>NC_063163.1:63781160-64101369 GCF_023159225.1 Perognathus longimembris pacificus
TGTGTATGTGTACGTATATGTGTGTGCCAGTATTAGGCTTGAACTCAGGGCCTCACATTCTTGCTTGGCTTTTCTACTCAAGGCTGATGCTCTATTACTTGAGCCACACCTCCACTTCTGATTTTTGCTGGTTAATTGGAGATAAAACTCTCTCAGATTTATTTTCCTAGGCTGGCTTCAAACTATGATCCTTAGGGGCTGGGGATATGGCCTAGTGGCAAGAGTGCTTGCCCTGTATACATGAGGCCCTGGGTTCAATTCCCCAGCACCACATATATAGAAAACGGCCGCTGTGGCTCAAGAGGTAGAGTGCTAGCATAGAGCAAAAAGAAGCCAGGGACAGTGCTCAGGCCCTGAGTCCAAGTCCCAGGACTTGCAACAACAAAATAAAACAAAACAAAAACTATGATCCTTAGATCTCAGCCTCCTGAGTAGCTGGGATTACAGATGTGAGCCACCAGTGCCCCAGCTAAAACAACCTTCCTTCCTTCCTTCCTTCCTTCCTTCCTTCCTTCCTTCCTTCCCTCCTTCCTCCCTTCCTTCCCTCCCTTCCTCACTTCCTACCTCCTTCCCTCCCTCCCTTCCTACCTCCTTCCCTCCCTGTCTTCCTCTCTTTCTTTCCTTTCTTTTTCTTTCTTTCTTTCTCTCTTTCTCATTTCCTTCTCTTTCTTCCTTTTCTTCCCTTTTTTTTTTTTTTTTTTTGCTTTTTATGCCAGTCCTGGGGCTTGAACTCAGGGCCTGGGCACTAGCTCAAGGGCAGTGCTTCTACCACTTTGAGCCATACTACCATTTCTGGCTTTTTGGTGGTTACTTGGAAATAAGAATCTCATGGACTTTCCTTCCCAGGTTGGCTTTGAACCTTGGTTCTCAGATCTCAGCCTCTTGAGTAGCTAGGATTATAGGCATGAGCCATTGATGCCTGGCCTAAACCTTATTTCTTACAACTTACTGGTTTGTGATCTTAGGTTATCAGCATTAGAAAATATGTGGGCTGTTTTCTTTACTAGCTCTTGCAAGATCATGAAAATACAGGAGACAATTTTGAAGAAGCAATTGCATTGGAAGCAAAGTATGAACATGTAGTGTGCTCTCTCTTGTTTTGCATGTGATCATAAAATGTGTTCTTCTCATATGGACTCTGCAGGCCTTGGAAATGTGAACTGTGGGAATTCCCAGATTACATGTAAGCAATATTTGCTGGATTATTCATTAGAAAATTATTCATCCAGAAAATTGTGTGGTTAGAAAATTGAGCAGACGGCTCAGAGCATAACAGAGACACCAGTGCTAGCAGTCAGTAGAAGTACAGATTTTCTAGAACCACTGAATACAAATCTTAAATTAATCTACTTGGAACTTCCTTTGAAACTCTTCTTTCTTTTGGTGCACATTTTGTCCATTTGATTTGTTTTGTTTTGCTGAGACAAGCTTTCCCATGTAGCCCAGGCTAGCCTAAAAGTTGGTATTCCTGCTTTTCCTCCCAACTTCTGGGATTATAGGCATGCACCATCACACCTGACTGATGTTTACATATTTGCAAGACTAGTCAGGACGAAGGGGGTGATAAGCCACATTAGCGAGAAAGATTCAGAGAACCCTGCTGTGGAGGATGAGCTTGCTTCCTGAGCGCTGTACCAATGTGAGTGCAAACATTTGCAAGTCCATTAAGACAGAACTTAATTAACTAATGCTTAATTAATACTGCTTGAATTAGATCTCCAGTAGAGGATGGGTCTTAAAAACAAGGAGGAAAACAGTTGACAACATGAGACAACAAGGATGCAGGAGTCCTGGCCTGCTCAATGATCCTCACACAGCAAGACCCATCTTGCTATTTTCATGCACTTGAGAACTGAAGATATGCTCACCAGATTTGACGTGCACACCTACACTCCCAGCTCTTGAGAGGCTTAGGCAGGAGGATTTCAAGTTCTAGGCCAGCTTGGGCTATCTAGTGAGATGCTGGCTTAAAAACGAACATCAAAACAGGTGCAGTGGCTCATGTCTGTAATCCTAGCCACTCAGGAGACTGAGATCAGCAGGACTTCAGTTCCAGGATCGCCTGGGCAGAAAGATTCATGAGACTCCATCTCAGTGGAAGAAGCCAGTCACTGTGTACATGCCTGTCACCTCAGCCATGACAGCAGGGAAACATACCACAGGAGAACTGAGGTCTAGGCCTGGCCACATGGGAAAACGCTATCCTTCCTTCCTTCCTTCCTTCCTTCCTTCCTTCCTTCCTTCCTTCCTTCCTTCCTTCCTTCCTTCCTTCCTTCCTTCCTTCCCTCCCTCCCTCCCTCCCTCTCTTTCTTTCCTTTCTTTTTCTTTCTTTCTTCCTTTTCTTCTTTCATTCTCTTTCGTCCTTTTCTTGCTTTTTGTGCCAGTCCTGGGGCTTGAACTCAGGGCCTGGGCACTAGTTCAAGGCTAGTGCTTCTACCACTTTGAGCCATAGCACCATCTCAAAAATAACCTATAAAAAATGGATTGGTGGAGTGGCTCAAGTGATAGGACCTGGATAGCAAATGTGAGGCTCCCACTAAAACACAAAACAACCAAGACATCCTTGAGGACATTCTTGGCAGCTTCCAGTTTTCAAAGTGCCACCATGCCTGGCTTTTTGAGTGCCACACCCTAAGAGGAAGAAGATGGCAGGTGCCGATGGCTCACACATGTAACCCTAGCTCCTCAGAAGGCTGAGATTTGAGGATCATGTTTTGAAGCCAACTGGGGCAGGAAAGCCTGTGAGATTGTTATGTTCAATTAACCACCAGAAAAGCAGAAGTGGAGTTTTTTATTTTCTTCTGTGCTAATCCTGGGCTTGAACTCAGAGCCTGGGGCACTGTCCTTGAGCTTTTTCACTCAAGGATAGCACTGTACCACTTGAACCACAGCTCCACTTTTGGCTTTTTTTTTTGGCAGTTAATTGGAGATAAGAGTCTCATGGACTTTCCTGCCTGGGCTGGCTTTAAACCATGATTCTCAGGTCTCATCCTCTTGATCAGCTAGGATTACAGGCGTGAGCCACTGGCTCCTGGCTCAGGAATCATTTTGTTTCCATTATGCAGAGGTTATAGGTTTATAAATGTTTCTCACTGCTGGTGGGTAGCTTATGAGAGTAGGAGCGCAGACCTTAGGAAGGTAAAACTGCTAGAGTTTTGTTTGTTTGTTTGTTTTTTAGATACTGGGCTTGAACCCAGGTTTCGAAGTTCTGGCTTAGCCTTTTCTTCTCAAGTCTGATGCTCTACTACTTGAGCCACAGCTCCACTTCCAGTTTTTTTGCTGGTTCATTGGAGATTAAAGTCTCATAAACTTTTCTCCTTGAACTGGCTTTGGACAATGATCCTCAGATCTCAGCCTCCTGAGTAGCTAGAATTACAGGTGTGAGCCACCAGTGCCTGGCAACATGTCTCTGACATATGGAAACGAATGGCTGGATCTAGTGTAAGACTCCTGGATTTGAGCACCATCCCAGAAAACCACACAGTCACGTACAGTGAAAAGGGGTTTATTGTCAGCCAAGTTGACAGGCTAACTCTCTCAGGATAGAAAGTAGCAGCCCGTCTTTGGGTAAGGCAGTATTTATTGGTTAGGGGACTGGCAGGTGTGAGATGTGCAAGCCAAGTTAGCCGAGTATTCCATTATGGTGGGCTACGATTTATGGCAGCTGTCCGAATAGCAGATAAGGGGGGCCTGCTCTTACCATTTATGTCAGCGACTGACCAAATGGAAAATGGAATGTTGCTTCAAGGTGAGAGGGAGCTGGTTATCAGCTGCCTGCATCAAAAGGGCCTTTTGTCAGCCAATCTGGGGAAAGGAGCAAGCCAGGCAAACAGGGTCTGCAAATCTTTCGACTCCAGGCTACACAAGCTCAGTTCCTAAAGTGCCTGGCAGTGGCGGCCTCTCTTCTGTTGAGTGGACTTGAAGTTCAAGGCAAATTTCTCTTGGGACACACTCCAAAGAGTCCCCAGAACCAGTAGGACACTCGCAGTTTCCAAAGAAAAACCACAGACAGTGGAGAAAGGGTGAAAGGGGCCAGGGACCCTTCCTGAGAGAAGAAGACTCCTTGATTGAGTGAGTACTTACCATGCCCGTCTCCTGCTGAGATCATTAACCCTCCCAGGAACCCACTGAAGAGTTGCCTGAATCCTGCTTCCCCACAAGGAAAGGAGGCTCAGAAAGAAGAAGGAGCTTGCCGAAGGCCACACAGCTCTTGCATGGCTCAGCCAGGACAGCCCCAAGCTCTGCTCTTAGGCCGTCATAAACAAATGGCTTACCAACCAGGATGCCTCCTGAGGCAGTTTCCTCATCAGGCTAACACCTCCCAGAATGCACTTCACCAAGCAGCAGTCCACAACCACAACTTGGTACATCACTTCCGGTTCCCAGGCTGTAAACCTGTATGGCAGGTCACTGGAAGGAACACACCACAGGCAGTTGTAGAGACCTTGTGAGTGTTTACAAAGATAACTAAACATAGAACAAGCCCTAGGGGAGAGGAATAGACTCAGATCTGTTGAAATCTTATAGGTCTGGCATCATTAGAGGGTCCATTACGAATTGAAATGTCACTTGTGGTACCAGAAATGTCAAGAGTATTAGCTAGGGTGTTTGGGGGAGTATGGGCTTCAGAGAAGGTGGCCAGGAAATTTTCTTTTGCCGAGAGGGTGAAGACAACCTTGGGGTGGGGGGAAAGGAGGGGTTCGGAGTGATTTTTTTGTTTTGTTTTGTTTTGGTGCTGGTACTGGGGCTTGAACTCAGAGCCTCATGCTCTCACTTGGTTTTCTGCTCAGACTAGCACTCTACCGTGTGAGCCATGCCTCCATTTCCTGATATTTTTTTTTGCTGGTTAGTTGGAGAAAAGAGTTTCACTGACTTTCCTGCTTGGGCTGGGTTCCAAGTGTGATCTTCAGATCTGAGCCTCCTGAGTAGCTAGGATGACAAGCATGAATTTGTAATCTGGTTTGTGTTCAGGTTTAATGAAGGATGAATATTAGCACAATGTGGGGAAGCATTACATAAAACCTACTGGGTGATCTGGTTGATTTTGGAAACTTGTCAAGTGCAGTTCTGGGCCATCCTCTAAAAAGTTCAGGGGAAGAAAAGGATCTATCTCCCAGCTACTGGATGGGAAGTCAGAGGCAGCCCCACAGGATCTGAAGAAGAGTGGGGAGGGGTTGGATGAACCCAGTACGGGGATCCTGCTCTCGGAAGCAACTTCCATTCTTCCAGGGAGGACCAGGAAAAGTTAGTCCCCCCTCCATCTTTTAAAAAAATTTCCCAGGTTCTGAGTTTTGGTGGGCGGCAGACAGACACCGGTCTGTCTCCCTGGTGATGTGAAGTTTGCTGATCTGGAAAGGCTACTTCTTGTTTGTTTGTTTGCCAGTCCTGGGCCTTAGGGTCTGAGCACTGTCCCTGGCTTCTTTTTGCTCAAGGCTAGCACTCTACCACTTGAGCCACAGCGCCACTTCTGGCCATTTTCTATATATGTGGTGCTGGGGAATCGAACCCAGGGCTTCATGTATGTGAGGCAAGCACTCTTGCCACTAGGCCATATCCCCAGTCCTGGAAAGGCTACTTCTTGTTCAAAGAATGATGGCATTTAAGCCGGCACCAAAAAAGGATTGGTACAGGATTTTGGGTGCAGACCTGTATGCAGATGTGGCTGACCTAAAACAAAAATATCAAAAACTCGTATTAATGTGTCATCCAGATAAACAAAGTACAGATGTGCCAGCAGGAATGGTGGAAGAATATATACAGAAGTTCATTGAAATTGATCAGGTATGGAAAATTCTAGGGAATGAAGAGACTAAAAAAGAGTATGACCTGCAGTGGCATGATAATGAGCTACAAAATATGGGACCAGTAGATGCTCAAGTGTATCTTGAAGAAATGTCTTGGAATGAAGATGATCATTCTTTTTTGCTGAATTGCCGGTGTGGTGGAAAATATACCATCTCCAAAGATGAAGCAGAAGAAGTTAGCCTGATCTCTTGTGATACATGTTCACTAATTATAGAACTCCTTAACTACAGCTAAACTTGTTCACTGCTCGGACTCCTTTAACAGAATATTCAGACATGATAAGAAGAAGCCTCTCAAACTTCAAGAAAATGAATTCTTATTTCAGTCAACCAAGAAAATACAAGATCAAGCAAAGGCCACCTCAAACTAATATAGAAAATGGCTTATATTTACTTGTAATATAGATTTACAGTTTGCCACAAGATGGACTTGGATTATAAATTATATTCAGATCAGTCCCCAGATGGAGACTTTTATTTCTTGATACAGAAAGTAATTATTTTCCTTAACAGAGGTATGTCTCTTGACAAAATGCTTCTTTGTGGTAACTTTTTCAGATCTAACATGATGGTTTTTAGCTGCCAAGGTTATGCTGCTGTAGACCTAAGGTCATCAGAATTAAGTGAGAATCTTTGTGATCAATATGAGTCCAGTTGTCTCATAATAAAAGGCTACATATAGATATATGTGAAATTAAAAGTGAAGCAGGTAATTGGCATCTGTAGAAAGACAGGTAAACTTTGGAGTCAGAAGCTTGGGATCACAGCTATTATAAACTTTATATATAACAGGAAAAGGAAGGTTTAAAATAATTATTTGACATTGGGCATCTCTATCCTTTTTGTGTCAGAGTTTTGAGATACAGAATCAATTGTATGTATGAATGAACCACTCATTACTGATACAATGATTTGGACTTCTTTAATCACAGACTGAAACATATTGTGGATGTTATACCCTTAAAGAATTATTTTATATGTATTTAATGGTCTCTGTACAGTGTAAGTCAGAATTTAAAGAACTTTGAAGATCCTTTATGGGATCAGTGAAAGATTTTTATATAACTTTAGTAGACAAGAGATTACTTTCATTGTACTTATACAACCAAAATTTAAAAAATGTAATCATCTAGCTCCCCTCCCATTATTTGTATTTATATCATAAAATATAGATGGAATACTTATTTTAAATTAGTTTCTTTTACTTTTTTTGAGATTTGGTCTCACTATATATACCTTAGGCTGGCCTTACATTCAAGACTTTTCCTGCCTCAGCCTCCCAGTGCTAGGATTATGGGTATTCCACACTGCCTGGCTTGGGTTACATTTGTATCCAAATGTTAGCTAATATAGCATGAATAAAGTGTGGCTCTTCTTTGCATTAAGCAATTAAAATAATTAATACTGAACTGCAGATAGTTTATTGGCAAGCACATGGTTTCAGCTGTAGTATAAACTCACTTGGACAGGAGACAATAATCAAGTCAAAAGAATAAATGTTTGTTAATCATCAGAAAATCTATCACTATTTGGGCTGTGACGTAGAAATCCAAAATCACTTAGGGGCCAGATCTGTAAAATCAAAATATATTTGAAAACAGTTAATAAAGGTGGTATTATAATATTATGTTTTTCCTTTCTTTATAAAATTGTATGAATATATGTGTTTTACTACCCTCAAGTAAGAGTTATTGTGCTTTAAAGTGTTTGAATATGGTATCAAAAGTACTTGAATATAGTTAATGAAATTTGAATTTTATTATATCAAATAGTTCTCAAATTCCTCTCTATAAAAGTGAGACAAAAGGGGATAATATTTTCTATAGAACTATGAAGTAAAGACAACATGCTCACTAAAATGTAGTCATTGTAATAGTAAAGTCAACTGTCAGCCTGAGGACTTTAGAGTTACTTTTGGGAAAAACTTTTTTATCCCCTCATATGAGAAAATAAAGCTTTGTAAAAGAAAAAAATTTCCCTTTTAAATGAGTTGGTTTAATTTCAAGGTGATATAGAATTTAAGAGCAGAACAAAGAATAGACTGGCAGGAATCTAGGCTGGGTTTACTTTATCTGCATATGCATGTACTTATTTATTATTACTATTTTTTGTTGTTGTTGGTTGTGGGGCTTGATTTCAGGGCCTGGGTGCTGTCTTTGAGCTTTTTTTTTGTTCAAGACTAGCACTCTACCACTTTGACCCACAGCATCACTTCCGGTTTTTCTATGATTCAATGAAGAGTCTCATGGACTTCCCTGCCCAGGATGGCTTTGAGTTGTCATCCTCTGGTTGAGTAGCTAGTATTACAGGTGTGAGCCACCAGTGCCCAGCTGGGTTTACTTTAAATTCACAGTGGAGCTAGGAAGTTGACACAATGGCTGCTAAACCAGAGACCATGGGCCACCATAAGATTAAAACAAAACAAAACATTGTTCTTCATGTATGTGGACTCTAGACAAAACTTCCTTCTGCTTAGAGATGGCAAAGATGCTATGGCAGGAGATTCAGATGTTTAATGGGAATGAAATCGGGGGTCGCCATCATCTCAGGGACAAGGAACAATTTACTTGTTGCCAAAATGTTGTGTCTAGCAGACCTGACAGGAAAGATCAAGTGGATGAAAGGAAGGAAGTAGACAGAGACCTCAACAGACCAGGCAGTGCCTGAATCATTGTTGCGCAGGGACTCCATTGTCGCACCCGGCAGGGATGGAGAAACAGGAAGTGAGGGGCATGAGGGTTTTAGGGCTTAAATTCAGTTGAGTATCAGAGGTGTTTTTTGTTTTGTGTGTGTGTGGTGTGTGTGTGTGTGTGTGTGTGTGTGTGTGTTTAAATTTGTAATGTCTTTGTAGTTGTCCTTGCAGCTGTGGCAGCTAGGGTTGGGGGTGAGGGTTTTTTTTGTTTTGCTTTCTGTTTTTTTTTTTTTTTTTTTTTTGGCCAGTCCTGGGCCTTGAACTCAGGGCCTGGGCACTGTCCCTGGCTTCTTTTTGCTCAGGGCTAGCACTTTGCCACTTGAGCCCCAGTGCCCCTTCTGGCTTTTTCTATATATGTGGTGCTGAGGAATCGAACCCAGGGCTTCATGTAAATGAGGTGAGCACTTTACCACTAGGCCACATTCCCAGCCCTATAGGGGGCAGATGATGTGTTGCTGAGAAGAACAGGACACGGCTAAGGCTCTGGGGAGGAGGTTTTCAGGAGGGCCCCTGGGGCGGGTGGCCAGTTGGCCACGGGAGCAACACTGAGTTATGAGAACAAAGCAGTTTCCCATCAGGATCCTTCCCCTATGTCTTTGCCTTCAGTCCCTCAGATTTCTTCTGCTCTTCTTTCTGTGTCTGCTTGAAGGCCTTTTCTTCTTCATCCATCTCCTTGGCCTGCTTCTTGGGCTGTTTCAGGGTCTTCTTGCCACCTTTATGATTAGATATAGTACAAGCTGAGTTACTCTTTTTTCTTTTCTTTTTTTTTTTTTTTTTGCCAGTCCAGGGGCTTGGACTCAAGGCCTGAGCACTGTCCCTGGCTTCTTTGTTTTTTTTTTTTGCTCAAGGCTAGCACTCTGCCACTTGAGCCACAGCGCCACTCCTGCCAATTCCTAGATATGTGGTGCTGGGGAATTGAACCCAGGGCTTCATGTATATGAGGCAAGCACTCTTTGCCACTAGGCCATATCCCCAGCCATCTTCTT
Organism: Perognathus longimembris pacificus; assembly: GCF_023159225.1. NCBI lineage: Eukaryota > Metazoa > Chordata > Mammalia > Rodentia > Heteromyidae > Perognathus > Perognathus longimembris. Next base: position 63,790,643 of record NC_063163.1, read on the forward strand.
CTTCTTTTTCTTTCTTTTTTTTTTTTGCTGGCCCTGAGGCTTGAACACTAGGCATGGCCACTTTCCCTGAGCTTTTGAGCTCAAGGTTAGTGCTCTATCACTTGAGCCACAGCTCCAATTCCAGCTTTTTGTGGTTATTTGAAGATGAGTCATAGATTTTCTTGTCTAGGATGGATTTGAACCATGCTCTTCACATCTCTATCTCCTGAGTATCTAGGATTACAGGCCTGAGCCACCAATGCCCAGCTTTGAGTTACTCGTTTATTTATTTGCTGGTTCTGGAACTTGAACTCAATGCCTCTGCATTGTCCCTGAGCTTTGTGCTCTAGGCAAGTACTGTACCCCTTTGAGCCACAGTGCCATTTCTGGCTTCTTTCTTTCTTCCTTTCTTTCTTCTTTCTTTCTTTCTTTCTTTCTTTCTTTCTTTCTTTCTTTCTTTCTTTCTTCTTTCTTTCTCTTTCTTTCTTTCTTTCTTTCTTTCTTCCTTCCTTCCTTCCTTCCTTTCTTTCTTTCTTTCTTTTTTTTTTCTTTCTTTCTTTCTTTCTTTCTTTCTTTCTTTCTTTCTTTCTTTCTTCTCTCTCTCTTTCTTTCTTTCTTTCTCTTTCTCTTTCTTTCTTTCTTCCTTCCTTCCTTCCTTTCTTTCTTTCGATCTTTCTTTCTTTCGATCTTTCTTTCTTTCTCTTTCTTTCTCTCTCTCTCTTTCTTTCTTTCTTCCTTTCTTTTTGTAGTTAATTGGAGATAAGAGTCTCATAGACTTTTCTGCCATTCTGGCTTTGAGCCATGATCCTCAGATCTTAGCTTCCTGAGTAGCTAGAATTACAAGTGTGAACCACCACTGCCCAGCTCTTTTTTACTTTTTCCTTCTAGTTTTCTACTGGTGCATTTTTTCTTCTTTGCCCCTCTCCCCACCCTTTGGGGTGTGTGTGTGTGTGTGTGTGTGTGTGTGTGTGTGTGTGTGTGTGTGTGTGTATCCTAAGTCTTGAACTCAGGGCCTCACTTGGCTTTGGGCCATGCCTTCACTTCTGGCTTTTTGCTGGTTAATTGTAATTAGGAATCTCACAGACTATCCTGAGCTGGCTTTGAGCTGTCATCCCCAGATCTCAGACTTCTGAGAGTTAGAATTACAGATGTGAGCCACCAGTGCTCAACTTTACCTTGTCTTTATGAAATCTTTTCCTCATGGACACTAAGCTCCATGGATGTTCCTTTCTATGAAGTTGTACTGATTTTGCATAGAAACTGCACATCTCCTCCTGTGACTTTAATTTCTAGCTAGCTGCTGATACCAAATATAATGTAAATACCATGTAAATAGCTTTTTTTAACCTCAATTTAAGGATTAATGATAAGAAAAGCCTGACATGCTTGGCAATGATGTAATTTTTAAAAAAAATTTTTTTTGGGGGTTATGGGGCTTGAACTCTGGGCCTGGGTGCTGTCCCTGAGCTCTTCAGCTCAAGGCTAGTTCTCTGCCACTTGAACCACATCTCCACTTCTGGTTTTCTGGTGGCTCATTGGAGATCAGAGTCTCACAGACTTTCCTGCCTGGGCTGGCTTTGAACCTCAATCCTCGGATCTCAGCCTCCTGAGCAGGTGTGAACCACCAATGCCCAGCCACTGGTATAATTTTCTTTCTGAGTGTTTGTGCAGGAGATTGAATCCTTGAATCCAGAACCAGTGAATACTACTGGGTGCTGGTGGCTCACACCTGTAAATCCTTGCTACAACTCCAAGTCAGCTCAGGCAAACAAATCGGTGAGATTCTTATCTCCAATTTGTCAGCCAAAAGCAGAAGTAGAGCTGTAGCTCAAGTGGTAGAGCACCAGCCTTGAATGGAAAAAGGCCTAACAAGAGTATGAGCCCGAGTTCAAACCTCAGTACCAGCACACACACACACACACACACACACACACACCAAACACATTAAGCTGGAAATAACATACTAAGCATGTTAAGTACTAGGGATAGTGGCATTTCCCTAAGTAGTAAATTTCTCAAGTGCTGAAAGTCTCCACTGCAAAACAAGCCTCCTGTTTCAGTCAGGGAGGAAATAAGAACAACAAGGCCGTGCTTCTGTGTGGCTTCCTTTCCCTCCCCTCCACCGCTCCATGCATCCTCTTTTTTGGGGGAGAAGGGGCATGGCTGTAAAATTTGCATTCAGGGCTCCAACTGCCATTTGATGTTCTCACTGGATGACCTGGGACCAGTAACTCCATGTCCCCTGAAGACAAATTTAATTTCCTGCTTATTCAAGATTCACTTTATTTGCCGTGCAGGGACAGTGGTGTTTACAAGTGGTTAGTGGTGATTAAGAATAGAGAAAGGTGTCATTTTCCTTACAGATAAGATCATCCATGCTCCTGAGGAGAGAAAAGGCCTCACTTTCCAACAGGATTCCTTGGTGGCGTCCCCAGGGCACAATGGATGTGTCACAAAGACAACTGGAAAGATCTCCCGAGTGCAGATTTCATTTTACAAAGACCAGGCCACTTGTTTGCCAATGAAAAGAAAGCAGAAGCCTCCAGGATATCAGGGAACTTGCTTTTTCCTCTAAAGGACTGAGCAAGTTTAATTCTGTTATTCCTGTCAGAGAGTACTTGACAACCATGTCCTAGAAGTTTCTAGGACTGCATCGGGCAGGTGCTAATACTCTGGTTCTGAAAGCTGTGGGATTCTCATGGAGCCCAGTGTAATCAGCTGTTGTTCCTCCTCCTCCTCCTCCTCCTCCTCTTCCTCTTCCTCCTCCTCCTCCTCCTCCTCCTCCTCCTCCTCCTCCTCCTCCTCCTCCTCCTCCTCCTCCTCCTCCTCCTCCTCCTCCTCTTTCTCCTCTTCCTCTTCTTCCTTCTGCCCTGCCTTCTCCTCCTCCATCTTTATTATTACTTTGTGCTGGTACTCAGGTTTGAACTTAGGGCCTCATGCTCTCATGCTTGTTTTGTTTTCAAGGCTGGCGCTCTACCATTTGAGCCACATCTCCACTTTCAGCTTTTTGCTGGTTAATTGGAGACAAGAGTCACACAGTCTTTTCTACCCCAGCTGGTTCCAAATGATGATTCTCATATCTCGGGTTCCCGAGTAGTTAGGATTATAGATGTGAACCACCAGCATCTGGCCACTAGCTTATAATTCATCAGTGTGAATAACTACCTACCCACACCATCAATTCACCAAATACCCAGTGGGCAGAAAGGTTTGAAGCCAGGCTCTGGCTTCTTCTGCATGGGATTTGTGGTCAAACAAGGCATTTGTTGCCAGGTGTTATGTGGCTCACTCTTGAAATGCTAGCTTCTCAGGAGGCTGAGATCTGAGGATCTAGGTTTGAGCCCAGTAAAGTCTGGGAGATTCTTATCTCCAATTAATCACCAAAAAGCCAGAAGTGGAGGTGTGGTTCAAGTAGTAGAGCACCAGCCCTGAGTGAAAAAGCTAAGCAAGAGCAGGAAGCCTTGAGCTCAAACCCCAGTACTGGTATGCGCGCACATACCCACCCCCCTGAACAGATATGAATTCAGAGATAAATATACACATAATGAAAGATGAGCTTTGAGTACAGACTGGGGACTATGATCCTTGAGTAACAAGCCAACAAGAAAAAGGATTTATCTTCCAGGCAGCAGAAAATTCTAGAAGGATCTTCACTTTCATGAATATCCAGTGTCTAGGTGTTAGCTTTCTTTTCGAAGATGAATTAGTTCTGTCTTTTTTCCTGGGGTCTAGAATCAATAAAGAAAGGACACTAGCTGGTTGCTGGTGGCTCACACTTATAACCTACTCAGGAGGCTAAGATCTGAGGATCCAGGTTCAAAGCCAGCCTGGGCAGGAAAGTCCATGAGACTCCTATTTCTGATACATCAGTTAAAAAGCCAGAAGTGGGGCTGGGGATATAGCCTAGTGGCAAGAGTGCCTGCCTCGGATACACGAGGCCCTAGGTTCGATTCCCCAGCACCACATATACAGAAAACGGCCAGAAGCGGCGCTGTGGCTCAAGTGGCAGAGTGCTAGCCTTGAGCGGGAAGAAGCCAGGGACAGTGCTCAGGCCCTGAGTCCAAGGCCCAGGACTGGCCAAAAAAAAAAGCCAGAAGTGGAGGTGTGGCTCTGGTGGTAGAGCACTAGCCTTGAGAAAAAAGGTATGGGACAGTGCTTAGGACAGGCCTTGAATTCAAGCCCCAGTACTGGAATACACACACGCACACACACACACGATCTTGCCCCATCACCCAGGCACAAACATTTCAGAGTGTGAGGATGAGTCAAAGATCTGCTATGTTACATAGTGGGTCAGGCAGAGGCTTGTGACATAGATAGGCTTGTAGAGAATGAGCATAGTTTCTGTAGCTTTCGGGTAGGGGCAGGTACAGCCAGATTGTGAGGTGAGTAATGGAGTAAGAGGAGAAGAATGGACCTGCAGAAGTTTCTGAAGGTTATTGAGGTGAGGGCTAAGGTGCCTCCCAGGGTGTGTGTGTGTGTGTGTGTGTGTGTGTGTGTGTGTGTGTGTGTGTGTGTGTGTTGGGGGTGGGGGGGAGATGAAGCAAAGAGGGGCCATCAGGTGGGAAGGATGGGCTCAAAGGTGCTAGGGGAGGAGCTAATGTTCTCAGTCCCTTTTCTATTGCTCTACTAGACGATTTGGGGCTGGATGATTTAGGAAGTAAAGCGTTTATTTTGACTCACGTTTCTGCAGGCTGGAAAGCTCAAAATGAGACACTGATAGCTGAAGGCCTCATGCTTCTCCCTCCATGCAAGGCCTTGTGCTCTCACTTGGCTTTTTCGTTCCAAGTTGGTGCTCTACCATTTCAGCCACACTCCACTTCTGGCTTTTTGCTAGTTAGTTGGAGGTGAGTCTTGTGGTTTTCCTGTCTGGGGCTGGTTTCAAACCTAGATCTTCAGATTTCAGCCTTCTGAGTAGCTAAGATTATGGACCTGCAGGCGTGAGCCACTGGCACTCGGCTCCAAATGCCTGTTAAAGGCCTTACCACTTCTTACTGCCGTTACCTTGGGAATGAAGCTTCCACATGGGTATTGATGGGACAAACCATATCTAAACTATAGCACCTTCCCCAGTCAGAATGAAACAAGAAAAGAAGACAGGAAGAAATCAAGATCCTAACTTCTGAAATTCAGGAGAAGGTGACTTTTGTTTATGCTTTGAGATAGGATAGGATCTTGCCATCTAACCAGTATGGTCTTGAACTTGCAATTCTCCTGCCTTGGCTTTCTGAGTTCTGGGACTAGAGCTGAGCACTACTAATCCCTGGCCATGAGATGACTTTTGGAACTACCTCCCTAAAATAGATACCACGTGCTCAGGACTGAAGGGCAGGCCAGATATACTTCTTTCTTTTCTTTTCGTTTTTTTTTTGGTGACAGTACTTAGGCTTGGACTTGGGACCTTGTATTCTCTCTTGGTTTTTTGTTTTGTTTTGGTTTAGGTTGGCACTCTTAACACTTGAGCCACATCTCCACTTCTGCTTTTTTGCTGGTTAACTGGAGATAAGAGTCTCACAGGTGTTCCTGCCTAGGCTGGCTTTGAACTTTGTTCCTCAGATCTTAGCCTCCTGAGTAGCTAGGATTACAAGCATGAGCCATCAGTGTCCGGGAGACATATCTTTTGATCTATAGACAGTGCCACACTAGAGAGGCAGTGTTTCCTTTTCTTGTAGAAAATAAGGAATGATGGAGTTGGGGTCTGGTGAAGGGAAGATAGAGGGAATAGGGACTGGGTGCTTTTCCGTCATGGAACCTTTGTAGAAGGATGAATACAGAGATGGAACCACTGGGGGCTAAGTGCTTAGTGCTTAGTAGATGTTGTTAAATTAAGTGGAGTGGGAAGGGGATAGGATAGTCTCTTTCTACACTGGAGGCTCCTGGGAAAGTTATGCATCATTCTGATTGGTATATTTCTGTCTTCCTGTTCTCTGGCCATCTCACCCACCCCTGTTCCAAGCAACTCGTCCCCTCACCTCATGCTAACACCCCTTGGCCATGCTTCCCTGTGGTCTGGGCCACGCCTGGGGCCCTGACACCTGAGTTTTGTTGTTTTGCCCCGCTCCCCACCACCTCCTGGCCTAGTTGAAGCCCTCAATGTTGTTATTTGCCAGGGCTCTTCTTCCTTCTTGGATGTTGAAGATGGGGCCTCCACGCCCTTAAAAAAAAACAACCTGTCTTGACCTGGTTTTGGCACCGAATCAGAGAGAAGTCAGAAGGCTTGTAAACCACCCCCACTCCCTGGCAATTTCATTAATTATGGTCTCTCTTCCACACATGGAATTGCTGAAGTCTCAGATCTCAAATTAGGGGTGCCGGGTGCCAGCTGGTCCTTAAGGAGCATGACCGAGTCCTCCTCGCTCCCTGGAGCTCAGAGCTAAGGCTCCTGACTGCCTTCGATGTCCGCACAAGGATGAGGAAGTAATTGGATGGGAATTAGTATAAGGTCACTGTTTGTCTTGGCTTAAATATTTCAGAATTCAAACACTCTACTGGTGGGGTGTTTTCATTCTACTTCAGTCTGATTGCTTAAATGCTTCCCTCTTCAAGAAGTTTTAGTTAAAGTTACTAACCTGACACTATTTTATCTTAGACTATTTTTTGCTGCATTGAGAATGAAATCCAGGACCTCATAAATGTGAGGCAGGCTGCCCATCTACCACGGAGTCCCTCCCCTGCCCTCAACACCATTTTGAAAACAAAGAACGTACTTACCTTAGATGGAGTGCCAGTTGTTGAAATACTAAGGAAGTTTGAAATAACTTACCAACTATGTAAAAGCTTTCTTAGGCACAACTTCAGCTGTGAAATTAATAAGTTGAATGAAAGTAAATATAAAAGACTTTCAAACTCCCTAGCTGGGAGTTGGTAGCTCATGGGTGTAATTCTAGCTATTTATGAGACTGAAATCTGAGAATCATAGTTTGAAGCTAGCCCCTAGACAGAAACATCTGGAAGATTCTTTTTTTTTTTTTTGCCAGTCCTTAGCCTTGAACTCAGGACCTGAGCACTGCCCCTTGCTTCTTTTTGTGTAAGGCTGGCACTTTGCCACTTTAGCTGCAGCGCCACTTCTGGCCTTTCCTATATATATGGTGCTGAGGAACTGACCCTAGGGCTTCATGTATGAGGCCAGCACTCTTTTTTTTGTTTTGTTTGTTTTTGGCCAGTCCTGGGGCTTGGACTCAGGACCTGAGCACTGTCCCTGGCTTCTTCTTGCTCAAGGCTAGCACTCTGCCACTTGAGCCACAGCGCCACTTCTGGCCATTTTCTGTGTATGTGGTGCTGGGGAATCGAACCCAGGGCCTCATGTATACGAGGCAAGCTCTCTCGCCACTAGGCCATATCCCCAGCCCGAGGCCAGCACTCTTGCCACTAGGCCATAGTCCCAGCCCACATCTGGGAGATTCTATAAGTAATTAACCAGTAGAAATGCTGGACTGGCACAGGCAGTAGAATACTGTCAATGAATGAAAGTTTACATAAGAGTTTGAGGCCTTGAGTTCAAGTCCTAGTATGGGGAAATGACTCATTGAAGCCTTTCCCATGTGCTGGGGATACTGGTAAACTTCCTAATCCTGGTATCTTTCTGTGTGTATATCAAACTAGGCCTTGGACTTAGGACCTGGGCATTCTCCTTTTTTTCTTTTGCTCAAAGCTGGCATTCTACCATTTGGTCACATCTCCACTTCTGGCTCTTTGCTGGTTAGTTGGAGATAAAGAGTCTCTTGGATTTATTTGTCTGGACTGACTTAAAACCAAGATCCTCGGGGCTGGGGATATAGCCTAGTGGCAAGAGTGCCTGCCTCGGATACACGAGGCCCTAGGTTCGATTCCCCAGCACCACATATACAGAAAACGGCCAGAAGCGGCGCTGTGGCTCAAGTAGCAGAGTGCTAGCCTTGAGCGGGAAGAAGCCAGGGACAGTGCTCAGGCCCTGAGTCCAAGGCCCAGGACTGGCCAAAAAAAAAAAAAAAAAAAAAAACCAAGCTCCTCAGTTCTCAGCCCCTTGAGTCGCTAACATTATAGACATTAGCCACTAGTGCCAGGCTCTGATATCTTTGAGTGTGCCTCTGTGTGTGTGTGTGTGTGTGTGTGCATGGGCCTGTGTGCCCACCTGTCCTGGAGCTTAAATACTGGGTTTGAATACTGTCCCTGAGTTTCTTTTTTTTTGCTCAAGTCTATCACTCTACCCTTTGAGCCACAACTCCTCTTTCTTTCTTTCTTTCTTTCTTTTTTTTCTTTTCTTTTCTTTTCTTTTCTTGTCTTTCTGGTAGTTTAGTAGAGATGAGTTTCAAGACTGCAGGGTGCCAGTAGCTCATGCCTGTAATCCTAGCTACTCAGGAGGCTGAGATCGGAGGATCACGGTTCAAAGCCAGCCTGGGCAGTCCGTGAGACTCTTATCTCCAACTAACCACCAGAAAACTGGAAGTGGCACTGTGGTTCTGGAGGTCGAGCACTAGCCTTAAGCTGAAGAGCTCAGGGGCAGTGCCCAGGCCCAGAGTTTAAGCCCCACAAAAAAAAGTCTCAAGACTTTCCTCTCCAGGTTTGTTTTGAATTGTGATCCTCAGATCTCAGCCTTCTGAGTAGCTAGGATTATAGGTGTGAGGACGAATATTTCAAAATTTATACAAATGTTGTTTGCTTATATTTTAATAAGTTGTAAATCTTGATGGAAGTAAATCTCTTTGAGATCAGGTTATAACTGCAAACTTGGAATAATATCACCAAATTCCAAGAGTTACTATGAAACTTAAATAAGAGGTGAAAGGGGTAAGCAAGAGTGAGAAAGCAGATAACAAACTTTAGAGATATTCTTACTGATATTGATGACAAATTCTTCAAATTGCTGCTTGATAATAATCTCTTTCCAATATGAACTGTTGTGGAAGTGAAAGACAACTTGCTGGGCTATTTCTAGATCCTTAAAAAAATAGTTTTCCTTTCTGATCCAGACTGTAAATACAATCCTTGATTTGACTCTACTGTCAATTTCAAAAAGGGCTCAGATCAAAGCCCACACAGCTTGTTGATCATCCTGGGGGCTTCTATTTCACATTCTGGAAGGAGTTTGCCATTCTGTGCAAAATGGTTTGAGTGTTTTTTTCCTGGTTTCTGTTTTTAAGATAAAACAGCCAGGCGCCTCTGGTGACTCACACCTGTAATACTAGCTACTCAAGAGGCTAAAACTTGAGGATCACTCTTCAAAGCCCATCTTGGGCACTGAACATCGGTGAGGCTCTTATCTCAAATTAACTACCAAAAAGCTAGAAGTGGATCTGTGGCTTAGGTGGTAGAGTGACAGCCTTGAGTGAAAAAGCTAAGACAAAACAGTTAACAAGAGAGCACATAGGTCCTGAATTCAAGCCCCAGAACAGGCACAAAAGTCTAAAACCAAACAACAGCAGGAACCAGAAACAAAAAACCTAAACAGACTTTGGGACCTCTTCCCCCTTGAGATTCTTAATGGCTGTGAGTGTAAAGCAAGCAGCTATGGATGAGGTGATCTCACTTGGTTGCAGAGAATTTACACCATATGAAAAGTATCTTAAGATCTCAGAGAGCTTGGGCACACCTGAGATCCAGCAAATAAGCACAGGAAGGAGACACTGAGTGAAGAGCTGAGTGGGGTCATGCGAGTGACCTGCTCTTCAGCACCAGTGGAAAGCGATTACTTGTGGCAAACCTCGTCTGATTTCCTGCTTGGATGTTTGGGGAGAAAAGCTAGCCATATCCCTGCCTCTAGAGCCTCACTCATGAAAAGCTGAGAAGAGACAATACTGTGTTCTGGTTTTTGACATCTTCCTTGTCTTCAAGGGTGACCCCAAGCAGATGTTGCGTGGATAGCTGAGACCCATATGGCCCCCTTCCTGGGCTCTGTGAAAGTCGGTAAGTTCAGGTTGAACAAACCAAGTGCAGGCAAACATGCGAGTAAATATCATGGGTTTTGGTCACAAAGAGAAGTTTTGTTTTGTGTTGTGTTTGGGTACAAACCCAGCATGCTTTGGGTAGCAGATTAAAAAGTCATAGATATTATTGGGTGCTAGTGGCTCCCACCTTCCTATTTAAGAGGCTAAGATCAAGGATCCTGGTTTAAAGCCAACCAGGGCAGGCAAATCCAAGAGATTCTTTTTTTTTTTTGGCAGTCCTGGGGACTGGACTCAGGGTCTGAGCACTGTCCCTGGCTTCTTTTTGCTCAAGGCTAGCACTCTGCCACTTGAGCCACAGCGCCACTTCTGGCCGTTTTCTATATATGTGGTGCTGGGGAATCGAACCCAGGGCTTCATGTATAGGAGGCAAGCACTCTAGCCACTAGGCCATATCCCCAGCCCCTCCAAGAGATTCTTATCTCCAATGAAGCAGAAAAAATCCCAAAGTGAAGCTGTGGCTCAAGTGGTAGAGCACCTTCTTCAAGTGAAAAAGTCAAGCAAGAGCCAGAGGGCCCAGGGTTCTAGCCCTAACACACACACACACACACACACACACACACACACACACACACACAGTTGTAGCTACCATCAAGTGATTTGACATTAGTGGCCCTAGAACAAGTTACTTTGGCTTAAAACAACTGTGCAATTTTTTTTCTTTGCCAGTCCTGGGGCTTGAACTCTGTGCCTGGGCTCTATCCCTGTGCCCAAGGCTAGTGCTCTACTACTTGAGCCACAGCGCCACTTCCAGCAAGCATTCTACCACTAATCCACATTCCCAGCCCCACAACTGTCCGATTTTATATCCTTCTTTTTTTTTTTTGGCCAGTCCTGGGCCTTGGACTCAGGGCCTGAGCACTGTCCCTGGCTTCTTCCCGCTCAAGGCTAGCACTCTGCCACTTGAGCCACAGCGCCGCTTCTGGCCGTTTTCTGTATATGTGGTGCTAGGGAACCGAACCTAGGGCCTCATGTATCCCAGGCAGGCACTCTTGCCACTAGGCTATATCCCCAGCCCTTATATCCTTCTTTGAACAGATAGTGCTTTTTCCAGGCTGGAAAAACAATCTATTGTTGTTATTTTTATTTTATTTGTGTGCTGGTAATAGGACTTGAACTCAAGGCCTGGGTATTCTCCTTAGCTTTTTCCACTCAAGGCTGGTGCTCTACTATTTGAGCTACAGCTTCACTTCTGGCTCTTGGGTGCTCAGTTGGAGAAAAGAATTCTCACAGACTTTCCTGCCTGAGCTGGCAGAGCTCAGCCTCCTAAGCAACTGGATTTACAGGTGTGAGCTCCTGGTGCCCAGCTAGATGCTACTTTTTCCAAGATGGTGGAATCAATGTTATTACATTGTATTATATTTTTAAAGCATAGCACCCTGTAGCCTAGGCTGGCCACTAAGTGGGAATCTTCTGCCTGTCTCCCAAGTGTTGGCATTGTAGGCTAAGTTCTAGTCTGTGATCAGACCTGACAGGATTTGTATATGGTTCTCTGGGACCTCCCCCCCACCCCCCAGGCTGCTGTTCTGTGAGAGTTGCCTTCAGTGACAAGCTCCCTGCAGAAGCACCTCGAAAAGCTGGGAGGTGGGGGGAGGGGGTGGGAACCTTGTCTGACTTACACACATTCCTGCTCTTCTCTCCCTCTTCCCACAGGAATGTCCTAATGAACAGCCTTGTGGCTCCTTCTTTAGGACACGACTAGAAACAGGACCTCCCTGGGGCAAACAGAATCAGATGTCTCTGTCCTGTAGACTCAAGATGATAAAGGGCCACCTACGAGAGGAAGAGCAGCAGTTACTGGCTGGACAGGTCTGCTCCCTCGGCCTGTGGTCACTTCACTCATCTGGCACAGGAGCTTGTATCTGTGGGCCTTGGCAAACTTAACAGAGCAGAAAAGATCCAGTAGAGCCAGGTCACAGGGCAGCCAGGCTGCAGGAGGGAATCAAAAGCTCAGAGTGCATCTTGGATGGGCACAGCAAGACCTTGGCTCCTACCTCAGCCCCAAACCCTCTTTGTTTTTGCTTCCCGAAGTTTTCTCTCTGTCTCTATCTCTGTCTCTCTCTCTCTCTTTGTGCTGGTCCTGGGGCCTGAACTCTGGGCCTGGGCTCGGTCCCTGAGCTTTTGTGCTCAAGAATAAGGCTCTATGATGTGAGCCACAGCTCCACGATGTGAGCCACAGCTCCAATTCCGGCTTTTTGGGTAGTTAACTGGAGATAAGAGTCTCACAAGTTTTACTTCCCAGGCTGTCTTTGAACCGTGAGCCCCAGCTCTCAGCATCCTAAGTAGCTAGGATTAACAGGCATGAGCCACTGGAGCCTGGCTTCCAAAGTTCTCTTTAAAAAACAAAAACAAAAACATTTTAAACTGGGCACCAGTGGCTTTTCTCTAGATAAGTACTCAGAGGTGGGATTGCTGGGTCCCAGGGCTGTTCTGCTTTTGTTTGAGGACGCTGCTGGTTTCCATAATGATCTTACCAGTGTGCATTCCCACAGCCAGCCAGCAGGGGCTCCCTTTCCTCACTTCTTCCTCAGCCAGGTGGAGGTTTTCCTACTAATCCACCTTCTAACAAGTATGAGATTATCTCTGTGACTTTGATTTGCAGTTCACTGATGGCCAGAGATGTGAAGCACTGCATCACGGCCACATCTTCCGGTCTACCCGCCCCCCCCCCTCACTGGCCTGTGTGATTGTGTAGTCCCCCTAGGCCTTACCTTAGGCTTGGTTCCCATCCCGGCCGGATATTATCCAAGCTTTGTCTCTGACACCCCAGGGCCCTTATTACTGCACCCAGGACAGACAGTCCTGTAGCAGTGGCCTGTTGATAGACTTTGGGGGTGACGGTCTCTCCCCATCGTAGTTGCTTAACAGGCATGGGGTGCACATGTCCAGGCTGGGGCCTTTTGGCTGGGCTTTGTCTCTAGAGATTCCCTGCTGGATTGACCTGCCGTCCTGCACTGTGGCTGGCCCAATGAAGCTCCTATTCTCTCTCTTGCAAATGCTTCCTTGGTCTCTGCCACTCTCCCCTGTTTCTCTCCCAGCAAGGGAAGAACACTAAGTCCTGTGGCTGTGGAAGTTGAGCAGCTCTTCCTGACTCCCGAGGACAGAGATGATTCTTTCTGGCCTTCCCTGGCCTGTTCCTGCACCTGACCCTCTGGAGCCCCGAATCTAGATCTTTTCTATCTGCCCATGACCTCAGTCATCACAACACCAACACCAACATATTCCTCTGTGTGTGTATGTGTGTATGTGCCTGTGCCAGTACTGGGCCTTGAACTCAGGGCCAAGTCCATTAGCTTTCTCGCTCAAGGTTGGTGCTTTACCACTTAAGCCACAGTGCCACTTCCAATTTTCTGGTGGTTAATTAGAGATGAGAGTCTGATGGACTTTCCTGCCCAGGCTGTATCTTGAACCCTGATCCTCCATGTCAATCTCCTGAGTAGCTGGGATTACGGGTGGGAGCCACTGGTTCCTGGCTACATTAACTTTTTTTTTTTTTAAGCCTTGATTGTTTTTGTTTTGCAAAACAAAAACTACTACACTTGCTGGGCTAGTATTATACCAGTGGGCCACACCCCTAGCCTTAGCCCTGATTGTTTTGTGAGTTTCAGTCAAGCCTTTCTAATTCTGGCTTCATTTCCCAGCCTTGCACCCCACTCGTTTTTTTTTTTCCCCCACAGGTTTGCAATCAGTCTCTACTTATAATTCCAGGAACTTCCTGATTTCGATTTCCTTCTTTGTAACAGCACAACTTTTCTCTGTTTTTCTTTCCTCTCTCTTTTACCCTCTGTTATCAATCCACTGCCAAGCTGGGATTATTTTTAATATTTATTTAATTATATTTATTTAATATTTATTTGAGACTGGGTGTCACTGTGTAGGCCCAGCTGGCTTAGAACTCTGAGTCTGCTAGGACTGTAAGGTACCCCGTTATCTCTGTTTTGTAGCCAAATTAATTTGGCCACACCTTCCTGCACCTGCCTACATCAGCAGCCTGCCGGGATGTATGTGCCTGTCTTGATTTAGCTGTTCTGTCCTACAACAATTTCAAAGTTATCTTTCTGGAGTGCATTTGGAAATTCAAACTCCAAAGCAATCCAGAGGCCAGGGTGATTTTCCAGGTGGAGGGCTGGGGCTCTGGCTCAGAGCTGGGGTGTTTGCTCTGATTGTGTTGTTCTCCAGCGTAGAAGAATTCCAGGGCTTCTTATTGCCCACCAAGCATGCTCTCTCCTTTTATCTTTGTGCTCAAAGGCCTCCAGCAGCAGCAGCCCCAACTCCCTGCTCCCCAGCATACCCTGAGATCTAATGCATAACCAAGCTGTTTTATTGTCAGCAGTCTGCACTCTGCTTATTCCTGGATTGTGAGCAGGCTGACCTTCCTCCCTTTGGCTTCCCGCATGGTTCCAGAGTGCAGGACTGAGCTCTAGGTGACTTTCAAATCCTTCCGAACCTTGTTGAACCATATTTGTGAGACTCCAATTACTCTCCCCTCTTCATTTTTCTCCCTCCTTTTCTCCTTTTCCTTCCTTCCTCCCTCCCTCCTTTCTTCCTTCCTTCCTTCTTCTTTGAACTTGGTGCCTAGGGCTCTACCACTTGGACAACACCTCTGCCCTGCTTTTTGCTGGTTATTTTTGGAAATGGAGTCTAGTAAACTTTTCTGCCTGGGTTGGCCTCTAACCTTGAGTCTCCAGATCTTAGCCACTTGAGTAGCTAGGATTACAAATGTGAGCCACTATTTCCTGGCTGCCTAGAATTATTCATGTTCTTTCCCTTCCTTCCTTCCTTCCTTCCTTCCTTCCTTCCTTCCTTCCTTCCTTCCTTCCTTCTTTCCTTCCTTCCTTCCTTCCTCCCTCCCTCCCTCCCTCCCTCCCTCCCTCCCTTCCTTCCTTCCTTCCTTCTTTCTTTCTTAATTTCTTTTTCTTTTTCTGTTAAGCCATTCTTAGATTCAGCTGAGTTTTCTTATAAACCTTCTGGGCTTTTCTGTTCTATTCTCTGGATAAGCAGAATAGGAAAGCCCAGAAGGTAAATGAAGCCATTTTACAAAATCTTTAACTCATATAAATAACTCACTTCTAGTTTGTTTCTTTGAGAGGGACACATCTTCACTTTCCAAAGGCACAGACCTATGAATATATTTATTTCCCATTCAGAATGTGGAATGAGCCAAGAGGAAATAATTTTTTAAAAGGTTCAATTCCTTTTCTTAGATTTAATTGGCCACTTCCTGGAGCATAGGAGTGTGCTTTTATAAACTTAAAGGTGTGTGTGTGTGTGTGTGTGTGTGTGTACACGTGTGCGCGGTGTGCTAGTAGTGGGGCTTGTACTCAATGCTTTGTGCTTTCCCTTAGCTTTTTTGCTCAAGGCTTGTGCACTACTACTTGAGCCACAACTCCACTTCTGGCTTTTTCTTGGTGAACTGGAGATAAGACTCACAGAATTTTCTGCCTGGACAGGCTTCCAACCTTTATCTTCCGATCTCCTGAGCAGCTTGCCTGGGACACCAGCACCCATTTGCAATGAATTGTAACTGGAAATGAAGTCTCTTGGACTTTTTTGCTCAAACCATGATCCTCACAATCTTAGCCTCTTGAGTAGCTAGAATTACAGGTGTGAGCCACTGGCACCTGGCCCAGATTTTTTTTTTTTAAGTGTCATTTACACAGCTCGGAGTTTGCTGATTGGAAAAGTCTGCTCATAATTCATATGCTTCTAGATATAGGGGATTCTTTTGCTTCGGAATGGGATATAAATAAAAAATCCCTAAATAAGATTACTGAAAAAATTGTGAATTTATACCAGTTTGGGGAGCTAAGTTTCCAAGGGGATTAACAACTTTGGAACTTAGAGAAATATAATCTTTGAGGAACTTGCCATGATTGTCAAGACTATTTTTTTTTAAATCACTTTTCCCCCCTCTTTTTTTTTTTTTTTTTTTTTTACAGTACTAGAACTTGGGGATTGGGTGCTGTCCTTTAGCTTTTTTTTTTTTGCCCAAGGCTGGTATTTTATCATTTGAGCCACATCTTCACTTCTAGCTTTTTGGAGATAAGAATCTCATGGATTTTCATGCCTGGGCTGGCTTTGAACCATGATCCTCAAATCTCAGCCTCTTGAGTAGCTAGGATTATAGGTGTGAGCCACTGACATCCTTTCTTGAGAATAACTTTTATCTCTAATGTTTTATGGGTTACGAAGAATACTCTCAATATTTTTTGAAATTAGGAGAGACTCCATCTGACATGTCCTGTGAATTTGAAGCAGAGAATTCGTTGGTAATTTCTCTCCTAAATAACTTGACCAGACTTGAATATGGTTGTTTTCATGAGACAGGGTAAAACTCAACTCTGTGCTCAGACTTGTCTTATTAGTTTAGTGTTTACAGGTAATTTATATGAGCTTTGGCATTTATTTAGGTGCATCATAGTGCTCATAAAATAAGATAGAGATGTTAACAGTGTTTGATGTGTGTCTGAGTTCAGAACACATAACATGATGAGAAGAAACACAGTCAGTGTCTTCCAAAGCACACCCTCCATGCTTGCGTTGAGAAAAGAGCGCCTTCTCTATTAAAAAAAATATGCAATAGCTACTTGGAGGCTGAGACCTGGGGATGGTAGTTTGAAGCCAGCTGGAGCAGGAAAAGTCTGTGAGACTCTTATCTCTAATTAACCACCAGAAAACTGGAAGTGGTGCTGTGAATTAAAGTGGTAGAGCACTAGCCTTGAGCAAAAAAGCTCAGGGACAGCACCCAGGCCCTGGGTTCAAGACCCATGACCCACCCCAAAAAGTTTGCAAAAACATATATAAAACTTACCATTTTAAATATACAGGTTAGTTCACATCATCACTGTGCAGCCATCACCATGATTGAGTTTCAGAACTTTCTCTTCTTCCCAAATGGAACTAAAGCTTTACCAAAACCAATATTCTCCCTTTGTGGTAGTGCAGGTGGCTCACACCTGTAATTCTAGCTACTCAGGAGGCTGAGATCTGAGGATTGCAGTTTGATGCCTGCTGGGGTAGACAAATCTGAGAGACTCCTATGTCTAATTAACCATCAAAAGTCTGGAATTGGAGGCGTGATTCAAGTGGTAAGGCACTCAGGCTGAACAAAAAAAGGTAACTGAGTGTGAGGCCCTGAGTTCAAGCCTCAGTCCTGGCATACATACACACAAGATGAAAACAAAACACCTCTCTCCCTCTGCCCCCTGCAGCCATTCTGTCTATAATTTTGACTATTCTAGGTTCCTTCCATATGACATTTTCCTCTCCTGTTTGACTTGTTTCATTCAGCATATGGCTTCAAGGATCCAGTATGACATAACAAGTGCCAGAATTTTCTTCCATTTATTTATTTACTCATTCATTCATTCATTGCTGGCATTAAGGTTGAGCTCAAAGCCTCCTGTTCTCATTCGACTTTCTTATTCATGGCTGGTAAGCTTACCACTTAAGCCACTCTTCCAATCTAGCTTTTTGGTTGGTTAATCTGAGATAGAGTATCCAGGGCTTTTCTGCCCTGGCTGGGTTCACACAATGATCCTTTAGATTACAAGTGTGAGCAATTCCTACCTTCTTTGGTATTCCATTTTATGGATAGACTACATTTCATTTTTTTCCATCTATCTGTTTATGGACACATGGATTATAGTAAATTGTGCTGCAAAATTGGGCTTACAAATCGGTTCAAATATGTTTTAGAAAATCCCATTGTTTGGAAAATGCACAGCAAATAGGAAAAAGAATGCTTCCTTGAACTCTTGTGATTCAAACTTTCCCCAAATTCATTTTAAAATTTTGAAAACCAGGTATCAGAATTTGTAAGGTGTCTGATAAAGTCTGATAAAATTTGAAAAAAGTCTGATAAATCAAAAACCAAGTAATGTTGACTCTTTAAAGAGCACAACATTCATATTGGATAACCATTTAATTTTTTTGTGTGCTGGTACTAAAACTTGAACTAAGGGCTTTGAGCTTTCCCTTAGCTTTTTCCTTTAAGGCTGGTGAGTCAAACTGTACTTTCAGATTTTTGCTGGTTAATTCGAGAGAAGAGTCTCATAAACTATTCTTCCTGGCCTGCCTTTGAACTGTAACCCTCAGATTTTAGCCTCCTGGGTAGTTAGATATGAGCTGCCAGCACCTGCCTAACTTTTTTTTTTTTTTTCCAGTCCTGGGGCTTAAACTCGGGGCCTGGGCACTGTCCCTGAGCTTCTTTTGCTCAAGTCTAGTGCTCTACCACTTGAGCCATAGTACCACTTCTGGCCTTTTCTGTGTATGTAGTAGTGAGGAATTGAACCCAGGGCTTCATGCATGCTAGGCAAGCACTCTACCACTAAGCCACATCTCCAGCTCCAAACTTTTTTTTTTTTTTTTTTTTTTGCCAGTCCTGGGCCTTGAACTCAGGGCCTGAGTACTGTCCCTGGCTTCTTTTTGCTCAAGGCTAGCACTCTGCCACTTGAGCCACAGCGCCACTTCTGGCCGTTTTCTATATATGTGGTGCTGGGGAATCGAACCCAAGGTTTCATGTATGCGAGGCAAGCACTCTTTCCACTAGGCCATATCCCCAGCCCCAACTTTTTTTTTTTTAAAGCGATTTTTTCCCACATGGATGAGTGTTGAGAAAGAAGTCACCGGACTTTATGGCATTTATGGCCCAAGATGGCAAGATTTCAAACAAGCAACAGAATTGTTCGGGAAGCCCAAAGATAAGCCCATACAAGAGCCTGTATAGAAAGTCACTAAATATAACTGTGAGATTACAGAAGGTTGCTAATACTGTACTTTGTTTGCTTGTATTATTGTGCTGTTTGTGAGAGGAAGCAGTGTGTGGATTTGTGTTTTTCATTTCCTTACTCTAGGGAAACAAGAATGGAAATACAAACCCCAAAGCAATTGGAGATTTTTATGGAGCAGTAAATGTGGCTGTTCAGGAGAAGAAATTTAAGTTGTTGGCTGCCACCCCCACCCCTGCCCCCACCCCCCCACCCTGGGGGATAAGAGGCAGTGCCATGCAGTGACTCTTCTAGACAGCAGATGGCAGAAGAGAGGCCTTCTAGGTCATTGGACAGAGGGACAAAGGTCTTTCATGAAACGCTTTATCCAGTTACAACATCGAGTGTCCAAAAGAATACTTGGCAAGTCATTCCGATTTTTTAAAGAAACAAAAAAGAGCAAAGTAAACAGTAGTTCAGATCTTTTCCTGGCATGGATTAACTTCCATGAAGTTCCTGTAGACCAAAGATTAAAAACAAACCAAAACAAAAACTGTATTTCATGTGCTGGTCTCTGAGAAGGTTCACTCTACCTGTCATACCCAGAATGCCGCACACTGTACTGTTTTGTTTGTTTGTGTGTGTGTGTGTGTGTGTGTGTGTGTGTGTGTGTGACTTAAACTCAGGGCCTCCTGTCCTCACATGGCTTTTTCTGCTCAAGGCTGGTGCTCCACTATTTGAGTGCCACACATCCACGTCCACTTTCTACTAATTAATTTAAGAGGCTCATGGCCTTTCTGCCCTGACTTGCTATGATCCGTGATCCTCATATCTCAGCCTCCTGAATAGCTAGAATTATAGGCATGAGCCCCCAGTGCCCGAGTCTCTGATATTGTTTTGTAAAGTGACCATTTTATACATATTTGCCACCTGCCTGGTATCCTTTCAAAATTGTCTTTGTGTTCCGGTGACACATATGATGATTTCATTTTTAAAAATGGCTAATGAAATGGCAGGTAGGCTTAGATATTTTTGCAAGGTACTTGCTCAAATTTGCCACAATCTCCTTATATTAAGATGGAAACTTGCAAATTAGATGTGACTGAACACATTGATCCTTAGGAGTCTAAATTTGTACCTTGTGGATAAATGAGCCGAGGTGAAGCTAGAAGGAAGTCTTTGGTGCCATTCCATATTCAATTTGTGTGTGTGTGTGTGTGTGTGTTGTGGTGCTTGGATTCATGGCCTGGGTGTTGTCCCTGAGCTCTTTTGCTCAAGGACTCTCTACCACTTTGAGCCACAGCTCCACTTCTGGTTTTCTGGTGGTTAATTGGAGATAAGAGTCTCACAGAGGGCTGGGGATATGGCCTAGTGGCAAGAGTGCTTGCCTCATATACATGAAGCCCTGGGTTTGATTCCCCAGCACCACGTATACAGAAAATGGCCAGAAGTGGCACTGTGGCTCAAGTGGCAGAGTGCTAGCCTAGAGCAAAAAAAAAAAAAAAAGTTTCACAGAGTTTCTTGTCTAGGCTGACTTTGAACTGTGATCCTCTTATCTCAGCCTCCTGAGTAGCTAGGATGACAGGTGCAAGTCACCAATGCCCAGCTGTCTTCAATATATTTATTGGCTGATGTGACTATAGAGAAGTCATACTCAGTAAACTGAGCAATGCTGTAAAGTTGTAAGGAATTGCTAAAAAAAACTAAAGACAGGGTTTAAAAAGACCTGGGTAAAGCAAGGTGTTGGTGGCTCATACCTGTGATCCTAGCTACTTAGAAGGCTGAGATCTGAGGATCGTGGTTCAAAACCAGCTTGGGCAGGAAAGTCTGAGATTCATCTTCAATAAACCAGAAAAAATCTGGAATTGGAGATGTGGCTCAAGTGGTAGAATGCCAGACTTGAGCAAAAAAAAGCTAAAGAACAGCGCTTAGGCCCTGAATTTAAGCTCCAGGACTGGCACACACACACACACACACACACACACACACACACACACACACACACTTCCCACCTGGATAAGCCAGGAGGACAGGTCAGAACCAGAAAGATGACCCAAACTTGCAAGGTGAGACTAACTGGGGGAAAAAGGACAGACATTTATAGAGGATAGAAAAATCTATTTGAGCTGGGTGCTGGTGACTCATGATTGTAAATCCTAGTTACTCTGGAAGCTGAGCTTTGAGAATCCTGGTTCAAAGGCAGCCTGGGGAAGACAAATCCAAGAGTCTCTTATCTCCCTTTCACCAATGGTAAGCTGGAAGTGCAGCTGTGACTGGAGAGCGAGAGCCAGAGCGAGCGAGCGAGCGAGCGAGAGAGAGAGAGGAGGAGGGAGAGAGGGAGGGAAGAAGGGCTGTGAATGTGGCTTAGTGGTAGAGTGCTTGCCTAGCATGCATGAAGCCCTGGGTTTGATTTCTCAGCGCCACATAAACAGAAAAAGCCGGAAGTGGCACTGTGGCACAAGAGGTAGAGTGCTAGCCTTGAGCAAGAAGAAGCCAGGGACAGTGCTCAGGCCCTGAGTTCAAGTCCCTGGACTGGCAAAAAAGAAAGAAAGAAACACTAACAACAAGTGTGTATGCTTGTGAATATACATTATAGAATCATGGATGCTTCCTGATTTATGATAGGGTTATATCTTACAACCCCTTATAAATTGACAATATCCTGGGTTGAAAATCTATCCAATCTATGGTAGTTTCCTCTTGTGGGATTCTTCATCAGCCTCCTCCAGTGTAAAGGCTGAAACAGTTGTCTGGTTCACAGCTCCTGTCCTGTTGGTAATAGTTGCTGGAGCTTAGTAATTGTTGGTGCTCCATAAATACTGGTTGAAGAACGAAATCAGAGATATGCAGTAATGGAAATGAAATTACAAGCTACAGGATCCTAGAGGTGCAAGCCCCACATTCTGTGGGTGGTAGGAGCAGCTGCTGTCAGCCTTTGAGCTTGAAATCACTCTGGGATTTCAATCTCTCTGCCTTCCACAGCTACTTCATAGAGAAGCCTGACAGCAGCCTACTCTTTTTCTTTTCATTTTTCTCCCCTCCCTCCCTCCTTTCCTCTCTTCCTCCCTCCCTCCCTCCCTCCCTCCCGCCCTCTCCCTCTCTCTCTTCCTCCCTTCTTTCTTTCCTTCATCCCTTCCTCCTTCCCTCCCTCCTTTTCTCCCTCTCTTCTTTCCTTTTTCTTTTCTTCTCTCTTTCTTTTCGTGTTACTGGGATTTAAACTCAGGACTATGCCAGGCTACCCCTTGAGTCATGTCTCCAATTCTTTTGTTTTGGGAACAGGGTCTACTGGTGAACTCATGACCTTCCTGAGTACTGAGATTATAGTGTATACCACTATACCTAGCTTCAGCTCAGTAGTTTCTAGTGTTGTCATAAAGGTTAAAATAAGTAAAAGCTGTGAAGGACTTGGTGCCATCTGTATCATGTAGAATAGAGATCCTAGCCACACAAACGTATAACTTTCTTTGCTATGCTACTTTTCTTTCTGTTTCTTTTTCATTTACTTATTTCTTCATAGTGGAGCTAGGTGTAGAACTCGAGGCCTTGTGCACCTTAGCCAAGTACTCTACCACTGAGCTACATCCCCCCAGCCTTTGGTTTCCTCCAGTTATGAGGAACACTGCTTCACTTCTTTCTGTTTCTGAGTTTACACTCAGCCATTCTTCCCTGGCTGGAGGGGCTAATCTTTCCTTCCTGTCTTGTGCTTCTTTCAGACTTCACATTAACATTTAGTTTCTCAGTCTCCTAGTTAGTGGGTTGAGCTTTGCTGGAGTCATTGTTATCAAAAAATATCATCTCTCATCTTCCCAGCCTGGGATTTATTGAGCAGAAACAGGCCCTAATAATAGCTTTAGTGTTGTTCTAGGTGGAGAATTTGCACACAGATTACCTCATGGGATTGCCCCAAGCTTGTGAACTATTTAGCAATCCCATTAAAGATTAGGAAACTGAGGCTGGGATCAGCAAGGGGGCTGGCATCTAATCACGCTGATCCCCACAGCACTGGCTAGAGGCTCTGTAATGACCAGGGGCATCAGAGGATCAGGGCCCCTGTAGAACATTCCATTCGTTCTCTCCCAGTGGATCTGATGGCTCTACTCCCACAGGTGGTGGCCATCTTTGAACGGCTGCACATGTGTGTGACACCATGCTTCCCGGTTAGTTGGTAAATGCCTGCCCCCTCCTCAGAGGCCTGTGCCTCCAGCCTACAAACTGCCCATTGTAGCTTCAGGACGGTCATTCCCAGACTGGAAGCGCTAACTTTCAGGCATGCAGCCAGACTGTCCTGTCAGTCGCATGAAGTGGTTGGTGGTGGGTGGTCTGTAATTACGTTGGTCCTGTCTTTTTAATACCTCGAGAGTGATCATCTTCATGGTTCCTAGGAGTGAACCTAGCTTTGTAAGAAACTGTGAGAGCTTGGGAAGTAGATAGAGACTATGTAGCTCTTTTTATATTTTCTGGGGGAGCTGGCTGTTTTCCTTTGAATCCTTTTTCAGTTCATTTCAGGGTGGCATCCAGGAAAGAGCAGATGCAAGTAGTCACTCAGACCAGCCTGACCTGACAGGTCTCTATCCCATAGACCTGGGCTCTGAGCACTTCTGTCTCCCGAATTTAGCCTTGGTTACATACCAGATACACAAAGAAGTGCCATGGGAAAGACACCAGGTAGGACTTTTGTTATGTACCAGCCAGTCTTTCACCCTAAAAGACTTAAAAAATGTAAATAGGAAGACCATTTTATTTTGCAGTATGGTTAGGATTGAACCTAGGGTCTTGTGTGTGCCTAACAAATACTCTGTCAATGATCTATACACCCCCAGCCCAAGAACAATTTGATTAATTAAATTTTACCATGCCAGAGCAAGGGTTCCAACTTGGGCCTTGCACTCTCACTTAGCTTTTATCTGTTCAAGGCTAGTCCTCTACCACTTGAGTCACATCTCTACATCTGGCCTTTTCCTTCGTGATTGGAGAGAAGAGTCTCATGGACTTTTCTGCTCAGGTTAGCTTCGAACTTCAATCCTTAGATCTCAGCCTCCTAAGTAGCTAAGATTACAGGTGTGAGCCACTGGCAGCTGGCCCAAAAACATTTTAAAATATGTTTCTGTGATTCTTCTGGGACTCCAACTCCAACTGACCTTGTAGCCCCAGCTTACATTCTGTGAAGAACATTCTGATCCACACACCACGCTGTTTTTAGGATGGTGTTCTTTTCAACCTGCTTATGGTATGGATTTGGGAAGAAATAATCTTTTATTCTTCTGTCTCTATCAGTTTTTCTGGTCAGAGAAACTTTTCTGTAACCAAAGTGGAAAAAGAATTTCATGACAGTAGGTAGATAACCTGTTTAGGTAGCCATGAGGAATTATAAAATATAAAATATGGATACATACATACACACACATAAAACACACTGGAGGAATTTAAGATCTGCTGTTAAAAATATATTAGAATTTTAGCCAGGTGCTAGTGGCTCATGCTTGTAGTACTAGACTAAAAGTGGCTGAGATCTGAAGATCTCCATTCAAAGCCAGCCCAGGCAGACAAATCTGAAAGACTCTTATCTCCAATCAAGCAAGCCAAAAGCCTCCAGCCTGGAGCAAAAACAAACAAACAAAAAAGCCACACCAGATTGTAAGGTTTTAAGTTTTAAGCCTAATACTGGCACACAAAAATATTAATTTTTAAAGAATTGTTATGTGAGCTAGTCATTTTAATTACTAGTTGATAAAAGGGGCCAGCATGCAATTAAAGCTGTGATTTATTTACAAAATGACTTTGCACTGCTGTTTGTGGCCAGGAGCATGTTCATCCTCACAGTGAAGTTTGTTGAGCACCATGTTTTAGAAACCACCCAAGCATGATAGTAATATTAAGGCTCTGTTTTCCTCAAGCTGTTACTGATCTTAACTTTTTTTTTAAAGTGCTGGTACTGGGGCTTGAACTCAGCGCCTATACACTGAGCCTGAGCCTGTTGCTCAAGGATGGTACTCTACCACTTGAGCCACAGCTCTACTTCAAGACATTTTGCTAGTTAATCAGAGACAAGAGTCTCATGGATTTTTCTGCCTGGGCTGGCTTCAAAATGTGATCCTCAGATCTCAGCCTCCCCAGTACAAAGGATTACAGGCATGAGCCATCAGTAACCCCTCTGTACACCATTGTTATAACAACAATAAAACATGAAAATCAAACAAAAGTCTATTCGTTTTAGTCCCAGTGTAGAAATTAGATGCTGATGAAGGAAGCCAAGAAACTTTCAGAGCAGAAGAAAAAAACAACCCTAATTTTTAATGAACAGAATTCAGAGTCTATCTTTCCATCAGTTCTTTGAAAACAGGAAATCCACAGCCCCATCCCATTTTTTCCCCAACCATTAAATTGAACAATGGCGTTCAGATTCTCAAGCAGCCCCTTGATTATGTCAAGTGCCCCATTGGTATGTGATCACATACTGTAGGGTATTCTATTGTCTTGTAAATGTCAGTTGGTGGTACATCCAATCTATTTCTAATGAAGCATTACATCTAATTGTGTGTGCGTGTGTGCGTGTGTGCGTGTGTGTGTGTGTGTGTGTGTGTGTGTGTTGCCCATACTGGGCATTGTCCATCAGCTTTTTTTGCCCTCAAGGCTAGTTCACTACTATTTGAGCCACAACTCCACTTCTGGTTTATGCTTGTTAGTTGAAGATGAGAGTGTCATGGACTTTTCTTCCTGGGCTGGCTTTGAACTGCAATCCTCAGGTCCCAACCTCCTGACTAGCTAGGATTATAAGACTTAGACCCGGGCTCCTGGCCTAAGCCTAAATTTTTGAAGTAAAGTCCTATGCTGTCATAAGCCACCATCAAGAACTTCTAGTTTGTCTCATTTGAGATCTTTTTTTTTTTTTTCTCTTTTGGCCAGTCCTGGGCCTTGGACTCAGGGCCTGAGCACTGTCCCTGGCTTCTTTTTGTTCAAGGCTAGCACTCTGCCACTTGAGCCACAGCACCACTTCTGGCCGTTTTCTGTATATGTGGTGCTGGGGAATCGAACCTAGGGCTTCATGTATATGAGGCAAGCACTCTTGCCACTAGGCCATATTCCCAGACCCTAGTTTGTCTCATTTGAGAGGCTGTAACATTTTGCATACAACACGTCACAATTAATACAGTGGGCTGCCTTTCAACCACATGGGCAATTCTAGTAACCAAGGGGCCATCTTTTATATTAAGTTAGAAGATCTAATTACACGTTATTTACATATCACATTCTGAGCCTTTGAGATAAGAATAATGTATAAGGGTTTCTAGAACATCTTGTGATCAAAAGAATCTATTTTAAAGATTTCATTAAAAAAAAAAGTACAGCCGAGCTTGAAGCATTAGGTCCATTGTTACAGATTAAAACTTTCAAAGCAAATAAAAGAAACATCATTCTCTCTGTTTAGATTGGAGAGACTTGGCAAAGGGCAGCCCAAAGGAGGCACTTGAACTTGCTCAGCATCCTCTTTAGTACCAGAGCCTTTCTCTCTTGGAGAGAGAGAGACAGAGAGAGAGAGAGAGAGAGAGAGAGAGAGAGAGAGAGAGAGAGAGAGAAATGCTAAGGCCTTGTACTTAAAATATGAAAGTATCTTACAGGAATAACCCCCACCAGCACAGGGGTTGGTGGAACTAACTTGATAGAGACTAATACAGGCATTGAATGAAGCCTTTGTTCTGGAGTTTTGTGGAAAGGAGCCCCATGGAGACATCTGGTGATTCATGTGAGGTCCACGGGACTTTGAAATGGTTGCATTTAAGATGAGAATCTTTGTCTTGGGAAATGCTGGTGACTGAGCTTTGATAGCTTAGCCCAAGTTCCCTTATCTTTTCATGCAATCTTTTAGCTGAGAGCCTGGCAAGATATTAAACTGGCTTTCTGGACTTTCCTGAACAATATCTAATGAACAAATAACACAATTCTGTGATATTGAGCAGAATGCAAATTCCAGACACGGCAATCATGAATATAGTAAAGACAGTCTTTTCTGTGGGTCTGGAGATAAAGCAATCCACCGTATTGGGGCAGGGCCAGGCGTTACATTTCACCAGACGTTGCATGAAGAAGCCATTGTACATGACGTAAAAGACATACATGAAGACAGCTTCAAAGATGACCCGGAAGAAGACACTGCTGGTGTAGGTCCACCACAGGGACCCTTCAATGCGGACCTTCTGGGTTTTGATCTCCTCAATGTCCTTGTATTCATTCTTGATCTCTCCCTTTATGAACTTCCTTTTCTTCTCGTGTCTCCGGTAAGCCACATGCATGGCCACCAGAAGCGCTGGCGTGGACACGAAGATCAGCTGCAGGGCCCACAGCCGGATGTGGGAGATGGGAAAGTGATGGTCGTAGCACACATTTTTGCAGCCAGGCTGGAGGGTGTTGCAGATGAAATCGGCTTGTTCATCTCCCCACACTTCCTTTGCAGCTACCACCAGGATCATGATACGGAAAATGAAGAGGACGGTGAGCCAGATCTTCCCAATGCTGGTGGAGTGCTTGTTGACGCCTCCCAGGATAGTCTGTAGCGCACCCCAATCCATCCTGCCTTCTGTGCCGTGGACACTGGGAAAGATAAATGAACATAACAGAGGAGTCATTGGTCTACACAGAAGGTGGGGAGTTTCTCTGGGTGTGGGCAGGTAAGTACTCTTGTTGCGACTGCCCTAAGAAGCCAAGTTTGTAACAGTGTTGTACCAAGTCTCTCTGCAAAGACTCTTAATACAATTTAATTGTTATTCAATTAATTTTTTAATGTGCTGGATCTCGAACTCAGGACCTCACTCCCTTGATCTGGCTTTCTTGCTCAAAGGTGACACTCTACTACTTGGTTTACACCTCCACTTGCCTTTTTCTGGAAATAAGGGTCTCATGGACTTTTCTCTCTGTCTGTCTGTGTTCAAACAGGGATCCTCAGCTCTTAGCCTTCTGAGTAGCTACGATTATAGGTATGAGGCACCAGCACCAAGCTCTTTTTTTTTTTGGGGGGGGGGGGCTGGCTTCAAATTCACAACCTTCCTGTCTTTGTCTCCAGAGTGTTGGGATTACAGGCTGAGAATATAGCCGTGAAATGGTCATTACCAATGGTTACACTTGAATTTAAGTCCTCAAGTTAACATTTCACAAGGGTTTTGTTTCCTTCCTCTGTATGAAAGTTGCAGACTGGACCTATCATCTTTCAGTGGAGAAAGGTCAGCATGCATGGGGTTTTATGTGTGGGTTTATAGTCTCAGTGGTGTGTTGGTACTGACTGGTTAGCATTTACAGTATCTGTTGTAATTGCTGTAATTGAGAACTATTATTGTAGGCTATGGTTTTAACTTAGAAGGTATTTTTTTTGTCGTTGATGTCAGTCGTGGGGCTTGAACTTAGGGCCTCAGCTCTGTCATTGAGCGTTTTCACTCAGGGCTAGTGCTCTACCACTTTGAGCCACAGCTGCACTTCTGGTTTTCTGGTGGTTAACTGGAGATAAGAGTCTCATGGAGTTTCCTGCCTGGGCTGGCTTCGAATCAAGACTCTCAGATCTCTCTCAGCCTCCTGAGTAGCTAAGATTACAGGCTGTGAGCCACCAGCACTGGCTAGCAGCCTTTTTAAAAAAGATATATGGTTGTGCTGGTGGTTCACACTGAATACTAGCTACTCAGGAGGCTGAGATCTGAGGATTGTGGTTCAAAGCCAGTTCAAACAGAAAGTCTGTGAGCCTCTTATTTCCAGTTAATCAGCAAAATGCCAGAAGTGGAGGTGTGGCGCAAGTGGTAGGGTGTTAGCCTTAAGTAAAAAAGCCAAGTGGGAGCTTAAGGCCCAGAGTTCAAGTTCAGTATGGGAAAAAAAAAGGCACATTATTAAAAAAAAAAAAAGAAATTCTGCCCAGTGGTTCCTAGTTACTGGCGCAATTGCTGAACACGTCACAGAGTCCTTATTCAAAGTGGGTGTAGGGCAGACCAGTGAAGATCTTCCATGAGCAAGTGGCCTTCTGTTTCATGCCAGGGTTTGAACTGTCCTCACTGATTCATAGCTGTACCCGTCTGTCACAATCAGGCCCTCTTCTAAACAAGGCCCTCCCTCCCTAGGTTCTGATGAGTCACCTGCTACCCACCCCTTCCAAGCTGTAATGAATCCTCTTTCTCTTGCTTAAAAGCATCCTGCTCTTCTCCTGTTAGGCAAGTTGTATCCTGTTTGCCACTGGACTCCTGAGCAGGCTTGGGACGAAGGTCTCTCATTACCTATAGTGGCTCTGCAGGGGTGAGCCAATGCCACTCAATGCCACCTTGAAGGAAGAGGAGGCAGAAGAGCTATGCACGGAAGTGAAGTCAACCTTACTTCCCTTCGCCCTATTCAGCTTGAAAACTCAAACCACCGCTGGAAAAAACAGTGGTTTAGCAGGTTCAGCCCTGACCCATTTAAAGCCAGACTATCCTGGAGGCCCTTAGGGGAACTGGTTGTCCTGAGAAAGGTCTCATAACTCAATTCCAGTACTGTCCCCAATAGCAAAGCCACGGAAAACAACAGCCTTCAGACTTTTAACACAACCATCTCATGCAATCAAATCTTTTCCTTCTTCTTGGGCATTTACCAAGTGGAAAAGTTACTGAAAGGTGAAGGAAGGGTGAGGGCACACCTCTGGCCTTCTCTAAACCATCCAACTTAGTTTCTCAGCTGGGTGGGTGCTGGAGGCTCACACCCTTAATCCTTGCTACTCGAGAAGCTGGTATCTGAGGGTCACTCATGGTTCAAAGCCATTTCAGGACAAATAAATCTAAGAGACTCTTCTCCCCAATGAACCAACAAAACAGCTAGATGCGGAGAGTAGCTCTAGTGGTAGAGTGCCAGCCATGAGTGAAATAGCCAAGCCAGAACTTAAGGTCCTGAGTTCAAGACCCAGAATGAGCACATAAAAAATCCCCAAACAACTGTAACAACCCAAAACAGGTTCTCACACATTTCCACAGACCAGTGAAATTACCACCAGTTAAGAAAAAATACAGTTTCAAGTAAGCCCTCTTCTTGCTGTTTTTAAATCTAAAATTCTTATTTTTTTGTGTGTGTACCTATTAATTTTGAGTCTGAGTCTTGTGTGTTTTCCAGGCTGGCTTTGTACTCTGGGGCTCAAGCCTCAGCCTCTTGAGTAGCTAGGGCTCCAGGAGCACACCACAACGTTATACACCTGTGTACAACCACCTGTGAGAATTCTCAAGGTCCTTTCAGGAAAACCAGTTAAATTAAACATTGGCGTCTCAACGGGGATCAGTAATCGCCTACGAAGGGCTAGGCAAGCATTGGAGTTGCCCTCCCAGCCTCCTGACCCCGGGAGATGGGTCATACTACGATTCCTACCTGCCCCGGGGGCGCCCCCTGTAATTGCTTGGGACATTGTCTCCGTGGGGTTGAAGAGCTGGTTCTTTAGGGAAGGCGCTGGTGAATCACTCCACTCCGAAAAATGAAAAGGATCCTCCATAAACCCTTACTTACCCACCCCTTATCCAACTGGTGGGCCATCTCCAGAAACTGTTCCCCCACAGAGCTCTCCACCCTTGCCACAAATGCCCGAAACTGGGACTGACTTAGCCAACACCGTTTCAAAACGGAGTCCTGAGGGCAAACGAATGGGTTTATTGCTCTCCCTCCGCCCAAGGTGGTTCCAGAAGGATCCCAGCCCATCTTCCAAAGTGGGGAAAGCTGGATGGAAGCTGTGCTGGGGGACCGCACTTATTCCTGGCCTCCAGCGAGGAGCACCGAGGGACTCCCCACCTCACCTGAGATCCAGCGTCCTAGCAAGCACCAGCTTTCCTTCCAGCTGGTGCCTGGAAGTCAACCCTTTCAAAGTGCCCAGGAGAAAGAAAAACAACCAAAATCTTGGCCCGGATGGAAGCCAGCCCCCCCTCCCCCCGCTAGGTCCCCATGCAAGTGAGTTCAGGTCGTGGCAGCACCCCGGCCCGCGCCGAGGCCGCGCCGGGAGGTAAAGGTCGCTCGCCACTCGTGGACGCGTCTGCGCAACCGGCCAAACTGTTTCCTTCCTAAGCTTTCGGTTAATTTTAAACTTTTTTTGTGGCATCAAGGTGACTGGAAGAATTTTCCCGAAAAGAATGTAGGCGACAGGCAGGTTCCCTCGCGTCGGCCGGCGGAGCCCCGTTTTTTTTTTTTCTGCTTTGACGCGCGGGCGCGCGCGCGCGCGGGTCCCGAACCCCCCATTTCTAGCTCCGGGTTGTGCCTCCACGTCCCGTCCCTAGCGCCCCAAGTGAATTCCAGGGCTCGGGCCCAAGACGCTCTCCTTAGAAATCCGTGCTGGCATCGGTACCCCTCATCTAGCCCCCGGGGGGGGGGGCAGGTGTATTAGCGAGGGGGGGTGGGCTCCGTGCGTTCTCTTGGGACCATATGGCCGGGCACCCCGCGTCTGATCGTTGCCCAGTATCCCTCCCTACCCGAGTCTCCCAGCTTCGGCCGCCTCGGTGAGGCGATCGGGCGATGGACGCACCGCGGGGACCTGGGCGCACGGACTGGGGGGCTCACCTGCGTCAGGAGGGCGCGCACAGCGGGGCTGGGTGGTCGGCGCGGAGCCCGGGGCGGCGGCTCAGGGCGCTGGCACAGGGCTGGGGCTGGGGCTGGGGCCCGGGCCGGGGCTGGTGCGGACTGGAGCGCCGCCGACTGGCCTGCGATTCCGGGACAGCGGAGCGCGCCGGGCGCTGCGGGTCGTCCACACCTGTGTGGGCCAGCGGCGCCTTTTAACCGCACCCCGCACCCCGCCTCCCCTCCCCCGAGCGATTGAGAAAGTCACCGAGGGGCGGCTCCCCAGCGCTGCGGGCGGAGCGCCCGGCCTCCCCAGCCCGCGGAGCCTCTGGCCTCCAACCTCCCCAAGTCCCCAGAGGACCCCCCCACCCCCGGAACGGCCGGTCCCCTGGGCGGCCGCGAGGCGGAGGCCAGAGCTGGGAGGACCCTCAGCCCTAGGTTTTGGGTGCAGGCAGTGGGACTCAGTGGCACTCCAGGCTCTCCCCAAGGGGGACCCCCATGGCGCAGGGGCGCAGGACCTTTGGGCCTTGAGTTTAGGAAGGGGGTGACCCGAGTGCTGGCAGCGTCCTCCCCCCTCGCCACTCCCCTCCCCGCTCCGATCTCACTGTATTCTGGAATGAACTCATTAGCAGGGTGCCCAGGGCTAAGGCCAGGGTGTGTGGGGTGACAAGTCTGGTTCTTGCCAAAGGTGGCAGCCGCGTCTCCACCCGTCCTGGACTTGCACGGCCATCCTTGGGACCCCGGGGGTGGGGGTGGGGGCCCTGCCGGCCTCCTTCCACACTGGGAAAATGCAAAGTTACTTTTTTGGGGTGGGGTGGGGCCGGAGAGGGGGTGCCCAGAGGATCCAGACAGGAGAGAGCCAGGATGGCAGGTGCCATCTCTCAGTCCTCGGTCCATGAGGGGAGACACGGACCGGGGGGGGGGGGGTTCTGGATGCCCCGCGGGCAGCTCCCTGGGCCCAAGCTCAGTCCTTGCTCTGCGCAGCAGGATGTTGGGTTATGAGGTCTCAGAGTTTCTGGGTTGGGTATTTTGTTATCTCGGGGTGCCATGGGAAATGGATCTTCACAGGACAATGGATGAAGAACTACAATGTCAAGCCGTGTCTGGGTGCATCGTGTCCAACTGCTCGGCTAACGTGCTCGGCGAGTCCCACGGAGAACTCAGTGGGGCCGTACGGGGCCGTGCCGAGGAGCCCGGGCTTTCTCCCTCAGGTGCGTTTTAGGGGAAGGAAGGATAGTGATTCATCCTGACGAGGCAGATCCGTCCTTCCCTCCTGAAATGGCTTTCTCGTGATTATCATCACTCATGAGAAGACCTGGACTTTTCCTGGCGAAGCTGGGGTTCACTGCCATGGGCCAGCCTCCATTGCATGAAGGGACGTGAGTGACTCCCCCCCAGCTCCTAGCTCAAAGCCTTAGGCTAGGAGGGGGTGTCTGTTCCCGGGGAGACAAGAGGCCCAGGAGCTGGCCCCTGGGGACAGAGGTGCTGAATCAGAGTGGGAGAAATTGCCAGGCAGGACTGGGAGGTGTAGAGGCGACTCTCTTAGCCCGCGTGCGCCCCGAGTTGAGGTGAGGGATCACTGGGGTGGGGGCAGCAGGCCCGTGGACTCTCCCTGTAGTGTCCCCAGAGGCTTTGCTGTCCAGGAGCCTGCTGGCATTTTGGCTGGGTTAGGTGAAGATTCTCGAACCATTGTGATTTGCTAGCTGGTAAAGATAGTTTGGAGATTGAAAATTGACTCACTTTCTCTTCATGGGGAAAAAAAAAAGTACCTGAAGTTTTAGTGTCCATGTTATGACGCTAGGTTAATTTCCCCTTTCCTTGATCTCTCTGGTTTGGTGCTACAGGTTTGCATAATGAGTGTGTGTTGTGAGTTAATTCTCACAGCCTTTTTATTTTATTTTTTGATTTATAGTTAGAACTAGTACAGCTCTTAATTCTTATCATTCAGCACTTGATTGTATTTTGTCTTAGATGCCTTTCTCCTGTGTTCATGTTTTCTTTCCAGTTACACTGGGAGGTGTCTTTAGAGTACTAAGAGGCCTATCCTAGAGGAATTCATTAATTAATCAATTAATTGATTAAATAAATTTGTGTTCTCCAGAGTAGGGCAAGGTTTGGCTATTTAAAATGAACTCTAGGGTCTTGAGATATAGCTTAATGGTAGAGTGCTTGTCTAGCATGCTCAATGCCCTGGGTTCAATCCTCAGTGCCTTTATGATTAAAGAAATAAAATAAGTTTAAAAAATAAAAGGATCTCCAAATGTGTTTATCCACTTAGCAGCCCACACCACAATATTAATGTTGAAAAAGAAATCCAGCTCTAAAAATAAATCTCTTTGTAACCTGTACAGATAGTTAAATTTCTATATAGTCTGTCAAAAACATTCATTTGGTATAGATAAGCATGGGAAATACACTATAATTTCTCTCTTTGTTTTCACGTTCTCATACATCGGCTTCAGCCTGGCCCACCTTCTTCCACCTTTGCCTTCCTAGAATCACAGTGAAAAGAGAGGAGCCTGAGCTTGGGGATAGAGTTTGATTTATAGCTGATGGGCTTGCTTTGTCTCATTAATCTGTAGGGACTAACCACAAATCGACTAGTTCTTGATCCAGCGTTAAGGAACAAAACAAAATAACTAAACAGGAGAGGCCCAAGGAGGGACTGATGGGGAGCTATTGATGATTAACTAATGAGGAGCTTGACAACCACACCTCATCATGTCAGAAATAGGAGTGATTTCTACTTGTACCTGCATGGTAAGCACCAAGGAGCTACATCCCAGGTGATTGCCTTGAACTGAACTTCTAATGCCAATGCTGAGGCGATGCACTTGGGAGGTTAGAAGGTGAAAATGTTAATGTTTACAGACATTTGATATTTTAATCAGACAGTTGCTTTAGACATAATCCAAAAAGAAAGATCTGGCAAGAAACCAGTGCAAGAGAAATGGTATTTCTTAACATTTTGATAAATGATTGCCAGGTGCCTATTGGGGGAGTCTCTCAAATTTCCCCAGGGGAAACTGCTCTGAATGCATATTAAAATGTCTCTGTAACATTTCTGACTCACACATCATAGGGAGATGACATTGTAAGACCAGAAGAGGCTTGTGGGCATGAAGCTGCTGTCCTATTACTTGGCAGTTTTAGGGCAAGTAGGATTCATTGAATGTCTCAAGAACCATTAATTATTGGGTCACACCCTTTTCCCTCCATTGTGCTGTTGAAATTCAATAATATAGTTGGCAAAAAAGAGAAAATGTAACCCTTCCCAAAATAGCAGTAAGAAACTGAAGAGAAACTGGCATCATTAGATAATTAATAATAAACTTAGGATAATGTGATTTCAGAGGTGTGGCTCTGATGTAATTTTTTAAATCTGTGTGGGTAATTACTAGCAGGATCATTACTTCACTGTAATTTCTGCTTATACCATTCAGTCAGATCCTTACTATGGTTCCTGAAAATGTGAATGTCAAATCACATAGAGGGAAAAAGCCAATTGTTATATTTCAAGAACAAAAAGAAAAGAATTCAGATGTCAATAATCTAATTGTCCTTTTCTTCTTTTTCAAACCAAAGACATCGCCTTTAAAATTCCAAGTTTTTCGTAATTACAGCTCTAGGGATTAAAATTAATCCCTATCCTATTGGAATCGTCACATATAACGTCTCTAAAATTGAACATTGAAATTGCTTCATGTGTCTCAGTTACATGGTGGTTGTAGGATCAACTTAGTGTCTTACTTGCTCTTTTATGACATTCTAAGCAGTAGTGGAGAAATTACAAAGATACTTTCAAGTGTATTTGTGCCAAAAGCACATTTTGAGGCAGGCTAGCATAGCTCATGCCTATAATCTTAGCCACTCAGATCATGGTTTGAAGTTAGCCAGTGCAGAAAAAGTCTGGGGGGACGCTTCTCTTCAATTGATTAGCAAAAAGCAGGAAGTGAGGGTGTGGCTTAAGTGGTTATAGCACCAGCCTTGAGCAAAAAACAAACAAACAAAAAAAACCAAGCAAGAGTGTAAGGGCCTGAGTTTAATCTCCAGAATTGGCACCAAAAAAACCTCCCCAAAGTCCAAAAGCACATTTTGATCTGAAATGAATTCACAGTTCTAACTCCCTAGGTTAACTGGTAAGAGAATTTATTTTATTGAATATATATCTTAAGTCCTTTAAGTTATAGTGGCCTGTCAACCTGAAAACAGAATCATTTACAAAACAGCAATAGAGAGTTCTATATTCTAATTTGTGTGACACCAATATAGTGTTTTATTTTGTTTAAGACTTTTTTTTTTTGGTTGGTCGTGGGCCTTGAACTCAGGGCCTAAGTACTGTCCCTGAGCTTTTTTGCTTTAAGCTATTGCTCTACCACTTTGAGCTACAGCATGACTTCTAGTGTGGGGTGGTCAATTGGAGATAAGAGTCTCATGGGTTTTCCTTCCTCAGGTTAGCACTTTGAACTGCGATCCTCAGTTCTCAGACTCCTAAGTAGCTAGGATTACAGGTTTGGGCAACCAGTGCCCGGCTAGTTTGGACTTTTTTGAACACTCAAAAGGCTCTCATATTAAATGCTGTTGTAGGAAACAAAAACCATTTTGGTCACAGGTTTGACAAGGGATGGTTGATTTCCTGGCTATATCTGCTAGACCTCAACAGCTGTATGTGAAATGCTCGTCTACAATATCCTGAATTAAAAATTCTGGAAACTGGTGATTTAGTAGCTAGTTTGGATTTGAGGTTTGGGTTCCAGGATGTTCTGTGATTTGCAAACCCTTCTTTTGAGAACTGGCTATGGCTTTTGAACTTAGAATTCACGATAGGACTTATATGTCAGCTATTAGTTTAAACTTCTCCACAAGCTGTTTGGAAGCTATTTCCACCTTGGGAGATGTGTTCTTTGGTTTAATGTCATTCTTAAAACATTTACCAGTGTTTAAAAAAAGAAAAAAAACAAACCTCCTGCAATACCAAGAGTGGCCAGTAGATGGCACCAGGAAAACTTGTGAATCGGAGTAGGGTGCGCACCACTGATGATCTAGTCTGGAGTTATTCATTCTGATCTCATTAGTGCGCTTAGATGTAAATTTCTTCCACTTAAAAATGATATAAAACAGGATATGAGGCAGAATATTTGGATGTGTCTCTTTTAGTAAGGGTAAGTAAAGTTTGTGAAACATTTGTTTCCTGCGTATGCTTTCCTAAATGTCTTTCTTGCTGTAGTTCTCTGTTATAAACAAACCCATGGGTAGAATCCAGTGGCTCATGCCTGTAATCCTAGCCTTGGATTATCCTCAGACGCCTTCAGAGGACTCACTCAGAAGTCTGCTGCTAGGTAAGTAGGAAGCCCTTTTCCAACCTGAGAAGGATCTTAATCAGTCCACTGGGCTGTGAGCTTTAAAGAAGGCACAGCCTTCAGGATGCCACTGGTGGGGCCCAATGTCCCCCTCCTTCCTTTTGGCATTTCACCTGCCATCACAGTGCGATGTCTTAGTGCTCTGAAAATGGAATAGAATGTTGTATTCCATTGCTTTGTAGCCGTTATTGTTGTAGCTGTTATTGTTTGCTTGTTTTATGCCAATAATGGGGCTTGAACTCAGTGCTTGGGTGCTGTGTTGCTGGTGTTTCTTTCTTTCTTTTTTCCCTTTCAAAGCTAGTGCTACACCACTTGAGCCATAGCTGAACTTCCAGCTTTTTGGTGGCTCAGTGGGAATAAGTTTCATGGACTTTCCTGTCTGTCTGGCTTTGAACTTGGATCCTTAGATCGCAGCCTTCTGAGTAGCTAGGATTATAGGGGTGAGCCACTGATGCCTGGTGGAAACTCACATTTTGCACTAGCTACGTGACATTTTATGACAGGCTTTGGAAAAACATGGGCCTGCTTAAAATTTACACAAGAGAGGAGGAATGGAATAGATATTTACAGATGCTGACTTTGGATTGTGTAACAGATACATAAGAAAACATACACATGAATTAAGGAGACTCTGAGTATAATCTGATGTGAACTTTTCTACGCCAAATTCTTTGTGTTTTTTAAAAAGTTGTTTGGGGGCTGGGGATATAGCCTAGTGGCAAGAGTGCCTGCCTCGGATACACGAGGCCCTAGGTTCGATTCCCCAGCACCACATATACAGAAAACGGCCAGAAGCGGCGCTGTGGCTCAAGCGGCAGAGTGCTAGCCTTGAGCAGGAAGAAGCCAGGGACAGTGCTCAGGCCCTGAGTCCAAGGCCCAGGACTGGCAATAAATAAATAAATAAATAAATAAAATAAAATAAAAAGTTGTTTGGCAGTACTGGGGTTTGAACTCAGGGCCTGTGCTCTACTACTTAAGCTACATACCTCCCGCCCCAAATGTTTTATGTTCCTATGAAAAAAAATAATGTTATTATTATTTTGCTGGTACTGGGGATTGAACTCTGAGTGTTGCTTATATTAGGCTTGCTTGCTTATAGCTGGTGCCCTATTGCTTAAGCCATGTCTCCCACCTAGCTTTTTGATGTCTATTTTGGAGATGAAGTCTAATAGACTTTTCTGTCCAGGCTCACTTTATTTGTTTGTTTGTATTTTTTGCCAGTCCTGGGGCTTGATCTCAGGGCCTGAGTACTGTCCTTGGCTTCTTTTTGCTCAAGGCTAGCACTCTGCCACTTGAGCCACAGTGCCACTTCCAGCCTTTTCTATATATGTGGAGCTGAGGAATTGAACCCAGGGATTCATGTATACAAGGTGAGCACTCTACCACTAGGCCATATTCCCAACCCCCAGGCTCACTTTATACCTTGATCCTTTGGTACACATTTTTTAAAGAGTGGCACTGAGGTTTGGACTCAGGGCCTGTGCTTGCTAGGCAGGCATTCTCCTGCTGAACCATGCCACTAGCCCAAACCTTGATCCCGAGTCGCTAGGCTTATAAGAGTGAGCCACTAGTGCCCAGCTGAAGAAAGTATTATTTTTTTTTGCCAATCCTGGGCTTTGGACTCAGGGCCTGAGCACTGTCCTTGGCTTCTTTTTGCTCAAGGCTAGCACTCTGCCAACTTGAGCCGCAGCGCCACTTCTGGCCTTTTCTATATATGTGGTGCTGAGGAATTGAACCTAGGGCTTCATGTATATGAGGCAAGCACTCTTGCCACTAGGCCATATCCCCAGCCCCCAAAATATTCTTTTTATTTGTGCCAGTACTAAGACTTGAACTCAGGGCCTGGGCACTGTCTCTGAGCTTTTTTCACTCAAGGCTAGCATGCTACCATTTGAAGCAGATCTCCATTTCCAGCAATTTGTTTTTCTTTTTTACTGTAAAGGTGATGAACAAGGGGGTTGTAGTTACCTAAATAAGGAAATGAGTACATTCTTTCTAAACACTGTTGCTCCCTCCCTCATGTTCTCCCACTTACCCCTCTACTCCCCGCCAGCTTGTAAAATTCATTTCCAGCATAGTGTCTAGTGAGTACCACTGTTGCATTAGTTCATCCTTTTTTCTTTTTCTTGGTTAATTGAAGATAAGTGTCTTAAAGATTTTTCCTGCCCAGGCTGATTTCAAGTTTGTGATCTTCAGATCTCAGCCTCCTGAGTAGCTAGAATTATAGGCGTGAGCCACTGACATCTGGCTAAAGAAAGTATTCTTAATCTCATCCTAACACAAGTAGAAATGGAGTCTTAGTATCAAAAACTATATAGAAATATACACACATACACATATGTACTATATATCATATGTATATGATGCTTGGGGTTTAGCTTAGTGGTGCAGGATTTGCCTAGCATGTGCAAGTCTGATTTAGCACTGTGAAAAAAAATACACATGCATACATACATGTAGACACATTAGTATATATATTTATATATATGCATACACACATATAACAAAGTAACAACTTTTACTACTTTTTTCTTCAGAATTCTTAAATGTAAATGTTTCCTAACGTTTCATGGCTCGACATATGAGTTGTTGAATCTGTAGATAAGGAACTCTCTGATACAAATACTGACTGTACTTCATCATCTTTCCAATATTTGAAAGACTGATTTAAAATATGGGACTTAGAACTGGGCTCTGCCAACTCACAACTCAGGATGCTGAGATCTGAGGATTTGGGGTGGTTCAAAGCCAGGCTAGACAGAAAAATGTCCATGATACTCTTATCTTCAATTAAACAGCAAAGAACTAGAAGTGGGTCTATGCTCAAGTGGTAGAGTACTAGCCTTGAGCAAAAGGTAAAGGATAGCACCCAAGGCCCTGAGTTTAAGCCTCAGAACTGGCATGAAAAAAAACAAACCAAACCATGGGGCTCAACAGTAGAAATGCTGGGTTTGCTCTCTAGCACCACAAACAAACAAATGAACAAAAAATGTGTGTGTGTACCTAGACTGAGCAGAAAAGTCTGCGAGACTTTTGTCTCCAATAAACTACTCAGAAAAAGTCAGAAGTGGCACTGTGGCTCAAGTGCTAGAGCACTAGCCTTGAATAAAAGAAGCTCAGGGATAACCCCCAGGACCAGAGTTCAAGTCCCAGGACTGGCAAAACAAAAAAGTGTGTGTGTGTGTGTGTGTGTGTGTGTGTGTGTGTGTGTATGTATGTGTGTAATCTGAAGTCTTAGGAATTGTTGGTTTCTAGAAGAAGCACATCAGAAGGAGTCTCCAAAGTCTCCCATCTCACTTCAAATAGGACAATTTTCAATAAAATATTTAAAATGATCTTGTTCTAGTGGCTCATGCTGGGAATCTTAGCTACTCAGGAGGCAGAGATCTGAGGACTGATATTCAAACACAGCCAGGGCAGATAAAACTGGAAGACTCTTACTGGCAATTCGCCATCAAAAAAGCTGAAAATAACCTGTGGTTCAAGTGGTAGAGTGCCAGTCTTGAGCAAAAAAAAAAAGTTCAAGGACAACATCCAGGCCCTGAGTTCAAGCCCCAGTATTGGCCTAAAAAGAAAATCTTGACCAGTAACTGAAAAACATGAAATATGTACGGGAACTGGAAAGAAAATTCAGGATGGACAGGATGAGTAGATACTCAGCACAAAAACTCAAAGTGTCATTAAAGGGAACCCTCGTCCCTTTTATCCACAGTTTGGTGTTTAGTCTCTTCCTTCTACAACTTACACACACACACACACACACACGTGCTGTGCAAGCACGCGCTCGTGCACCCACATATACATATTGTGTGTGCACATACAGGGTCCGACATTACAGCAAATCAGTGTGTTCAGATCTGTCAGCTCAACTACCATTTGTTAAACAGTTCCCCTACTGACTGTGAGAAAATGCGTACAAAGGGCTCTGTGCAAAATGGCTTCACGGAGCGGGAGCTGGCCAGAGGTGCAGACACGGCATGGAGACAGCCTGACTGACAGATCCTGCAGGAAGATCCAAATGTGGCAGGGAAGACAAAAGAAAAAAAACGAACAAATAAAAAAGGCTCCTTGTTTTCATAAGGGAGTTTCCTTTGCTTTCTTCTATAAATTGTTTGCAAAAAAATTTTTTTAAAAACCCAAATTGTTTGCTTTCCCTCATCCATTCACAACAGTCAAGCAGCATCTGCTCTTCTTTACAGGAATGAATAAATGTTCTGCCAATACTAAGTAATGTGTCCCAGTGATTATTTACTGATTTGTTTATTTATTTTGGTGTGGATGTTGAGGCTTGAACTTAGGGCCTCTTGCTCTCACTTGGCTTTTTTTCTGCCCAATGCCATGTTTTACCACTTGAGCCATGCCTCTACTTCTGACTTTTGCTGGCTAATTGGAGATAAGAGTCCCATGGACTTTCCCACTCTCATTGACTTTAAGCCACAATCCTCAGATTCAGCCTCCTGAGAAACTAGGATTACATGCATGAGCCACCAGTGCCCCTCGATTGAATCTTTAATAAAGAATATATGAATTTTTGATTTTTTTTGCTATTATAAGTTTTTTACTCTAATAAGTTTGAAGAAACATAATTGAGTACATGCGCATCGGAGTATTTCTTTTTTTTTTGGCCAGTCCTGGGCCTTGAACTCAGGGCCTGAGCACTGTCCCTGGCTTCTTTTTGCTCAAGGCTAGCATTCTGCCACTTGAGCCACAGCGCCATCTCTGGCCGTTTTCTATATATGTGGTGCTGGGGAATCGAACCCAGGGCTTCATGTATGAGAGGCAAGCACTCTTGCCACTAGGCCATATTCCCAGCCCCGCATCGAAGTATTTCTATAGGGCAATTTCCTAAACTGTACCTCAGGATGGAAACAGGTGTGTGTTGACAGTTTGGCCAGGACAGTAGGAAAGGGCTTCTGAGGATGGATCAGGAGGACGACAGGCAAGCTGGCTGAAGCTCTAGCACAAGGAAAGAGGCCTTGGGCATTCTCCGTGTCAGGGCACAGGGTACTGCCAGCCTTGTCTTATTTTTTCCCTTGGCCTTTGCCCTGGGATATGGTGTTTAAGGTTGGCACCTTGGAAACGACTTCTACTATGGAGGCATGCTGTCCACCCCCCTCCTCATATCCTCATTCCCTACTGGAAGCATGGTGGGTAGGGAGAAGCTGCCCCTTCCCTTCACAATCTGGCCTATGGCAGAGCCTCTGCGTGTGGTTCCTCTTCTTGGAGATAAAGGTGGGTGCATCTCCCGCACATGATGGCAATGGAATGGCCCCTGGTTTCTGGCAGATGCTTGAGAAACATAAGTCTCTAGGAGATTCCCCTTGTTACCCAAGGGGGAGGCTAACTAGGTGCTGGTGGCTCATGCCTGTAATCCAAGCTACTCAGGAGGTTGAGATCTGAAGATCTTGGCTCAAAGCCAGCCCAGGGAGGAAAATCTGTGAGACTCTTGTCTCCAGTTAACCACCAAAAAGCCAGAAGTATAGGTATGACTCAAGTGGTAAAGCAGCAGCCTTGTGTGAAAAAGTCAAGTGAGCACGCAAGGCCCTGGGTTCAAGTTCCAATATCCCTTCCCCCACCATGCAAATAATAAAAGGAGAAGTCATGGTTGGGGGCAGAGGTCTCCCTACCTCTATCCCAGGTAAGGATAGGTGACTGGATTTACTACCGTCACTTAAAAAATTGTGCTGTCAGCCAAGCACTGGTGGCTCATACCTGTAATCGTAGCTACTCAGGAGGCTGAGATCTGAGGATCCTAGTTCAATGCCAGCCCAGATAGGAAAATCCATAAAAGTCTTACCTCCAATTAACCACTGAAAAGGCAGAAATGGAGCTGTGGTTCAAGTGATAGAGCACTAGCCTTGAGTGAAAAAGCTAAGAAGCAGCACACAGGCCCTGAGTCCAAACCTCACCATCAGCACACAAAAAATATTGTACTGTGGCTGGGTTTGGGGCACCCCTATTCAAGGCACTCTACCTCCGAGAGGCACAGAGCACGTGAGGACATTTGGTTCTCACCTTGTGATGGGCTTGGCGCTTTACCCTTTGCTGGGATCAGAGAAGATAAGGGAGCACATTGTGAAAGCAAAAGGAAAGAAGATCGCCCAGGGAAAACAAAGCAAAGCAGCTGGCAGGAAGCAGGATGGATAAAGGAGATCTGAAAGAACTTATCAGAGGTCTTTTATGTGGCTTCACTTGTGAGAAGAGAGATGTCTGACTGGTGGATGTTTGTTTTTTTTTTTTTTAAATGTTAGTACTGGGGCCTGAACTCAGAGCCTGTCCTTTTTCCCTTTAAGACTGGCACTCTACCAGTTGAGCCACATCTCCACTTATAGCTTTTTTTTTTTCTGGTTAATTAGAGATAAATGTCTCATGGACTTTCCTGCCCAGACTGGCCTCAAACAGATCCTCAGATCTCAGCCTCCTGAGAAGCTAGGATTATAGGTGTGAGCCATTGGTACCTGGCAAAGACTAACATCTGGATTCACAGAAGCTTGAAGGCCACACCGATGCTAGGGAGGCCTTGGAGCTGCTCAAGGCAGGTAGGTACAGGTGGAAAGACTCAACAGTTGTTTTCAGTCCACTGGGCCGAAAAGATTTGCATGAATCCAGGGTGTTCAAAAGCCCACTTTTAAATTATCTTTAAGTAATTATACAAAGGGGTTTCAATTCAGCATGTCACTGTATAAGCATCTTGATCCATGTTACCTTATTCATTGTTTTCCCCTGT
Organism: Perognathus longimembris pacificus; assembly: GCF_023159225.1. Lineage (NCBI taxonomy): Eukaryota > Metazoa > Chordata > Mammalia > Rodentia > Heteromyidae > Perognathus > Perognathus longimembris. The sequence goes on from NC_063163.1 coordinate 63,833,862, forward strand.
ATCTGTCCCAACCTTACCCTTTTAAAAATTATCATCCTGGAGTTGAGTATAACACAAATTGTGTAATGACTTCTGGAACCGTTTCAGAGAGACACGGCGACTTCAAGAAAGTTGATTGAAGTGACTTGTTCCTGCGATTGTTTGTGAAGGTGAATGTGAGGATGGCCCAAGAAACTCTGAATTAGACTTTTGTGTGTGTGTGTGTGTGTGTGTGTGTGTGTGTGTGTGTGTGTGTGTGCACTAGGGCTTGAACTCAAAGTCTTATGCTCTTACTTAGCTATTGTACTCAAGGCTGGCTGGTTCTCTACTACTTGAGTCACGCCTCCACTGCCTGCTATTTTCTGGCTGAGTCTCTCGAATTTGTCTGCTCAGGCTAGCTTTAAGCCAGATCCTCATATCTCAGCCTCCTGAATAGCTAGGATTACAGGCGTGAACCATGGGTGACTAGCTATTAGTACATTTTGCATAGGATGTTTAGTAAGAGACATGGGTAAAATGACCTACCAAATTCCTTATAGCTTGGCACTCACCATCATTTAAAATATCACCTGAATCCTGAATTCATAAGTAAAAAAATAAGTTAGGAAAAAGGTGTTTTAGAGCTAATAGCTATGAATAAGTTGGGATGACAAGTGCTTTCACATTTCTGAGTCTCATGAATGATGGAATCTCTGTTGATTGTGGCTTTATCTTTAAAGAGGTTCTTGGCTGTTTTTTCCTAGTTAATTTGATTCTTCATCTTGGTGAATTTTTCCCTCTGGGCTCTGCCATCTGAATGGTTTTAAGGCATTCTGTTACTTCATCAACTTTTTTCCTCCATGGAAATGGCCTGAAAAGGCTTTGGCCGGCCCTGCTCTGTTCACCGATCAGCATTCACCTACATGCTCCTTGTGGTGGGAGAAACCATGGCAACTGCAGTGCTGGTGGACGGGGAAGTTGTTCCCTGGGCTTCTGATCCCTTATGCAGGGAGGTTAAGAAGCCTTCTTCTTCTTAGGAGCCATGCCACCCAAATGGGAGAGAGCACATTGGTATTCTATACCCCCATTAGTTTCAAATGCATTTGTTGGTACTCACTACTCAAAGGAACATGTTGGGGTGGGGCAAAGGGTGTGAGATTGTTTCTTCTCTGACCAAGAGTCCTCCTGTGCCTTAAGAGAGGAGCAGAAAGAACTTGGGAAATCACAAAGCAAGCCAAGGGCAGCTGGCCAAGAAAGAAGGGTTCTTCATGGCTCATGGGAGGCAGGGAGAATCCACAAAGGCTTTGAACAGATCAGAACCAGCTCAGGAGGAGATGGGTATGGGAGACATTCCTGGTCCAGAGGCCAGAAGTTATGGTGAGTAGATAACCCTCAGGAGACAGCAGTGGAGGGCAGAGGGGAAACAAGAGTCTGCAAACACGGATGGGTGCAGACAAAACACAGGCACAACCACAGACACCTAAGAAAAGCCTTCTGTCTTTAGTCAAAGGAACAGCAAGAGGAAATACAGGTGAGCAGAAAATTTCTCAGACAATCACAACCCTATTTCAGCCAAATATCTCAGGAAAAAAAAATCTTGGTCTCTACCATGAGCTAGGTCAGCAAAGGGAAGAGCTAAATTGAAAGCCAACATTGTACTGGGTACCCAAGACCCCAGCAGGGTGACATCAGAGAAATGATGTGAGGAGTCCGGACTGTACTTCCTCTGCCTTGGACTGTGCCAAGGGAGGCCTAGGAGGAGAAAAATTAAAGACTTTCACTGCTGTCAATGAGGTCTCCCCCGCCATGGAGTGGAAACTCCTTCCAGCAATGAGGACGACCCTCCCCCCCTCAGGTGTCGTTGAAGTTCCTGTGCCAAGTCAGAGTCAGCCAATGAAGACAGTGGGTTTAAATGAAGCCCAGAGTTTCAGAAGAGAAGCCGACAACGTCCATGTTTCCATTGAAAATCCTTTGTTATATCAAGAACCTCCAAGATCTCAACATGAATGGAAAAAAAAAATCATCCTTAGGTGCCAAATGCTGATAGATTAGGATAATCTGATATGGACTTTAAAGCCATTATGATAAAATGAACAATTGTGAATATGTTTGAAACAAGTGGAGAAAAAAGGAAGAAAGCTTCCATAAAGAAATAGAAATAGAAAAAAAAATAGATGACATGAGAGCTGGAGATGGAACTCAGTGGTAGACTGTGTGCCTAGCTTTTATGAGACCCTATGTTCAATCCTCAGCAACACACATGCACACACGCGCGCACACACACACACACACACAGATGTAAAGCTCAGTGGGTGAACTGAACAGCAGGTGAATATGATCTGTAGGTTAAAAAAAGAGGGAGAACACAAAGTGAAAAAGCAAACCAAGGGCTGGGGATATGGCCTAGTGGCAAGAGTGCCTGCCTCCTATACATGAGGCCCTGGGTTCAATTCCCCAGCACCACATATACAGAAAATGGCCAGAAGTGGCGCTGTGGCTCAAGAGGCAGAGTGCTAGCCTTGAGCAAAAAGAAGCCAGGGACAGTGCTCAGGCCCTGAGTTCAAGGCCCAGGACTGACAAAAAAAAAAAAAAAAGAAAAAGCAAACCAAGACTCAGAGACCTGTATTACTATGACGAAAGCTCTAACATTTCTGTCATTAGAGTCAAAGAAATTTAGAAGAAAGGAAACCGGACAAAAACAAACAAACAACAAAACACTTGATGGGACAGAATGAAGGAAGAGGTGACATTGTCCAAAAAGGAATGTACTCATTACCTGACTAATGAAACTGGAATTTCTCTGTATATCACCTTTATGATAATAATTAAAAAAATTAAAAAATTACTTGAAACAATAATTGCTGAGACCTTTCCAAATTTTCAAGGGCCTTACATCTACAAACTCAAGAAGTGAACCCTAAGCTAGGCACTGGTGGCTCACACCTATAATCCTAGCTACTCAAGAGACAAAACGAGCCAGGCAAGACAATTCTGAAAGACTCTTAATCTCCAATGAACCTTCAAAAAGCCAGAACTGGAGATGTGGCTCAAATGGTAGAGCACCAGTTAGGTTAATAAGTGGAACAAGTGAGAAGCTCTGAATTCAAATCTCAGTACTTCCAAAAACATTGTAACACTAATGTGGCTCTAATGTAAAGAACATAATAAAGACAATTGTAAATGGTAGATAAGGTAAAATGTCACTCAAAATGGCAAGATGGTGATTCAGTAAGTGTGATGATGTGAGCTATGTATGTATGATGTAATAGCTAGAGTAGCTACAAAAATAAGCTGTAAAACACATTCACAAAAGCTGGTAAGCTGGGTGCCAGTGGCTCGTGTCTGTAATTCTAGTTACTTAAGAAGGTTGAGATCTGAGGATTATGATTCAAAACCAGCATAGACAAGAAATTCTGTGGTACTCCCAATTAACCACCCCAAAGCCATTAAGCGGAGCGGGGAGGTAGAACGCCAGCCTGAACAGAAGTAGCTAAGTGAGAACATGAGGCCCTATCAAGCCCCAGTACGGGCACACATACGAGTAAAAAAAAGTGAAAAGTGAAATTCTAAAACACATAGCAGCAAATAATGGGAAGGTAGAAAAAAGAAAACAGCAATAAAAGGCAGACAAACAGAAAAAAGACAATCCCTTAAAATACCAACAAATACATCCAACATCATGAGTCTAAGTGTGTCAATTAAAAGGCAGGTTGAGCCAGGGGGTTAGTGGCTCACATCTGTAATTCTAGCTATTCACGAGGCTGAGATGTAAGGATCTGGGTTAGAAGCCAGCCTGGTCAGGAAAGCCCGTGAAACTCCTATCTCTAATAAACTACCAAAAAGGCAGAAATGAGGCTCAAGTGGTAAGAGTGCTAGCCTTGAGCAAAAGAAGCTCAGGGATAGTGCCCAGGTAAATCAGGTTGCAAAGGAAGAGTTTAAGGTGAGGAAACGGGAGGTTCTTGGGTAACATTATTCAAGGATGGGGAGAGGAAGAGAAGACAGTTGGAGACAGAGGCACTGTGGGAGAAGAGACTACAGGAGACCAAGGATATTGAGAATCCAGAAAAAAATTTAAGAGCTGTATACGTGGCGGTTGAGAAGAAGCCATTAGATATTGCATTCAGGATGCAGAAGGGGAGCTCAGGTTAGTGAGAAAATAGGCGGGGAGAGAGGAAAGGAAGCCCACTGCTTCCAGAACATTCAGGGTAATGAGGGGTGATAAGGTGCTGTAGCTCAAAGCAAGAAGCAGGTAATGAGGTGAAGGAACAGAAAGAAACAAAAGAGGAAGAGGTGGAAGAGAGTCATTTTCATCTCTTGGCTATTGCAATTGTTGCTCCTGTGAACATCAGTGTGCAAATACCTCAATAGCTGGTGTCCAGTCTCTTGTTTTATGCCTAAAAAGTGATGACTGGATCATATGGTAGATCTATCTATAGTATTTTGAGGAAATTCCATGCTGTTTTCCTCAGCAGCCCTATTTTACATTTCTACCAGTGGTGTATAAGGGTTCCAACTTCTTACCAGTGCTTGTGGTTTTTAAATTTTTTTTATTTTGTTGATAGCTGTCATCCTAACATATGCCATGTTGTTTTGATCCATAAATAATAAAGAAAATATGCTTTACACATATAATGGAATATTATTCAACCTTAAAAAAGAAGGAACTCCTGTCTTATGCTACAACATGGACAAACCTGGAAGCTATCATGCTTAGTGAAACAACGGACAAATAGTTCAGGATTCTACTTTTTTGAGATCACTAAAACAGTACGACTCATAAGTAGAAGAATACAGTAGTAGTGGTGTCTAAGGCTGGGATGGGGTTTGAGGACATGGTGAATTGTTATTTAACAAGTGCAAAGCTTCTGTGCTACAAAATCATGCTTATAGTAAACAATTCAGTGTTGTCCACCTCAGAATTTAGGCTGGATCCCATATTAGATGACCTTACACACACATACACACACACACACACACACACACACACACACACGGGCACAAGGAAATATTTGGCGATGACACACATGTTTATTTTCATGAATTGCTGATGGCATCCTAGGTATTTACATAGGTTAAAACTTGTCGGGCTGGGGATATGGCCTAGTGGCAAGAGTGCCTGCCTCGGATACACGAGGCCCTAGGTTCGATTCCCCAGCACCACATATACAGAAAATGGCCAGAAGTGGCGCTGTGGCTCAAGAGGCAGAGTGCTAGCCTTGAGCGGGAAGAAGCCAGGGACAGTGCTCAGGCCCTGAGTCCAAGGCCCAGGACTGGCCAAAAAAAAAAAAAACAAAACTTGTCAAATTGCACAGAAATGGAGGAACAAAGGGCAAACAGATGCGGTAGTGGTACTCACTAGATGCCATGTTGAAACTCATGGGTGGGATTGGGAGAGAAAAACTGGGAGTGAGAGAATGAGGGGAGGGGTGACATTGTCTAAAAAAATATACTCATTACCCGACTTACGTAACTGTAACCCCTCTGTACATCACCTTTATAATAACAATACAAAATAAAAAATTTAAAAAGATGAAAAAAACTTGTCAAATTGGATTTACTAAATATAGTAATGTATATATATATATATATATACACATATATATATCAATGATATCTCAATAATGGTCTGGTGCAGAAAGAGAGAGAGAAACAGAGAGACAGAGACAGAGAGATGGATCTAACCACAGACTGAAGTTCTGAGTGAGAATAGGCAGAGTGAAAGGAAATCCCTCTTCTATTAGGAGGCAAGCATTCTTACCACTAGGCCATATTCCCAGCCCCTCTTCTATTTGATTGGGACTGCCCAAAGCTGATGCCTCTCCTACTTCCTGGTACGGGCTTCTTTTATCCCCATTCAGCCAGCTGTTTTTACTTATTAAAATTTTTTTACTTTGTTGTTATTATAGAGGTGATGTACAGAGGGGTTACATATGCATGAGCCAGGTAATAAGTACATTTCCTTTTGTACAGTGCTATCCATTCCCTCATTCTCTCCTATTCCCTCCCTCCCATCTCCATCCACAAATTGTATAGTTCACTTTCATCAATGTCCAGTGCGCTTCACTGTTGCATTTTTTCACTCATTTTACTCAAGTTCGGTGCCCTCCCTCCTGCCCTCCCACAGATATGCATGCAAATATACCATACATAAGGTAAAGAATACAAAATTATCAAAAAAGAAAAACAACAAATTAAAGAAAGTCTTTCATTTCCATATCTTAGGATTTCATTTCAGTATGTATATTATTTTATATAAATATGAAGAGGCACCTAGGCATTGCACCTTTGTGATTCTCTTCTAAGACTATCCTCTTTTGGTCTCACTATATGTGAGTATCTAGAATTTTTTGTAATTTCTAGTATCCCAGTACATTTTAGATCTAACTTCCACATATCAGAGAGAACATGTACTGTTTGTCTCTCTGTTCTTGGCTTATCTCGCTTAACACGATTTGTTCTTTTTCCATCCATTTCTCTGCAAATGACATTATTTTACTTGTTCTAATGGCTGTGTAAAATTCCATTGTATATAGGTATAATTTTTGGATCCACTCATCTATTGTGGGGCATCTGGGCCATTTCCATATCTTGGCTATTGTAATTTACAATATGGCAATGAACATGAATGTTCAGGTTTCTTTATTATATCCTGGTTTATGATGTTCAGGGTAGGTGCCTAGGAGTGGTATGGCTGAATTGTGGGGAAGGTCAATCAGCCATTTTAAAAAAAGGAACATTGTAAGAGAATCATGAATTAGGAAGGCTGACTAGGCCTGTTTTCAGTGTGAGAAGGGAATTGTGATTTTCTTTTAAACATTAGTTCTTGGTATTTATTTAATGTGGCTACTAGGGCTTGAATTCAGGACCTGGGCACTGTCCCTTAGCTTTCATGCTTAAGGCTGGCACTCTGTCACCTGAACCACTTCCAGCTTTTTTGTGGGTAATTGAAGGTAAGAGTCTCATGGGCTTTCCTGCCCTGGCAGCTTTGAACCAAGGTCCTCAGATACCAGCCTCCTGACTAGATGAGATTACAGGCCGGAGGTACCAGCATCTGGCTAGTTCTTTGATTTATAGAATCAAAACATTTATAGATTAAATGATATATCTGGAATTTACTGTACATAGTGAAGAAAATGAGTTACTTTTATTTTTCTAGAGAAAGGCTGTGGAACATGTTCTTTAGTGATCTGTGTGCTAAACAAACCCTTCTGTGTTCCTCATTAATGGAGTTTCTGCTGATTAACGCCCCTGCTAAGCATCCCTTAGTAGAGAGGCTGTGTCATGTGTGTCTCATGACACTCAAGAGTGACCGGTCTGCACCCACTCAGTCACACACACACACAGAAGATGTTGATGTTCAATCTGGAAATTCCCGAAGACAAAGAGGTCTCCCCAGCTCTAAGTTTCAGACACAGTGCCTGATGGGCTAAAGGGCTCCTGGGGCAAATCCTCTGAGGCAAACTTTGTCTGAGGCTGCTGCCTGGATACAGTTTGAGTGTGTTGCTCAAAGCCTTGTGAGCTGGAACTCAGGTGCTTCTGTGATGATGTTGGGATAGTTTCCACCTTTAAGAGGGGGAGCTCTGTTGAACTCCAATGGCTCACACCTATAATCCTAGCTCCTCAGGAGACTGAGATCTGAGGATCAAGGTTCAAACCAGCCCAAGTAGGAAGGTCCACTTAGATTAACCACCAAAAATCTGGAACTAGATCTGTGATTCAAGTGCTAGAGCACCAACTTGGAGTGAAGGAAAGCTATGGGACAACACTCAAGCCCTGAATTCAAGTGCCAATAGCAGCAGGAGGAAATAAGGCTATCAGGACATGCCCATGGAGGGGTTAATGGCTGTCTTTCAAGAAGGTCCTACAGTAGGTCCTTATAAGCAGGAGTGACACTCCCTCCCCCCATCACTTGCTTAGTTCCTGCTCGCCAAGTGACCACTCCCTCTTTCATGTGACCCACCACAGAGCCATTCCCTGTGTTATAAAGACCCGGAGGTCCTCATCAGAGCCCACACAAAGCTATAAGCTTTAAAACAGTGAGCTAGGGCTGGGAATATGGCCTAGTGGCAAGAGTGCTTGACTCGTATACATGAAGCCCTGGGTTCGATTCCCCAGCACCACATATATAGAAAATGGCCAGAAGTGGCGCTGTGGCTCAAGTGGCAGAGTGCTAGCCTTGAGCAAAGAGAAGCCAGGGACAGTGCTCAGGCCCTGAATCCAAGGCCCAGGACTGGCAAAAAATAAATAAATAAAATAAAACAGTGAGCTAAACAAACCTCTTTATGTTACTCAGTTTCAGAGATTTTCCTAGCGTGACGCAAATGGACTAAACAGGCGTTTAAGACTTTCCTAACAATTTCCTCCTCCTCCTTCTCCTTTTCGCTTCCCTCTTCTTCTCTTCCTCTTCTCCAACTCCTTCTCTCCCCCTTCCTCCTCTTCCTTTTTTTCTCCCTTCTTCAAGATAGAGTCTTATTGTGTAACAGATATTGGCCTCCAAATGTGCAATTTTTCTGTCCCAGGCTCCAGAATTCTGGGACACATAGCGGCATTTGCCACCATGGCCGGCTCCTAATCTATGAACACTCACTTGACCCCTGAGTTCTACCAGTGGCTCACTCTTCTCTAAGCCAAGGGCCTAGAAGGCTACTGAAGGGTTTTGCTCATTTGGCCCGGTAGTGTGAGAATTCCTGTTGAAGTCCAGGTAACTTATTTATAGTAACTGTGGTAGCAAAAATTACCCAACCCACGTATGGCCTCTGTAACCATGGTAAGCAGGGGCCCAGAAGAAGCAGAAACTCAGTGCACAGGGAAGGTTAAACAGTGGGGACGAGCTTTATTAAGGTAGCCACATTCATGTTTCTAATGTTCATAAGAACTTGTTCAATAGGCCAGTTTCAAAACACATGCCCTTCTGTTACAGCACCATCTACATCCAAAAAGCAGTAAAAATATATTGTACAACAAACATATTCCACCTTAAAAGTGTTGCCAATTGACAATGCAAAAACAATATTTACAAGCTAGATCCTTTGTAAGTTTAAATTTTAGATACTCAAGGTTTACTTATAAAACTAACGTTTATGGAAATTTTTTTCCTTTGAGTAAGAAAGGCCAGTCATTATAAAAATACTTTGTATAAATTCAAAGTCAAAACTAAAATATTTAATCCTATTAAAATAATTTTTACCATAAAAATATTGATTTCTAAATAAATTGCTCTTTCTTTTTTGTTCTGGTACTGGGGTTTGAACTAAGGGCCTGCATGTTATTCCTTAGCTTTTTTTTTTGCACAAGGCTGGTACTTTACCACTTGAGCCATAGCTCCACTTCTGGCTTTCTGCTGGTTAATTGGAGATTAGAATCTCACAGACTTTGTTGCCCAGGATGGCTTTGAACCATGATCCTCAGATCTCAGCTTCCTGAGTAGCTAGGATTACAGGCATGAGCCTCAGCTTAACAAACTGCTTTTCATGACATTTATCAATATTTTCAGGGAGTACCCATTCACTGAGGCCATCCACATACAAGGGATTTATTAAAGGGACCTTTGGGCTTGATGGTGATTTTAGAGCTGGTCCATGTGTTCAACTAGGTTTCATGTGAACAATGCAAAGTATTCTATAAAAAGTGAACTCAAGTGTCTATCTATGATAGTCATTGATGAAGACAAACTTTATCTTAGAGAGAGAGACTTGTCTCCATGGGAAATCACATTTATTTAGAATGCAGCTACATTTTACCTTGAACTGCTTAACTTGGGAAAGTGGTGATGGCATTTTGGCCACTATCTGAAATCAGCTCATTCATTTCATTCTGTTTGCTCTCTTTGAGAGCATGGTTGGGGTGAGTTTTCTGTGTCTGGACTCTTTTTGATCTTCTAAAGCAGACTTTCAGTAGTAGATAACACAGCTCAGCCACATTGAGCAACATGCAAATCACAGAGGCAGAAATCATAAAAATGGTGAAGACAGTCTTCTCAGTTGGTCTGGAAATGAAACAGTCCACCAGATTGGGGCAGGGATCAATGCCACATTTCAACACCCAGGGCAAGTGGTACCCATTGTAGAGAAAGTAAAACACGTACATGAAAGCAGCTTCGAAGATGATTCGGAAAAAGATGCTGCTAGTGTAAGTCCACCACAGCGATCCCTCAATCCGCACCTTTTGTCTTTTAATGTCCTCTAAGTCTTTGAATTCATCCCTCTTCTCTCCCCGCCGGAACCTCCGAGCAGCTTCCTGTCTGTGGTAGGCCACGTGCATGGCCACTAGCAGGGCAGGGGTGGACACGAAGATGAGTTGCAAAGCCCAGAGCCGGATATGGGACACTGGGAAGAAATGGTCATAGCACACGTTCTTACACCCTGGCTGCAGTGTGTTGCAGACAAAGTCCTCCTGCTCATCGCCCCACACTTCCTGGGCAGCCACCACGAGAATCATCACTCGGAAAATAAAGATGACCGTGATCCACACCTTGCCGATGCTGGTGGAGTGCTTGTTCACACCCCCGATGAAAGTGTGCAGGGTCCCCCAGTCCATGGTGCCTGCTTATTCCTAGACAGCCAATAGGAACAAAAAAATCAGTGTGGAGTCTCTGGATTGGTGAGACAATGCTGCAATGAACTTGACATTACAGATACAGATGGGTATATTGAGACCTACCTTCAACCCCTAGTCTATTAGTAGGGGTTTTTTCCTATAAGGAAAACCTGTTCCAAACATATTCTGTTGTTGTTGTTGTTGTTATTGTTTTTTGGGGGGTGGCAAAGGTTTAAAATTGTCCAGAGTTAACTGAAGCCCTGATTCCATGTTAGGTTGCTGATCTCATCAGCAGAAATACAAGTAAACAGATCGGTGTCCAAACTCCCTTTCAGTCCCTGTCAAGGGCTCATCTAATCCTAGCTAGTATAATCCTCATGCAACCCTAGCTAGTCAGGAGGCTGAGATCTGAGCATCCCAGTTTGAGGCCAGTCTGGGCAGAATGGTCTATGAGACTGATCTCCAATTAACCAGCAGAAAGCTGGAAGTGAAGCTATGACTCAAGTGGTAGAGTACCAGCCTTGAGTGAAAAAGCCAAGGGACAGCTCTCAGGCCCTGAGTTCAAATCCTAGTACCAGCACAAAAAACCAACCAACCAACAAGAAAGTAAGGGCTCAAAGAACTTCCCCACAGTAGCTTATTAAAGCTTATTAAATAGCTTATCTAATAAAAGATGTAGTAGAATGGTGTAATTGGTTTTACTCAGTAGAAATGGGAGGAAAGCAAATAATTCTTACCTTACTTTATATACTATACACATGCTTATTTTTAAAATTTCATTTAAAAACTTATCTTTAGCTGTGCAAAGGAGTTTCAGTTCAACGTGCCGGTTTATGAACACAATGAATCTTGATCAACATCACCCCTTCCATCATTCTCCCTCATCTCTCCCAACCCCACTTACCCCTCAAGTTACTCGGTTCCATGTTCACACATATATATTGAGTACCGCCATCTGTCCTCTGCTGCCCTTGCTCTCTCCATTCATCTGCCCACCTCTCTCTGACCTCACCTCCAGCTTCCTGGTATCATTTTGTTAAACTGTAAGTCAGTTGTGTACTCATACTTATTTCTAGCTTGAATTGTACCATTGTCTGTAATCATGTGTTATTAGGAAAGCTAATATAGTCAACTATACCCTTCAGAAAGAGAATCACAAGGTTTTGTACAAATTATTTCTTTGTTCTCCAATTTCACCAGGCCCTGGAATGGCTTTCCATCAAAGCTTGGGTCCCGTTTACAGCAGAGGCCACTGCTAATGGGGAGTAGCTGCCACCAAACCCCCAGTTGCCCTCTCTGCTAAGGACTGATCTAGCATCTCTAAAGAAAAAGTATTTCCATACATCTCTGAAGCCTTTTGCTGCAATCCACACACTTGTTTTCTTGTCCTACAAAAAGATGTGTCTTTAGTCAAGAAGACTAACAACTTGCTGGGTGCGAGTGTCTCACGCCTGTAATCCTAGCTACTCAGGAGACTGAAAGCTGAAGATCATGGTTCAAAGCTAGCCTGGGGAAAAATAGTCCATGAGACTTTTATCTCCAATTAACTAGCAACAACAACAACAACAGAGTGGAGCTGTGACTCAAGTGGTAGAGTGTTAGGTGGAAGGGAAAAAGCCAAGTGAGAACAAGAGGCCCAGTACAGGGAATAAACAAACAACATTGGTCAACGTTCATACACTGAATTAATACACTGAACAGCCTAGTTTTTAGGGAAGCATATTAATTGATTAAATTAAAAAGAAAAGAGGGGTTGCATTTTGTAGCTGAATATTTTCAGAGGAAGGCAATAAGGGCTTCTCAAAGAAGCTGTCCATTGTTATGAGGGTCAGGTAAAGATGGGAGAGGCTTCTGGTAGCTTGAGGAATGAGTTTGAAAGCCATAGAAAAATGGAAGAAGACTCAGGTCCTCACACCAATGGAGTGGCCCACACTTGTGACAACACCACGAATTTAAAACAGAATATGAGCTGAACCTTACAGAACCAAAGGCAGAATGTAAAAAGGTAACAATGTCAGGATGTGTAAAGTAACCAAAAATAAGATACATGAGCCCAGCTGGGTGCTGGTGGCTCACACCTGTAATCCTAGCTCCTCAGGAGGCCGAGATCTGAGGAACCTAGTTCAAAACCAGGTCAAGCAGAAAAGTCTCTCAGACTCTTATCTCTAATTAGCCACTAAAATGCTGGAAATGGAGCTGTGGATTAAGAGGTAGAGCACAAGCTTTGAATGAAAGCCCTTAAGGTAAAGTGCCCAAGCCTTGAGTTCAAGCCCTGGTACTGACATTCATGCACATCAAACGAGTATGAAATACTCTCTCTTATCTGCCTCATGGCCAAAAGAGGCTTTCTGTATCCACAGTAAATGTTGATGTTAACTAATCCTAACTAGTAAGAATTATACAATTAATTTTTAGTCTCTGCTGAAAAACATTATAATGCATTGTTCTTTGCTGTTCAGTCCTAGAGTCATTTCAGAATGTTATCAGTGGGGTGAGAGGAGTTTATTCACCTTGAATTTTAGAACTAGCTTACAGTGGCTGTTCTCTTTGAAGTCAGCCTGTGTGTTTTATAAACTGATGTTCTCTCATCCAAGAAACATAAACATGTCCTATAATGCACCTAATCAGACAGATTCTTTTGTTATTGTTGTTTTGTTTTTCACTTTTGGTGCCAGTACTGGGGTTTGAACTCAGTGCCTAGGCACTGTCCTTTAGCTTTTTTGCTTCAAAAGCTACTTGAGCCACAGCTCCACTTCTGGCTTATTAGAGATGAGAGTCTCACAGACTTTCCTGCCCAGGCTGGCTTCAAATTGGAATCCTCAGATCTCTGCTTCCTGTATAGCTAACAATACAAATGTGAGTCACTAGCACCTAGCCTGATTTCCCTGTACTTTTTTTTTTGTATTAAAAATAGACCTTAACAGTCTTACAAAGGGGTTTCAACTCAACATGTCAATGTATGAAGACAATACATCTTGATTAATGTCACCCCCTTTCATCATTCTCCCTGCATTTTTAAAAGGAAAAAAAAGGTTTATCCAAGTCATTAAGAAAAATGAGGTTAAACCCCAATACAGACATATTTAGCCTGCTAGTCACTGAAGACAATCAGGCAAGAAGCAAGTCACCTGATTCAAAGGATCTTCTTGCAAGAGCAACAAAGGCCCTGTTATTTATAGTAGAAGAAAAGATCCAAAAGGACTAGTGTTTTCTGCTCTTTGTAATTTACCTTGTCGGGGTTCAGCAAAGCAAGTACTTTCGGTAAAGAGGAGGCAAATTTCCTAGCAGTGAAAAATGTCTTTTGAAATTCTTTTGTCTCGATCTCATTATTCCTGAGGGTCTCACCACAACTCCCTGGGCACCTGTCCTGCATAGCATTCTCTGTAGGCCAAGAGTGAGGAAGGAACGGTCATCTCACACACACTAGGAGACAGGCCAAGATGGTGGCCCTTCTTGGGTTGACTGAACCCTAACTTAGCTCACAAAGGTCTGCAGTTACTGGGAAAGGTCTGAATGACTTCCGGAGACTTCTCCCAGCAAGGATTGATGTGTGATACAAGTGACAGACAGCTGAAGATATAGCCAGGTCATCACTGAGCTCCTTCTGCCCTGGGCTGTCAGTGGGTCCAGGCACCCAGGCCGGAGTGTGTGCAAGGAGCAGGAACATAGCATTCCAGTGTTTCATCTTCCCTTGTAGAAATGCATGATCTTCTGGATGCCAGTGGCTCTTATCTGTAATACTAACTACTCAGGAGGCTGAGATTTGAGGACCAAGGTTTGAAGCCAGCCAGGGCAAGAAAGTCTGTGAGACTCTTATTTCTAATTAGCCAGCAAAAAGCCAGAAATGAAGGTCTGACTCAAGTGGTAGAGTACCAGCTTTGAGCAAAAACTCCAAGTAAGAGTGTGAGGTCCTAGGTTCAAGTCCCAAATACTAGCATAAAAGAGAAAATAAAAAAGAAATGATGAAAATATTAAAAAAATACATGATCTGGATATATCTTTCATTAGTATTTTAATTAAAGAGCAGAAAGCCCAACACGTGTTTGGAAATTGCCATTAATTTAGAATTACTTTGTAAAATTACTGCAGCCACTAGAACTCTTTGTAATCTTAGTAAACCAAATCCTTCTTTCCTTTCATCTAAGCTAAAGTTGATGGGAAGAGCTTCTTCAAAATTAAACACACATTTAACTCTGTAAAGCAGCGAGTTTTGTTTTAACTTCTCTGACTCTTACAAGGAACAAGTAAACATACCTGTAGTTGTCACTTTCTAGGAATGCATTACATTTAAACTTAGGAAGGTAAAATGGACCTGGTGTAGTGATATATCCAGTTATAGTGCCCAACTCAACGCTTATTCTTGATACTAAAATTCCACTCCTAAATATTTAGCTCCAAAAGTTAGTACTCACAGTGGCACTACTTCTGAGGAAACACACAGTACTTTGAAGATGAATGATTCTTCCCTTTCACAATTCCAATCACTTAGGTCCATTGATGTTCTAACAGTAGTGCCATCTCTCTTGATTATTTTATTTATTTTTTCATTTACTTGTTTATTTATTTATATTTTTGTGTGTTGGAACTGTGGCTTAAACTCAGGGTCTTGTGCTCTTGTTTAACTTTTTAGCTGGTTCTCTACCACTTGAGCCACACCCCCACTTCTGACTTTTGCTGTTTAGTTGGAGAAAAGCCTGGACTGTCTTTGAACGTCTGTCATCATATCTCAGTCTTCTGATTAGCTAGGATTTACAGACATGAGCCACTGGTTCCCAGCTCTTAATTGTTAACCCCCCACCCTTATCCTCTACACCCTTTTGTAAGAAATTTAATCACAACTGCTTGGACATGCCATTGAAGACAGAACCCAAGCTAAAGCCCTAAACACGAGAGCATTACCCATCAGCATGCCAAAGAGGTGGGAAAGAGCTTTCTTTTTTTAAAGATAGCTTGGAAAAAAAAATCATTTGGCAAATATTTGCTAGATCTGAGAGAACACACTCCTTACAAGGTCCATGTGAGTCCTGCAGAACCTCAGATAAAAGGAAAACAAAGACTGAGCAAAACAAACAAACCTGAGCCTTATTTCCACAGACTCCCAGTGTGGGGGCTCCAAGATCAGGGCAAGGTCCCTGCTTGCTTGCCTTGAAGACAGCAGTGCCCAGTGCCCCTGAATGTAAGTCTTTGCTCTGTTTCTTGCAGTCAGTGGGGAAGCCGCCTGTAGAACAAAAAATAGTAGTTGTTGCCACACTCTCTTAAGTCTTCTAGCCCATGTTCATTGGATTAACTTATGGGTACTTTTCCTTTATCCTCAGAATGATGATGGGATAGATTTGGATGGTGTCAGTTTCCTAATGCTTTCTACTTAAAAAAGGAAAAAAGTCACATGTGAAAAATCAAAGATGCTCTTTGGTGTAGATTTTTCCTCTGTCAAAATAATAACAATAATAGCTATGATTTCCCCCATCCCAAATCTCCCATTCTTTAAACATCAAAAAATGGAATAAGATTTTGGGAAACTGAATATACCTTTCCTTTCAAATCAGCAGCTTACAAAAAATAAAAAACCACAAGGACTTTCTTTAATGTAGAAGAATCAGTATCTTTTGTCTCCAGAAATCTCAGGAGATCTGAGAGACAATCTGATAGTTGGTTTTTAAATTTTATGACACAAAACTTCAATGCTTTCAAAGTAACACTTAATGATCACAATGGACTTAGATCTCCCAAACTTCTTCAAAATTATTAAAGAGTGAAACTTGCTTTTTGAGTGTGAGTTAACATATAAGACGGACCATTTACAGAATTACATATCTCTTACTCTACTTAATAAATCATGGAGTTTAACCTCTCTAGATCTGTTAGCAGTATCTATTCACTTGCAAACTTGACTTTCCAAATATTTGAGTTTTACCA
The DNA here is from genome assembly GCF_023159225.1 of Perognathus longimembris pacificus. NCBI lineage: Eukaryota > Metazoa > Chordata > Mammalia > Rodentia > Heteromyidae > Perognathus > Perognathus longimembris. The sequence goes on from NC_063163.1 coordinate 63,850,272, forward strand.
CATTTAAATGACTCTAACAATAAAAATGAAAAAGTCCTCTGAGGCCCAATTCCTTATGGATGGAACAAATAAACATAAATGTTAACCTATGACTATATAGCCACTGGGAAAGATTATGACTCTCACTGGACCAAGAAGCTTTAGCCAAAAATCATTTCCTCCAAATTTTATTCCTCTTAGCATGCATACAAATGATCCAAAGCTTCTGGAATATTCAGACTGAATCAAAGAGGCATACTGGTCAGGTGCAAGTTCAAATTTTCTTTGAGCCTACTGAAATTGTTGAACCAGACCTTATATAGTTCATTTCCTTCTCACCTTACAATTCTAAAAAGAAAATGTAAGAAAAAGAGAATAACTAGGTACTGGTGGCTCATGCCTCTAATCCTAGCTGCTGAGGAGACTGAGATCTGAGAATTGAGATTAGGAACTATTGTGGGCAGAAAAGTCCATGACACTCTTATCTCCAATTAACCAGCAAAAAGCTGGAAGTGGAGCTGTGGTTCAAGTGGTAGAGGGCTAGCCTTGAGCAAAGAACTAAGCAAGATTGTGAGACCCTGAATTCAAGTCTCACTACTAGTACCACAAAAAGAAATTTTAAAAAAGAAAAGAAAAAGGAAAGAATAAAATCTCCATTACCTGTATCAGAAGTTGTCCTAACAACTAGTGGAACCGGTGAAAAAGACCAGTGTCTTCAAGGTCTTAGACTCTGTAGAGATGGTGAGCATCTCAGTTATGTGACAAGCTAGAGTCCTGAGGCTCTGTCTTTATATCCACCCCTCCCAAGGTTCAAACAAAACCAGCAAAGACTGCCCAATGGAAACAGCAAGACACAGCTGGCCTTCCACAGAAACAGTTCTGAGCTGCATTCTGCAATTCTGAGGACGTTTCTTCTAGCATACTGGGCTAGATTCTTCTAGAACTGGGGCAAGAAAAGCAGAAAGTGTACTTGAAGGAAAGAAAGGCAGAGAGTTAAACTTAACCAGGCACCAAATGATGGCTAGGAGGGGTCATTAAGGAGACCAAAAAAGTATCTCTCTGATCAGGTGCCCATAGCTACCTGAAGGCCACACTCACCCAGTCCCTGTCCTGATCTCCAGCCCGGCATGGGCAGGCTGGTGCAAGACAGCAAAACAGAATGCCCAGCACCTGGGATGGCTCCTGCAGGGCCATCTGACAGGTGACTGCACCTTTTAATAGGATGTGTCACCAGGTCCTTTTAATTACTGCTCTCCACACTATTGTCACCTACATGTCATACGTTCAGGATTTAAATTATGCAATCCATCCTGGTCAGCTCTCTCCTGAATTGAATCTGTTGCTTCCAAGTCTCAGGATTTGACCGAGAAGTTAAACATCATCCCTGGATCTGGCTTTCTGCTCCCCAAAACCAATTCAGAAACCAGTCCCAAGGTAAAAATAAAAATCCAAAAAACACAGCAAAGAAAATAGGGGAAAGGGCACCTAGTTCTCGCTCTGGCCACTTCTACAACACAATGCATATACACAGGAAACCTGTCACACAAGTCTGAGGGGACCCGGGCCGTGGAAGCCAAACCAGTCCATCCTCGTTCCTGGAAGCCAGCTTGTGGGAGAGGGGTGCCCCGAGTGGCGCCCACTGTTTAGTGCCACTGCGCCCGCCAGGGAGTTCAGACTGAGGATGCGGATGGAGAGGCAGATAAGGATGCTGGTGGCCCCAGGGCGGCGGGCACCCACCCTCGGTCCCCCGCCTGGGGACAGTCACCAAGGGCCTGGCTTCCTGCGCCCTACGGGGCTACAAGGGCCAGGAAGGGGACAGATCAGATCTCCCATCTTACCTGCTCGGCTTCTCGGCGCGGGGGAAACGCCTTCCTAGGGCCAGGATGGCGCCCCTCGCTCGCGCCCCTCACTGCACGGCGCCCGCGTACCTGCTGGGTTGGGAACCGGGTGCTGGGCACGCGGCGGCGCCCTGTGCGCCGGCTGGCAGGGCCGATGGGCTCGGGCCGCCGGATTACCGACGGTGACGAGTCGGAATCTGTGCTGGGCTGCTCCTCCAGGGCGCTGGGCTCCCACCTGCAGAGCCTTTTTAACCGCGCCCCACCCCGCCTCTGCCTGACGCGGCCCGGGCGGGCTGCGGGGAAGCCAGCGCGCGGTCCCTGACGCGCACGCCCGGCCCTTCCCGGGGGGGGGGGGCAGGGGCGCACGGAGGGTCTTCCTTGGGGGGCTCGGAGGTGCTTGGGGATACGGGGCATGCTGTGGTTCCCCGCGCACAGGAGCGGGAGCCCAGCCAGGTCGGATCAAGGGCACGATGGGGATGGGCCCACCCGCAAAGCCTGTGACCAAGCTAGCCCGGTTGGGGTAGGGGCTGCTAGGAACCCAAGGCAGCAGACTGTGGGCGATTGATCTCACCAGCCTTCCCGGAGGTTTGGAGCAAGTGGCAGCTGTTGGAACAGTGCTGGGGACAAGTCCTTCGTCCTGGGTCCTGGGGTCCTCTTGCGGCCCCGTGGGGATGGGTGGGGTGCTCTCTCCCTGACAGCAGTCTGGAAGTGCTTTATGCATCACTGACCACTTGGAGAAGCAGTAACAATTAATTTATTAGTTACCCCCATTTTTTGAAGGTCACTCCAGGGAGCAGGGTGGCCTTTCTCGGGCCTGCCCACCACGGAGAGACCCTGTGCTCACAGACAGGGCCCCCAGAGCCGAGGGCGGGCGCACAGGGCGGTGGATACACCCTGGTGGGTTTAGGGACCCGGCGTTACAAGTTCTGACCTCTCCTGCAAGAGATGTGGAACTTGCTTATTGCACAAAATCGGTTAGTAATTAACCATATTCTACCAGTTGGGTCATTCTCTCGTAAAACAGGACTAATAGGGGAACCTAAAAATATGTTTTCCAGGTCATGGAGATTGAGCTAAGGCTTTATTAAAAACCTGCTTTTCCAAAAGACTTCAATACTAGGCTACTAGAGAATTCGTTCTGGGTCCACCAAGTTTAGAACTTTACTACTATGCCCTGAAATGGCTCTGAGCCAAGGATGAGAAGGCAGAACCCAAGGCTTGGGTGTTGCTTGGGCCTGAATCTTTGCCCTTTCCTCTCCTGTCTTTCACAGTTTGGCGACAGTGGACCTTCCAGTTTTGTCTCCATCATGCCTGTAGGCATACATTCCACACAGGCTCCATCTGTTGGCCCAGGAAAACAGTTTTTTCCAAGCAGATGTTAATGTTACTGTTGTAAACAGTTCAAATTCTTCTTGCCATTTTCCTTTCCTTTCCCTCCATTTTCCTTCTTTCCTCTCTCTCTGCATTCCTACAGTAATAGGTAAAGTGCTTTGTATACAGTAAATGTCATTCTGTGAATATTTGTGTATTATCAGCATAGTAGAGAGTCATGTGTTTGCTTTCTTAAAGCCTGTCAGGTCTCAGTCCTGCAGCTGATCCTTTGCAAAAACAGTGCCTGAGCTTCTACACCCTGGACGGGTGAAAGTCATTGTAGGAACAATGCAGGACAGAGAACTGTCAGAGCAAGAATGTATGCACTAGCCTCAAGCAAGAAAGCTCAGAGACAGTGCTCAAGCCCTGAGTACAAGCCCCAGTACTGGCACACACACACACACACACAAACAAAAATACCCACTGTGCCCTTAGTTGTGAGTGAAAACATGAAATTCACTTGATAAATGTCCTTTTCTGCAACTTAGTGGTTATTTCTGAGAATGTAATGGGTACAAAATGTATAAAGTGTGAATTCTGCAAAGTAAGGAGATGTGAAGGGATGATGGGTGAGAGGCTACTGAAAATCTACAAATTCACTCAGTGGCCTCTTCTGCCTTTCACATAAAGAACTGAGAGGGTTCCTATGGTTGCTAGCACATGCGTACAGAGAAGAACTCCAATTCCATTGCTCTACCAACCGACATCAAAGCTCAGCTTTGGACTCTTTTTTTGGTTGGTACTGGGGCATGAAATAATAAATGAAATCACATTTAAATATCCTAAATGTCATATCTATATCTATACATCTATCTATCTATCTATCTAATCTATCTATCTATCTATCTATCTATCTATCTATCTATCTATCTATCTATCCTGCTACTGGGGCTTAAACTCAGGGCCTAGACACTGTCCCCTGAACTTTTTTCCCCCTCAAGGCTGGAGCTCTACCATTTGAGCCCCAGTGTCACTTCTGGCATTTGGCTGGTTAATAAATAAAGAATCTTAAGTGGTCTTCTGTCCAAGCTGACTTCAAACTTGATCCTCAGATCTCAGCATCTTGGGTAGCTAGGATTATAAGCATGAGTCACCAGTGCCTGGGTTGGACTCTGTTTTTGAACTGATCCTAGATGCCTGGCAGGGAAGAAATGAAATGGAAAATAACATTTGTCTACTTATTCAACTCCAAAGCCCATGCTATAGTCGGTAGCATCTCCCTCAATGGGAATTTCTCTGTCATCGAGACAGCTTGTCACTGTTGATGCTGACTTTGAACATCTGGTTGAGATAGTGTCTGTCAGGTTTGTTTATTTCAAGTTTCTCCTTTCCCTACCTTTCCACACAGTGAGACTTGTGCCTTCTCCCAATGTATTCACTTATTTAATGGTTTACTTCTATGAGTATGGACTTATGGATATTTACTGTATATTTTGGAACCGTTGAGAGCTCTTTAACTGGGCTCTGGTGTCCCTTTTGATACACATCCATAATTGTGCATGTAAAAGGTTCCAGCTCATTTGGAGTATTTCGGATCAGCCATCTCTCTAAGGAGCTGTGCCCTTTCCTTTCCTGGTGCACTAGTGTGTGTCCTGTGTGCTTTTTTCCATTAGCTACCTTCCCACGTAGCTATGGGCTCCTCCCTGAGAGGGACCATAGCTTCGCTGTCTGGATCTCTTGTACCTTGTCTTAACACTAGTGTCGAACTTGTGCACACCAGGGTGGGTGGCAGCGGGTGTCTGTTGAATGAATGCCCTCAGAAATTCTTGAGGGTTGGATGGGCCACGGATACTAGGAGGAATCTGATTGGTGAATGAGGAGAGCAGGTCTAACCTAGTTTATCATTGATCTGGTGCCTTGCGCATACGAGCACAATGGCTACAGAAGACGAGAGCATTGGGCTGATTCTCAGAATGGTTAGACTCCCACAGGGAGGCGTGACACATGCTGATCTAGGGAAAGGGGCAGTTGCATATGGAGGTGTTCCACACTCTACCAATCAGAGGTTAAGGATTCCATACCAGTCCTTTCCTCTGCAAGCCCAGAAACAATCCTCAAAACCTGAAGAGATTTGATCCTATTGGCCATGTTTCGTGCCAATGTTTTCGTGGGTTTTTTTTGTTGTTGTTGCAGATGCCCCTGCCCTGGTGTGTACTGGGGAGGCCAGTCTACTTCTACACAGTATGACACTGAGCTTAGAATGGGGCTCACAAAAGGCACATGGTGCCCAGGGCTATTTCTATGAAGCAGTGGGAGCCTGGTAAATTGCCTTTCTTGGTAAAGTATATGTAATATCATTTACAGGCAGGTGGCTGGCTTCCCAAAGATTGGCTAGATGGTCCATCTTTGGATTTTGTGTTTTGGGGAGGAGGTCATCCTGGGGCTTGAACTCAGGGCCTGTGTGCTGCCTTCCTTTCTTTCTTTCTCTCTCTCTCTCTCTCTCTCTCTTTCTTTCTTTCTCCCTTCCTTCCTTCCTTCCTTCATTCCTTCCTTCCCTCCCTCCTTCCTTCCTTCCTGCTTTCCTTCCTCCCCCCACCTCTTTTGTGGGGCTTAAACTCAGGGCGAGAGTGCTCTCCCTCCCTGAGCATTTGTGCTCAAGGCTAGCACTCTATCTCTTTGAGGAGCCACAGCCCTACTTCTGGTTTTCTGGTGGTTAAGTGGACATGACCTCCATTGCCCAAGCTGGCTTTGAACTGTGATCCTCAGGTCTCAGCTTCCTGAGTAGCTAGGATTACAGGTAGGTTTGGCTTCTGGCTTTTTAAACTGTATGGAGACCATATCTCTCAACTAAACATACCTTCACTTCTTATATTTACATCAAATTATACCTAGTTGGGTGGTAATTTCCTTCTAATATTTGTACCTAGACTGTTTTTCTTCTATTTCCTTCTTTTCCTCCTTCCTTTTCTTTCTTATTTGTGCTTGAACTTGAGTGCCAGGTAGACACTCTTAACACTTAAGCCATACTCCCAGCTACATTTTTATTATATTATATTAATCTGTTTTATTCTTTCTATTTTTTGCTACTTCTGGGGCCTCACTAATTTACTCACAGCTGGCTCTACCACATCAGCTCTGCCTCCAGCTCTTCTCTTTTCTGGTTAATTGGAAGTAAAGTCTGGTGACTTTTCTGACTGGGTTGTTTTCAAACCTCCATAGTTAGTTTCCCGAATACGTAGGATTACAGGCATGAGCCACTTTATTTATTTTTATGAAAATTTAAAAAGAGACACCTATTTAATAACCTCTGAGCAACTTCTTTGGGATATTTATGTAACAGGTCACAACTCATTTTTAGGTGACATTTTCATGGCCTTAAACATCCTGGGGTGACTTACTAAACTTTCTTGCTTCTATGTAGATTATATTACACAGTATTATTCCACAGAATGTTATTTCACAATAAGAAGACATATGAGACACAACAAAGCCAAATTCCACAAGGCAAAGTGGCCTGTGCCAGTAATCCTAGTTACTTAGGAGCCTGAGATCAGGATTGTAGCTCAAGACCAGTCAAAGTTCCCAAGACCTCATCTCAATAAAAACCATGTGTAGTGGTACAAACCTGTCCTCCCAGCTATGAAAAAAGTGTAAATAGAAGGATCAAGGCCCAGGTTGGTCCAGGGCAAAACAGATGAAACACTACTTGAAAAATAGCTAAAGCAAAAAGGCTGGGCATGGTTGAATAGAATGCTTGTCTAGCAAGTGTAGGGCCCCAATTTCAAATCTTAGTCACACACACACACACACACACACACACACACACACACACCAACATAAAACAATTATGATTTCTTTCCTGCATGAAGTCAAAAGAGGAACAGCTCAATGAGGTGGAAAGAGCTGTGCAAAACTCCACAACTAGCCTGCAGGGAGAGGTAGGCTAGGAGGATCTGCAACGAACATGACGTGTGGGGACAGAGAGGAAACAGGCTAGCCTGGCTACAGTGTGATGTGACTGCTTGCAAGTATCAAAAGTACGTTGCAAGTTCCCTTTAAATCACTTGCCCAAATGTATGTTTCAGTTGCCATGGAAACAGTAGTAAGGGGAGAGACATTCATGAAGTGCCTTGGCCAGGAGGCCTTCATCCTATGGATGGGATCAGTTTGCTCTGCCTGCCTCCCAGCTTCCCTTCTGTGAGGACAAAGTAAACTACTCGCCGCCATCTTGGAAGCCAGAGGCATCAAACCTACCTGGACTTTGACATTAGGTTTGGTACCACTCAGGACTGGGAGCTAGTAAGCTTGCATTCATGATCAATCGCCTGGTCCGCAGTACTCTGTTAAGAATTCAAGGTCTCCATGAGGTGAATGGCTCTGCCCTTCTCTAGGCTGCTTCCACCTAGAGTGAGCCCAGGGCAGGCATGTGCTATAGGAGACAGTCACAAATGGTGAACAGCACAGGCAGGTAAGCATCTAGCACGTGATCAGAGGCCATAATTGAGGCTCGCTGAGGCGGGGGACAAAGGACTTCTTGGGGGCTTGGTAGCTTGGGCCCTGGGGCTCATTAAGAGAAACTCCTAGTGGAGGGGGAGGTATCAACAACTTGGAGGGCTGCTACTGAGTCACACATACAGTTTGGAAATCTTCCAGCAGCACAAAGACATGCTGACAAAAACGTTGACTTGGGACTGCATGACTATGTGCAAGCTTTTGGTGATCCACCCTTGAGCTGGGCTAAAATCTGTGAAAGGAGCTGAGGAGACTGGAAGGAGAGTGGGGTGATAAAATAAAAAAGGAATTAAAACTGATACAGAGGTGTGGCTCAGATTGTAGAGTGCCAGACAATGAGAGAAAGCAAGCCTTGGATACTGAAATCTAGTCCTGGTCTTGGACAACAGATATGCACAAAAATCACCTTTTCATGGCTCATCTATGTGTGAATGCATACATAGAAGAATACATGGTTTTCTGGCACATATGTGCATGCAATTTCTTTTTACCCAATATACTGTATATATTGTTTGCAAATTATGCTTTTACTTACTGGTTTGTATTGGAAATTTATCCATGCTGACTTGTGTAAACTTTATTTATTGCTTTTGACATCCTAATACTGTTACAGCAAATGAATACGCCACATTTTATTGTAGTACAAAAAAAAGAGACTGGGGTGCTGCTCTGGACCCCAGAATCCAGCCTTGCCTCTGAGTCTCCCCATTCATTCCTCTTATCTGCTCCTCTTCTGGCCTTCATTTGTCTCAAACATGCTCCAAGACTTCTGCTTTGGAAACTTGATTCCCACAGAGTCTTCATGCCCTTGTCCTCTCCTTGATAGCCCTCCCGTACCTGCATCCAGCCTCCTTCTCAGGTACCAACATGCACACCATGCCGCATTCATTTCAAGGATGAGCTATTTCAAGGACCCCCATCACACTTGTCTCTGAATCATTACCTCTTCCCCAGTATGTAGCCCCATGGCCAAACCCTGGGAGTGAGATAGTCAAATTCAAGTGGGATTAAGTATGTAGCTGCTGGTTGGAAGAGTGATTTCTTTCATGTTAAACAAAATTTAGGCCTGAGGAAAACTTTATACTGGAGCCCTTACTTAGCAAACTGCACTAATTTAGTACAAATCGCAATCAATTCATCCATCAACCAACCAATCGATCAACCATAGCAGCTGAGCCTCTGTCAGTCATGGGTGATCTATAGATTCAGATGCCAAGCTGTGATCAGTTAAGCTGGCTCTCTGCATCACTTCTGCTTCCTCCCCGTAAATGTCTGATGTGGGTCTTAGAAACTATTACTGTTCCTGAGGGCTGAGAACTGTGAATTCAAGCCAGCTTGCCTCTTTAAACTAGATTTGTTGTAATTGGTTATTTTTTTGCTGGTATCGGGGCTTGCAAGTGCTGTACACCTGAGCCAAACCCTCACACCTTTTTGCTTCATTTTGTTTTTAGGTAAGATATTATGATTTTTTTTCCCCCCAGGACAACCTCAGACACCTATCTTCCTACCTTTGCTTTCCTTGTAGCGGAGATTGCTGCCATGTGTCACCACACCCAGCCTTTAATTTGGATTTTGGTGGGATGTGGGTGGGAGAGAAGTCAATAGACTACATTGGAAGAGAGATGAGTGTGGCAACGATTGGCAGGTGAGGAGAGTTTCCTGAAAAGTGATGTGTGGGTGAATCAGAGCTATCCAGAGAAAAAGAACTGATTGGAAGTATGTACACATAGATGAATGTGAAACAATTGGTTTATGCAAGGTGGGGGTGACAAATCAGGATGGGCTGGAAACCCAGGAAGGAGTGGGTGATTCAGTACATCCTGGAGACAACCTGGGGCAGGTCCTCAGCCTCTTTTCCTACAGCCTTTAACTAATTCAATGAGGCCCATCAAATTATGGAGGGCCATCTGTTTGACTCAAAGACTTAACTATTATTCTCACCTTTTTCTTTTTTTTTTGGCCAGTCCTGGGCCTTGGACTCAGGGCCTGAGCACTGTCCCTGGCTTCTTCCCGCTCAAGGCTAGCACTCTGCCACTTGAGCCACAGCGCAGCTTCTGGCCGTTTTCTGTATATGTGGTGCTGGGGAATCGAACCTAGGGCCTCGTGTATCAGAGGCAGGCACTCTTGCCACTAGGCTATATCCCCAGCCCTATTATTCTCACCTTTAAAAAGACCTTCACAATGGCATCTAGATAGGTATTTGACCATATTGGAGTACTATGGCTTAGACAAGTTCATAGATTAAAAAAAAACCCACAAACCTGTACGGTGGGTCCATTCGTGCTCCCGCTGATTTGTTTCCATCATGTGCAAGACTTTAAGGCCCTGAAGCCCAGAAGTTAAATCTTCAAAGGCTCAGAGTTGAGTTGGGGAGCCAGCCAGTGAGCAGCCAGATGCAGAACATTGGTTAGGTCTGTAACAAGATCAAAGGTAACACATGTACCATGTATAGGTCAAGAGCATGAGCACAAAGAAGAGGTTTTAGATGGGTGCTGATGGCTCATGCCTGTAATCCTAGTTACTCAGGAGGCTGAGATCTGAGAATCTTGGTTTGAAGCTAGCTAGGGCAGATAAGTCCACAAGACTCTTATCTCCAGTTAACCAGCAGAAAGCTCTATCTCCACTTCTGACTTTTTACTGGTTGATTTGAAAGGAGTCTCTTGGATTTTGATGTGCAGGCCAGCTTTGAACTGTGATACTTAGATCTTGGCCTTCTGAGTAGCTAGGGTTACAGGTATGAGCCATGGGCACCCAACTACACAGCAAATTTTAAGTCATCCTGTGTATATAGAGAGAACTTGTCTTAAAATAAAATTATGTTTATGAGTAGGAATGTCCAATTAACTAGCAAAAAGCTGGAAGTAGAGACAGCTCAAGTGGTAGAGCACCAAGCCTTGAGCAAAAAAGCTAAGAAAGTACAAGATTGTGAATTCAAGACCCAGTACTGGTGCACACACACACATAAATACAGAGACATTTAGGGTATTTAAATGGGACTGAATTTATCTTTTCTCTAACAATGAAGAATATATTGGGGACATTTGTCTGTGAGTGTGTCCTTTGGAAGTAAAAAATCACCCACTGCTAGAGGTCAAATTCATTCTCTGCAAATGTGTTCCTTTTTGAGCAATGAATTTCTTGCAATGAGTTTTGTTTGCTTCTTTCCTTCAGCTCTTCTCTAAAACAAAAGTGTCATGCTATGACAATTTTAGTATATCCGTATTATTGATGGGAGTTTTGAGGTCTGAATGTGACATGTTACATTTTTTTTGAGTTGGGGCTCAGGAGACAGAAGTGTTAGGAAACATCATGAATATGTGAGTGTTATTGTGGCAGTAGGTGAAAGATAGATCATTTAGTTGAAGTGGATCTCGGATTCTCACTTGTAGTTTCCAGGTGAACTTTGTTAGTAGTTTACTTTCCATTTGGTCTTGATCATGAGAAAACATATTTCGTCTTCAAGATCTGTCAGTGCTTCCCAGCAAAGGACATTACACTTGACATTTTTCCTAACCTGGTGGCAGTGTGCAGGGTATACAAAAGTGGAGCTTTTACGGAAGCCCTGGTACTTAAGGGGACTGAGTTCTGGGTTTCTTACTCATTTTAGAGCAACTCTGGGTTTTTTTTTTGTTGTTGTTGTTGTTACTGGTGTGTGTGTGTGTGTGTGTGTGTGTGTGTGCACGTGCGCCAATACTGGGGCTTGAACTCAGGGCCTTGGGCTCTCAGTTTGTGTTTTTTTCTGCTCTAGACTGGAACTCTATTACTTGAGCCACAGTTCCACTTAAGGCTTTTGGCTGCCTAATTGGTGGTGAGTCTCACAAACTTCCATGCCCAGGCTGTCTTTGAACTGGGATCCTTAGATGTCAGCTTCTTGAGTTGCTAGAATTACAGGTATGAACCACCAGCGTCAGCTAACAGAGGCGTAAATTTACCCTAGTGGTAACGAAGAAGTCTGAAAGTGCATTTTCAAACAATTTTCACTTCAGAGATCACAGGGTTTATCCTATAGGAGATGGAGAGGATGAGGAAGGAGGCCCTGCCCTGGGGGAGGCTTGAGGTTCCCAGAACGCTGACCCCCCACCTTCCTGAATCTTTCCTTTAGGAGCGTCCATCCAACGGCTGCTGATGGCTCATGCCTACAATCCTAGCTACTCAAGAGGCTGAGATCTGAAGATTTTGGTTCAAAGCTAGCCCAAGCAGAAAGGGGATTAGGGATTTAGCCCAGTGGAAGACCACTAGACAAGTGCAAGACCCTGCATTTGGTCTTCAGTTCTGCAAAACAAGCAATCTGGAAGTGGAGGTGTAACTCAAGTGGTGGGGTGCCAGCCTTGAGTAAAAATCCGAGTAAGATGCAGAGGCCCAGGGTTAAAGCCCTAGTATTAACACACACACACACACACACACACACACACACACACCCCTCCATCACAGCACCAGCAACAAACGTGCCTTCCATCCCTGAGCTTTTCAGCCAATTCAACCACCCTACAATGGGGAGAATTTAACAATAATATTTTTATTGTTTGTTAAGAAATACCATAGGTCAGGTGCCAGTAGCTCACACCTATGATCCTAGCTACTCAGGAGGCTGAGATCTGGTTTGAAGACAGCATGGGCACATAAATCCAAGAGACTTTATCTCTAATCAACCAGCAAAAAGCATGAAGTGGAGGTATGGCTTAAGTGGTAGAGTACCAGCCTTGGGTAAAAAAGCTAAGCAAGAATGTTAGGCCCTGAGTTTAAGCCCAAATCCAGCACAGGAAGACAGGCAGGCAGAAAGGAAGAAAGAACAGCCATGGGCTAAGCATTATTTCTGCCTTCAACCATCTCACAGGAAGGTAATGCCATTCCCATTTCACAGGAAGGTCATGGAAACTTTGGAAGTGTCCCAGGTAACAGGTGCTTGGATGAAGATTGAGTCTGAGTTTATAACCTCTGACTCTTACCCTAGATGCTGATTCCTGCAGTCTAGATGCATCCATTTCCTCCCCTCCACTCACGCATTCACTCATGCTGCATTCAGTGACTGTTTGGGGGTATCTCCAATATTGGGGCTTGAACTCAGGGGCCTCATGCTCTTGGTTAGCTTTTTCTGTTCAAGACTGGTGCTCTACCACTTAAACCAAGCAACCACTTCCAGCTTTTGCTGGCTAACTGGAAATAACAATTCCACTGACTTTTCTACCCCAGTTGGCTTCCAACTGTGATCCTCAAATCTCAACCTTCTGGATACGTGGGGTTACAGAGGAGGGCTGCTAGTACCAGGCTTCGGTGACTTTTTGGGTGATGACTTCCTTGTCCACATTGTCCTTGGTGTCCTCTGTGTCACAGTCAAGCAGCTGGTCAGCTACAGCCCTTGAGTGTTTTCCTGCGCTGTGGGGGTGAAGAAGATGTAGCTATAACCATGGCCCAGCCATTAATAATGACAGATCCATCTGAAAACTTGCCTATGTAAACTGGCCAAAATGAACTGGCCACATAACTTCTTACTTCAGTCTTGGGAAGGATCAACATTTGTCTTTAAGCTTACAAGGATTCGGATTTCTGTATGTCTCTTGACTTGGGGCCATTCTAGTTGCTATCAGCCACTGGGCATCAAGGGAGCCAGACAAGTCCCCACCTGTTCCCGCTATTCAAACAGGTGCTCCCTACAATCATACCCCTTCCATTTCTATTTCATGTCTTCTCCTTGATCCTCAGTGCCTTCCTTGACATGGCGGGGATGACACAAAATTGTTAGGATCTTCACAAAAGCAGACTTTCCCTGAATGATCAGGCAGTGGAAAGCCATCTCTTCTATTCCTAGTGACAGTTAACTAAGTCATCTCTTCTGTTTCTAATGGCATTTCCCATGCAGCAGAAAACCTTCAGCTGCTGACAATCCCCTTGGTGTCCCTTTTCTGATTTCTTGCTCGTTTCTTTCTTGTTTTGCCAGGCTGTAATCTGATGGTGTCTGTGCGATGCGAGCTTGGAGGTGGTGTTGTGTGGAGCTAGGTGGCCCCTTTGTTCCTGGGCCCCTCATGACGTCACTCAGCGCCTGGCCTTCTGGCTGGACCGCTTCAGCCTGCTGCTCTTAGATAATGCCCAGGTTGTCTTTCTTCACGTGAAGACATGGCAGAGACAGCTTCCAGAGTCCCAGGGATCACAAAGGCTCCGTCCAGGCTGCAGTTGGAATGGAACTCAGAGTGGACAGTGAGCCAGGCCTTGCGGCTCAAAGTTGTCCCACAGTTTCCTTCTGCTTTTGGTATTTTGAAGTGTATCTTTCACAGTATTTCTTTATTCCTTTTGGTTGTTCTCTTTCTTTCTCCTTCCTTCCTTCCTTCCTTCCTTCCTCCCTCCCTCCCTCCCTCCCTCCCTCCATTCCTTCCTTCCTTCCTTCCTTCCTTCCTTCCTTCCTTCCTTCCTTCCTTCCTTCCTTCCTTCCTTCCTTTTCTTTCTTCCATTGTCTCTTTTTTCTTTTTTTGTGTGCCCATCCTGGTGCTTGTACTCAGAGTCCCTAAGCTTTTTTCTCAAGTCTAGCACTCTACCACTTAAGCCATAGCTTCACTTTCAATGTGTGTGTGTGTGTGTGTGTGTGTGTGTGTGTGTGTGTGTGTGTGTGTGTGTACATGTAGTTAACTGGGGATAAGAATCTCATGGACTTTCCTACCCAGGCTGGCTTTGAACCATGATTCTCAAAGCTCAGCCTCCTGAATAGGATTACAGGCATGAACTGCCAATGCCCAGCTTTGTGTGTGTGTGTGTGTGTGTGTGTGAGAGAGAGAGAGAGAGAGAGAGAGAGAAAATATACTGGGGCTTGAACTCAGGGCCTAGGAGCTGTCCTTTAGCTTTTGCTTTCAAGGCTGGTACTCTATCACTTGAGCCACAGTTCCACTTTCAGCTTTTTGGTGGCTAATTGTAGCTAAGAGTTTCATAGACTTTACTGCCTGGCTAGCTTCAAACTGTGATCAGGTCTTGGCCTCCTGAAGGTAAGATTATAATGTGTGAGCCCACCAGCACCTGGATCTTTTTCTTTTAAAAAATTATTTATTATTCTTAGGTAATTGTACAAAGTTGAAACCTGTTAGTTGAAAGATTTAAGTTTCAGGTTAGGTGCTGGTGGCTCACATGTGTCATCCTAGCTACTCAGGAGGCTGAGATCTGAGGATTGTAGTTTGAAGCCAGTCTGGGTCAACAAATCCAAGAGACTTCTTTAATTCATCAGCAAAAAGCTGGAACTGGAGGTGTGCCTGAAATGGTAGAGTACCAGCCTTAAGTGAAAAAAGCTGAAGAAAGGAAGAGAGGATGGAGAAAAGGAGGGAAGGAGGGGGGAGAGAGAGGGAAAAGGGAAGGAAGAAAGGGACGAGAGAGGAAGGGAGGGGGAGGACAAGGAGTGAGGGAAATAGGGAAGGAAGGAGGGAAGGAGGAGGAGAAGAAGAAAGGAAGGAGAGAGGGAAGAAGGGAAGGAAAGAGGGAAGGAAGGAAAGAAGGAAGGATGTGTTTGCTAGCTGAAAATAATGAAGTTGTAGCCATTTGGCTTTCAGAGCCCTCTGTCTTCTTCCGCCCTTGTCTTTATAGCAACCCCTGAACTTTGCTCAAGCCTCCATATCCAAGGTTGCTTATTTCCTGTCTCCATGTGGCAGCTTATTAGGAACTTTAGAGGCTTTCTGTTTTCACAACCTTCTTTCTAGAAGAGAATAGAGCAGAAAGTCAGCTGGCAGGTCATTTAGGAAATTGCCACTTTTCATATTCCACAATTGCAATTGCAGTCTGAAGGTGAATACAGCTATTCATTTACTAAGCCCTCATTCGAGAAAAGGGCTGAGCCAGTGACTTGCAGAATGTGACCTGATTTCAGCCTTTGGCACAGACAGCTGGACCTTTCTGGGCCCTTGGTGAGACTTTGTCCCAGAGCCGAAGCTGTTTATCTCCTTAGACCGTTGTATCAAAGCGCCACAGCTTCAGTAATCCAGGCAGATGGAATCCTCCATCTTAACCAATCAAGAAGAGTGTGGTTCACGGCTTCTCTCTGGAATCTTGACTTACCACTGGGCCCAGCGAAGTCTTAGCCACGCCATTTCTCACGTTAGCCAGGGAAGGATCAGCATCTGTCTTCACGCTGACAAGGATTAGGATTATGTCTCCAACATGGTGCTGTTCCTGCTGTTCTCAGCAGCTCAGCTAAGCATCAAATCCTCCACAGCCTTGTATTTGGGTGACATCAAGCTGTTACAGAGTCCCTGACAGGTCATGACAGACTCTTAAGCTGTCATTTTTAAAATTTTAATTTATTTATTAATTGAACACAATTTTTTTGACAAGGTGTTGTGCAAAAAGGGTACAGTTACATAGTAGGGCAGTGTGTACATTTCTTGTGATATCTTTTTCTTTCCCTTCTCTAGGTCAGGTAGACATATATACAATATACAATTTATCAAGAACATATACAGTAGCCACGTGACCAAGCCCAAGAAAATTCGCCTAGGGCTTTATGTGTAATGTCGATATTAGACAATATGTCGACAGTAGACTTATATGAACGTACATACCTAGCTTTTGAGCTATTGTATTCCACTGAGAGGTCGATTTTTGACCTTTATATGTTGAGTATTTGTTTGGTTTTAGTTACATACTGTTGGGTCGCTGCCCCAATCCTGTGGGAAATACCATTTGACAAGCAGTTTTTGGTTTCACAGACCTGGTCTCTACTGTCTCTCCGTCTCCCTTTCTTAACAGTCATATATCACGGAGATCATGCCCCTTTGTTTTCTGTGTTCTAGGCTTGTCTCGCTCAACATTATTTGTTCAAGTTCTGACCATTTCCCTGCGAATAACAATATTTCACCATTCCTAATCACTATGTAGTATTCCATTGTGTATAGGTACCATATGTTTTGGATCCATTCATCTGTGGAGGGGCATCTGGGTTGTTTCCATATTTTGGCTATTGTGAATTGTGCAGCGATAAACATGGGAGTACAAATGTCTTTTTGATATCTTGGGACTTGCTGTTCAGGATAGATGCCTAGGAGTGGTATGGCTGGGTCATAGGGTAGGTCTATATTGAGCTTTTTGAGAAACCTCCATACTGTTCTCCAAAGTGGTTGTACTAATTTGCACTCCCACCAACAATGGAGAAGGGTTCCTCTTTCCCCGCACCCCCTCCAGCATTTGTTGTTGCCTGAGTTCAGAGTATAGGCCATTCTAACTGGAGTGAGGTGGTATCTCAGGGTTGTTTTTATTTGCATTTCCTTTACTACCAGGGATGTTGAACATTTCCTCATATGTTTCTTTGCCATTTTTATCTCTTCTCTTATGAAGTCTCTCTTTAGCTCCTTTGCCCATTTCCTAATTGGTTTATTGGGCTTGGAGGGGCTTAGTTTTTTGAGTTCTCTGTAGATGACAGATATTAGGCCTTTGTCTGTTGCTGTGCTGGTAAAGATCCTTTCCCATATGGTTGGCTGTCTTTCTGTTTTGGTGGCTATGTCCTTAGCTGTGCAGAAAGTTTTTAATTTGTAGTAGTCCCATTTGTCCAGTCTCTCCCCTATTTGTTGTGCCCCTGGGACTCTATTCAGGAAGTTCCTTCCTGTGCCTCTAAGTTCTAGCGTCTTTCCTACTCTGTCCTTCAGTAGTTTCAAGGATTCAGGTCTGATATTGAGGTCCTTGATCCATTTTGAGTTGGTCTTGGTGCATGGTGATAGGCTTCTCAAGCTGTCATTTGAACAGGGAAAATCATAGTCCATGAATGCAGGTGAATGCTGAAGAGTTTGATGTGATTTGCTTCTGTTGTCAGTTTCCTATGAGACCTGGAGAATGGGAGAAGATGGGAATAAAGATGTGTGTGTGTGTGTGTGTGTGTGTGTGTGTGTGTGTGTGTGTGTGCGCTGGGGAGGTGTACTGGGACTTGAACTCGGGGCCTGGGAGTTATCCCTTAGCTTTTTCTCTCAAAGCTGGTGCTTTACCACTTGAGCCACTCCTCCACTTCTGGCTTTTTGGTGGTTAGTTGAAGTTAAGAGTCTCACAAACTTTCCTAATTGGACTGGCTTTGAATGGTGAGCCTTAGACTACAGTCTCTTGAGTAGTTAGAATTATAGGAGTGAGCCATCAGCGCCTGGCTTGGAAATAAAAACATTTAACATTCATTATTATTTACAATGGTCGGTTTTATTTATTAAGCAAGGGAGGGAGGGAGGAGAAAGGTGGTGATTACAAGATAGCAAAGAATATTGGAGAAGTGCTACCACCCACCTTCCCTTCAAGTCTCTTGACTCAGACAAGGGCTACTGTCCCCTCTTCTCTGTCTAGGAATCACTGGCCTCTGCTTTCCTGTCCAAGTCCAGTCACTCACTACATTGATGAACACTCTTCTAGAACTATCTCTAGAAGTCTCTTTTCTCTTTTTGTTACCTTGATGCAGGCCTTCATTCTCCTGATTTTTGTCAGTTACTATGTTCAGCAATGGTTTGTGAGGTCTGAGAGCGTGCGAAGTCCTTGGATGCAGGCGAGTCTAACTCTCATTCCCACAGGTAGGATCTGCGATGGCACATTTAACAAATAATCCCAAGTGCAATGTGGATTTCTACAATGGAGATCCCAACAGGAAGCCTTGGGGCACCCTGTGGGTGAAGGAAATGAGCCTGTAGGGTAGAAAGAGGGTGTCCCAGCTGGGTGCTGGTGGCTCACATCTGTCATCCTAGCTACTCAGGAGGCTGGCATCTGAGGATTGTGGTTCAAAGCCAGCCTAGGCAGGAAAAATCTGTGAGACTCTATCTCCATTAACCACCAGAAAACCGGAAGTGGAGCTGTGGCTCCAAGTGGTAGAGCTCTAGCCTTTAGTAAAAAAAAAAAAAAGCCAAGTGAGAGCACAAGGCCCCGAATTCAAGCCCCAGTACTGGCTCAAAAGTGAGAATTTAAAGAAAAAAAGTGTCCTACTTGAAGTGACACCAAAAGGGAGACCTCGGGCAGGGAGGAGGGAGTTAGTCAGGAGTCTGCCTCTTCTCTTCCCTGTACCTTCCACCAGGCTGGGGGCCAGTCCCTGCCTTTAATTCCCCATGCTTGGATACAAGTCATGTTTTCATCATACACAGCCCCATCAGTACTTACCACTGGCCACTTATGCTGCTTCTTTGACATGGAATTTTCTTCTCCCACCCCAGAAAGTCTTCTTTTCCCCTCCCTCCCTCCCTCCCTCCCTCCCTCCCTCCCTCCCTCCCTCCCTCCCTCCCTCCCTTGCTTCCTTCCTTTCTTTTATCTTTCTTGCATGCTGGTACTGGGGCTTGAATCCAGGGCCTGGGCACTGTCCCTTAGCTTTTTCACTCAAGGCTAGTGCTCTACCACTTGAACCATATCTCCACTTCCAGCTTTTCTGGTGATTCATTGGAGGTAAAGATTCTCATAGACTTTCCTGTCTGGGGTGGCTTTGAACTGTTATCCTCAGGATTCAGCCTCCTGAGTAGCTAGTATTCTAGGAGTCAGCTATTGGCACTTGGCTCCTTGATTATTATTGTCTTTAACTTGTCCTGAAGTAGCTTACTATTTAGTATTCAGACTATTCTACCATGTTACACTGGAGTTCATTTGTATTTTATTAGAGTAAAAGAACCTTAAGGACACAAACATCATTATTGCATTTCCTAGCCCTTAGCATCCAGTATTAGAACTAGCCCAGCACCTACCACTAGCACTAGTACCCAGCACCTAGAACCTAGTACACAGGGCTAAGCAGCCAGAAGTAGAATCAGCATCTAGGGTCCAGGAAAATGCTTCTATACAGCAGGTTTTAGTACTATTGAAGTACTTTCCTACTCAAGCTAAGGAAGCGATCCCCTTTGTCCCACAGGGTACTCTAGGGGAAACAGTAGCTGGAGGGAGGGCACAGGTAACTCAATGTTGTCTTTCAGTGCTGTTAAAGATACTTCCTTTATGAAGAAATCATCACTCTAAATGCCTAACTCCCTGAATGTAAGATTGCTGTAAATGCTTTTGCCTGCAATTAAATTACTATCCTATAATCACAAACATGTAGCATTATGCAATTTAGCATGATGGAGTCATGCTGAATATTTTCTAAACTCATGCTGTATTAAGAGGGTTAAGAGAACACAAATTTGATCCCGTAGGCAAAATGCCACAGAAGTGAAGAGTCCGGTTCACTAGCCAGGCACTGGTGGCTCCCACTGGCATCCTAGCTACTCAGGAGGCTGAGATCTGAGGATCAAGGGTCAAAGCCAGTCCAGGCAGAAAAGTCTGTGAGACCTGTATTTTCAATTAACCAGCAAAAAGCTGGAAGAGGAGGTGTGGCTCAAGTGGTAGAGTGCCAGCCTTGAGTGAAAAAGCTGAGAGAGAACATGAAACCTTGTGTTTAAGCCCCAGTACTGTCATATACTCACCACACACACACACACACACACACACACACACACACACACACATCTGGTTGACTCAGCCCATTGAGTCACTACTCAGTGGTTTCATAGACAGCAAGCCAGCCTGCCTCCCCTGCAGCAAGAGGTGGGTGGATGTTCTGGAGACCGCCTCTAGGAGGTGCGTCCTCATTGCACTCAGGAATAGAAGAGAGGCAGCAGAGTCATGCTGATACAGCTTGCTCCTCAGGTCCTGAAGACCTTTCACACAGTTCCATATGAAAACAGTTCTCAGATAATGTGGCTTTCCTTCCCTTCCCTTCCCTTCTTTCCTTTCCCCTTCCTCCTCCTCCTCCTCCTCCTCCTCCTCCTCCTCCTCCTCCTCCTCCTCCTCCTCCTCCTCCTCCTCCTCCTCCTCCTCCTCCTCCCCCTCCTCCCCCTCCTCCCCCTCCTCCCCCTCCTCCCCCTCCTCCTCCTCCTCCTCCTCCTTCTTCTTCTTCTTCTTTTTTTTTTGTGTGCTGGTCCTGAAGCTTAAACTCAGGGCTGAGAACTGTCCCGGAGTATTTTTGCTCAAGGCTAGTGCTCTATCACTGGAGACACAGTTCAACTTCCTACTTTTTTCTGGCTCACTGGAGATAAGAGTCTCACAGATTTTCCTGCCTGGGCTAACTGTGAACCATGATCCTCAGAATTCAGCCTGCTGAGCAGCTGGGATTACAAACATAAACCACTGGCACCCCGGCCATTTCTTTTTATAGGGAGAAAACAATTCAGTGTTCAGGACGGTTCATTTGTTTCTTTAGGTAACAACTAAATTGGCAGTAGCTGTGCCAGACAGACAGAAGGACTTACCCAGTTAGATTACTAGCTGGGGCAAGCTTCCAGATGCCCACCCACACCACCCCATCCCACAGGGCACAGTGGTGGACACAGCCTGGGAGGTGGGCATGGGGAACTGGACGCTGTCCTTAGACACACCTGGGATCCATGTCACACTTGGCCTCTCCATACTCTTCATCTGTGAATCTTCTAGCACATGTTACATATTCAATAAGATCCCAAGGAAGATTTCTGGGCTGAACTTTTCCATTTTCTGCTAAGCCCAGCTACCTTTCCTGTTCACTTGTGTTATAGTTTGTCCTGAGGTAATAGAGCTAAACAGAAGTTTAGCTCTATTATGTAACATTAAAGCATTAGAACTAAAGTCCTCTAAAATTCTGGTAATATTGTAGAATTTACTATTAAATGCCAGAAAGTTCAAGGATTTGGACACAAGTTCTTGGCTATGACCTTCTGTTCAAGTTAGATCCTTTAAGTTATGTCTGTTCAAGTTATATCATCTTTAGATGGAATGTGACTATTTTTTATAGGTGAAAGCAGGCCACATTTGAAACTTGTTGCTCCCCCCTCCTCTGCCATCCTTGATGCTCTCTCTCCTCCTTTATAGCTTGGTGTGTGTGTGTGTATGCACTGATGCTAGGGTCTTGAACTCAGGACCTCCTGTTCTTGCTTGGCTTTTCTGTTCAAGGCCAATACTCTACCACTTGAGTCACATCTCTTCTGGATTTTTGCTGGTGAATTGGAGAGAAGAGTACCTTGGACTTTTCTGTCCAGGCTAATTTCAAACTGAGATTCAAATCTCAGCCTCCTGAGTAGCTAGGATTATAGGTGAGAGCCAAAAGTGCTTGTCCCAAAGTCTTGTGTTTAACCACATCAATAGACCTCCTAGGTTTGTGTGTCCTTGATGTTCTAAGAATACTGACATCAGCTAATGAAGCACCTCCCAGGAGCTATCCCCACTTTTAAGCCACACATGATGGTACACCAGCTCACGTCAAGCTTAGTGGCAATAGAAATAGGAAGATGGAAGAAGCTAGAATAGATGTGAGGTTCTATAAGCAGAGGGCTACTTCCTAAATATAAACAATAATATGAACTGATTTAGTGGTTGACTAGGTATCTTCTTCATTCTTCTTGTTTTTACCAATTTAGTTTGAGCTTGTGTATTCTGGGGCTAGTCTGTGTTTTCAGATTCTCAAGTGTCTGTGTGTGTCAGTATTGGAGCTTGAATTCAGGGCCTGGGTACTTTCCTTTATCTTTTTCATGAAAGGCTGGTGCTCTATCACGTGAGCACAGCTTTACTCCTGGAGTTTTGGTGGTTAATTGGAGATAAAGTCTCACAGATTTTCCTGCCTGGGCTGGCTTTGAACTGAAACCCTCAGATCTCAGCAACCTGAATCCTCAGCTAGGATTATAGACCAAGCCTCCTGCACTCAGCCGAACTTCAAGCTCTTTGAGGAGGAGGAAGCCAGTTACACTGGACTATTTTCTTGCCTAACTATAAATGATAATATTTTGAGATAAAGAACCGTGGGTAGCAGTGTGGAGATAGTCTGCCATTGCCACTGGGCATGGTGTTTGGGGCCTTGCACTTCCAGCCTCAAGAGCATTGTGTATTCATTTGGGAAGACAAGGATATGAGTATACATCAACATATATGATGTCTCTTGATGGATTTCAATTATATTATGCAATAGGAAGACATAGACTGAATAGCAGGTTACGGCTTTCTAAGAGAAGAAATGTAAATGCAAAAATATGTGAGGCAATAATTTAGACGCGAGAGAGAATGTTCAAATGCTCCAAGGACATAAGGATGCTGACTACTTGTCTGGCTGCCATGATGCCAAAGCTCCTATAAAATAGTCCACCTCTGTGGGCTTAGGTTTCCATACATCAAGTTGTCTTTGGCTTCTTTTTTTTTTTTTGCCAGTCTTGGGCCTTGAACTCAGGGCCTGAGCACTGTCCCTGGCTTCTTTTTGCTCAAGGCTAGCACTCTGCCACTTGAGCCACAGCGCCACTTCTGGCCTTTCCTATATATGTGGTGCTGAGGAATCGAATCTAGGGAATCGAACCTATGTATGAGAGGTAAGCACTCTTGCCACTAGGCCATATTCCCAGCCCCTTGGCTTCTTTCTTACTGGTGATATATATATATATATATATATATATATATATATATTTTTTTTTTTTTTTTTTTGGTGCTGGTTCTGGGGTTTGAACTCAAGGCCTGGGACATTGTCCCTACGCTTTTGTGCTCAAGGCTAGGGCTCTACCACTTGAGCCACAGTTCTACTTCCACCTTTATTGGTGGTTAATTGGAGATGTCTCTCAGGTTTCTTGCTTTGAACTGCAATCTTTAGATCTCAGCCTCCTGAGTAGCTGGGATCATAGATATGAGCCACCAGCCTGTGAAGATTGTTTTATTATATCCCCACAGTTGAGTTCCCAAGTCACCTGTCAGTTCTGTCCTTCACAATCTGATGAGCTGCTGGGGTGGTTTCCTAGAGCCCAGTTCTCCCAGGTACCGTCACCCCAAAGGGTTCATGGGGCACTGATTCCAAGACACCCCTCCCCCAACCTTCATGTGGATACCCAAAGCTGTAGAGGCTCCAGTCCCTCATACAAAATGACAGTCTTAAGCCAGGTGTTGGTGGCACATGCCTGTAATCTTAGCTACCTTGATGATCAAGGTTCAAAGCTAGCCTAGACAGGAAAATCTACTAGACTCTTATGTCCAACTAGCCAGCAAAAAGCCAGGAGCAGATGTGTGACTCAACTGGCAAAGTGCCAGTCTTGAATAGAAAAGCCAAGTGAGAGTGTAAGGCCCTGAGTTTAAGCCCCACTACCAGAACACACACACACACACACACACACACACACACACACACACACACACAGAGTCTTTGCAAAGAACCAGCTCACATCCTCCTTGCTATTATAAAATCCTAGATACTACCTAAACAATTCAAAATGCTGTATAAGTAGTGTATTATGTTGCTCTGGTAATAATAGTAATAAGTATTAAGTAATAAGTAATAAGTATTAAGTATAAGTATAAGTAATAAGTAATAAGTATTAATAAGTATTAATAATAATAAGTATTATGTTGCTCTGGTAATAGTAATAAGAAAAAGTCTTTACATTTTATCTTTCTCATTACATCACACAGACTGATGAAGACTTTTTTGTGTGTGTGCCAGTACTGGGGCTTGAACTTGCTGATTAATGGAAGATAAGTTTCTCAAATTTGTCTGCTTGGACTGCAATTGTCTCCTTGAACTGCAATCCTCAAAACTCAGCCTACTGAGTAGCTAGCATTACAGGTGTGAGCCACCTGGCTTGAGATTTTCTTGCCCACATTGGATGCACAGGTACAGATGTGAAGGTCAGCTCTAGTCCATTTTTCTCTCCGTGACTTGCTTATAAACATTATGGCCTGTGGCTAAGTTAGCTGTTTGAAACGCCATTTGTACTCTGTTCTTAGAAATTAATGTTTCATTATAACATAAGGCACATTTCTCCAGCCATTCTTTGGCACTGATTGCGAAGCAAGTCAGGAGACATCATACGCATCTTCTGAATTTTAAGCTTTACAACAATCCTGGAAATACAAAAGTTATAATACCCACTCTGCAGTTGAAACAGAAACTCCTAAGTGAGTTGCCTGAGATGCACAGTTAGTAAATGCAGAGTTAAGTTAGAAGAATCCATGTTATCATGGAAGGAATTCTTGGTCTGGAATCCATGGTCTACAAGAGCTCCGTGAAGTTGAGCACAGAAGGTGGGTCCATGTATTCACGTGCATTTTTCTAGAGGAAGTGTCTATAGCATGTGCACATTCTCCAGGGATCCAATGGAAATAGTGATGCCGAGCATGCTTGACTTCTATGCAAGGCCTAGTGGCACTGGTGGCTGACAGCAGTTCTTGATAAACTTCTTGGGGAAGACTGATCTTTCTGTTTTAAATTTCTTCAATCTGTTCAAAACAAAAGAAACAGAAAGGGGCTGGGCATATGGCCCAGTGGCAAAAGTGCTTGCCTCGTATACATGAAGCCCTGGGTTCAAGTCCTCAGCACCACATATATAGAAAAGGCCAGAAGTGGCGCTGTGGCTCAAGTGGCAGAGTGCTAGCCTTGAGCAAAAAGAAGCCAGGGACAGAGGAAGAGGGGAAGGGGGAGGAGGCAACGACGATGATGACAATCTAGGCACAGATGAGGGGAGGAAAAAAGTGTGAGAATAAGAATTGCAATCCTAAGAGGCCATACCTCTTGGGAGATTTTTACTCTCAGGATAGCAGTTTGTCTACTTAGCAAGCTGGTTCTGCATACTTCCCCAAATGTCTATTGTGCAACAACAGAACACTCTGCCCAGTCTCTGAGTTTAAGCCCCACTACTGACCAAAACAAACAACAAACTAACAAAAAACCCAATGGTATCTTAGCTACTCAGGATGCTGAGAGCTGAGGATCATGGTTCAAAGCCAGCCTGGGCAGGAAAGTCCATGAGACTCTTAGCTCCAGAAAGAGAAAAGGCCAGAAGTGTCATCTAGTTCAAGTGGTAGTGCTCTACCAGAGCACTACCCTTGAGCACAAGAAACTCAAGGACAGTGTCCAGGCCCTGAGTTCAAGCCCCAGTGCCAGCAAACAACAACAACAAAACAACAACCACAACCAAAAAGCCCCAATGGTTTATTCTTCCTCATGAATGTGGGCTGGCTGGGCTCAGCCAGGTAGTTCTGCTCTCCCGAGGAACTGTCTGCACGTCTGTGTTCGGCTGGAGGCTGGGACGGCTGGAATGTGTGAGATTTTCCCCTCATAGTTTAATAGTTCTTAGAGCTTAATAGCTGTTAAGAGCTCTTAGAGCTCTTAACTTGTGCACCTCAGGCAGGAACAGAACCTCAAGACGTCGGCTTGGACCTCCCAGAGCTGCCTTTCTGCTGCATTTTGTTGCTCTAAGCAAGGGACAGATCAAGTTCAAGCAATGGCACATGGCTCCATCTTGTTGGCCTTCTGTCTATCTTGATGATCTATTTTTAAAGTAGATGTGAATGCCTGTTTACAGTGTATAAAGTGTTTAACAACTGTCTAATTAATTATAACCCTTTCTCTTAGGAATACCACCGCACAGCAGGGAAGTGACTTGCCCTAGGTTCTCTCAGCCATCAGAAGTGGAGCCAGTTTCCTGGGCAGCTCCTGCTCCGGATCCTTGTGGATAAAGTTTTCCAATGGGTGTGGATTTGCACCCCCCCCCTTTTTTTTTTTTGAAATGTAAAGGCAATATGACAATAGTTGTTAAAATGAAACAGGAATGTCTCCTTTGACCTAAAATTCCACATCTAGTAAGTTTCAATGGACAATCTTATAAATGTGCCCTAAGGACCTATGTAAAGGTTGTTCATTTGAGCACTGAGTGGAGACCAAAAGGTTGGTAGAAACCACCACATCTACGAACAAAGGATTGGCTACAGAAAAAAAGACATCTTCACCTAGCAGTGGGAAGCAATTCATCCAAGAATGTGCAGGTGTACATATACACCCAGGATTTGTAAGCAAATAAAATAACCACACTATAAGGTGGTCTCCTCTAGTTTGGAATCTGTATAGCAAACTTAAAAATAAAAATGTAGTTGGAGTTCTATGTCCTTTTTATCTGGAAGGATAAATGGTAGGCTGATAATGACTGTTTTCCTTAAATGAGAATGGTTGGGGAAGAACAGTGCCTTACTACAGTTCAATGTTATACCCTTTATGCACTTCTCTTTTCTCTCCTTCCTTCCTTCTCTTCCCATTTTGTGCTGGGGCTTGAACCTAAGGCCTGGGCAATGTTCTTGAGCTTTTTTGCTCAAGCCTAGCACTCTTACCTTTTGAGCCACAGCTCCACTTGTGGCTTTTTGGTGGTTAATTGAGATAAGAGTCTCACAGACTTTCCTCAGAGTTGGTCTTTAGCAACAGCTGAATGTCATCAGGTTTGGTTAAATCCTGTGATTGAGTGGGGTATGCTCTATGGCCACATGTGATGGGGTTCCTTCTTTTGCGGTGTGGTTCATCAGTGGCTCCTACACACAGGTGCAATGTGATTGTGGTCCCTGGGGGCCACTTCAAGGGTGTGCGTGTGCCAGTCCTTTTGTCAATGCCACATGTCACCCCTAAGAAGCTGTTGTGCCTGGAGATTTGTGCAGGCAGCTTTGGGACTGTACAGGAGCCTGGTGGCTGAGGCAGGTGGCCAGGTTGATGGATTTCCACGCGTCATTTCTAGCTCTACACCAGTGAGCTGTCACTGCTGTGTTGATTTACAGACATTTTGCTTTCTTTTCAAATTCTACTTCAGAAAAATGCTGGGAAAGAGGAAAGCTTTGAAATGAAAACCTTTTATCTTTAAATTGTTTTCTTCCTAAGTAGGTTCGTGCAGCTTTTCTTTCATTTATCTTCTGGCCCCTGGTGCCAGATTCTTCTAGAAGCATCTTTTCTCACAAGGGATCTGTATTAACAGCTTCACCTCTGTTGCTTGCACAGGGTGTCAATACTGCTTTCCCAGCCCCTCCTCTCTGCCCCCCCTCCCATCTCTTTTCCTTTTCTTCTTTTTCTTTTTTTGTGCCGGTACTGGGGTTGAATTTAGGGCCTAGGAGCTCTCCCCTTAACTTTCTGCTTAAGGCTGGTGCTTTACCATTTGAGCCGCACCCCTCACTTCCGGATTGTCACTGGTATGCTGGAGATAAGTGTCTATTAGTCTATTAGATAGTGTCTGCCTGGGCTGGTTTGAACTTCAATCCTCAGATGTCAGCCTCCCAGAGTAGTTAGGATTATGGGTGTGAGCCACTTATTATTTTTGTTTCTTATTCCACACAACAGATCCATGGTCATTCTGGGATAATGGTTCTTCTGGCATGTGGCTGCTTTCAGCTTTTCCTGTTTAAAGCCCTAACATGTTCTGTGCAGTTTTCACAGAGCAGAAGTTATGTGCAATTAGGCAGCTTGTCATTTATTACTCACTGGAGGAATTTTTGAAAATAAGCATGCCAGCAATCACTCTTGTACTCACTCTGCAAGGAGCTGACGGGCTCCTGCCCTGAATGATGACCGTCCCATGCTGGAAGCTTATGGTGGCCGGTGATAGAGATGGAGCTCTATGAATTTTGTGTTTTAAACTGAAACTGTATGGTTTCAGAGTTTTCTGACAATGAAGGGAATTCTGACTGGCTTCCAGAGTATTCCGTAAGCTCAATGTAGTAGTCTCCCTCTTCTTCCTGCTCCAGGCTGCCAGGTCCTTCAGGTCTGTTCTTGATCACTCAAGCTCAGCTTGTGCTACTGCTCTCTGGGCTCCACAACTTTTCCTAGTTCTTGGCTTAGACCTTCCTCTTGCTTTTAGTAGTGTCTAGCAGAGGTAATTTCATGTCCTTTGTAGAGAAGCATCTTCACATCCCCCCTCAAAATTGATCTGTCAGCCAGGTGCTGGTGACTCACACCTGTAATCCAAGCTGTGGCAAAAAAGTCAAAGTATGAGCCCCCAAGTTCAAGCCCCAAACTGGCACACACAGAGCAATGTCTTCCATCCTCTTCTCCCTCACTTGCTCTTGAGAGTTTACAGCTTTGTTCTTCACTGCCACTGGTGGCATTCAAATGGCCATGGTGGCATTTAAGATGACTGCACATGCGAGCTTCTAACCAGGAATGGTCAGGTGTGAGTGCACCCCTCATTTTGCTGAGCTCCTTTGCAAGATAGCACAGGGCTTGCCAAGCCATACCGGCTCTATGCCAGGCTAGATCCATGCCTCTAGAAGACGAAGAAAGTGAGATCACAGGTCACTCTTCTTATAGTTCCTGAAGCTACCCAGTTACTAAATGGAAGAATGGAGACCCCAAATCTGAATCGGATTATTCCTGTCCTGCCCCGCTGCTGACAGGAGCCAGGGGACAGGCACCACCCCTGGCCATACACAGATTCACACAGTTGACACTAGCTGGCTGGGAAGATGAGGATGGGCCTGAGGAAGAGTCTGGGCAGAGGAACTGGGGAAGTGAAGTAGAGGGAATCCCAGGAGAGGTTCACAGCACTGAATTTGAGAATGGTTGCTTTGCCCAGCTGAAGCACAAGGGCTAAGACCATGGCAAAAACAGGTCGGGCCTGGGGCTGGGGCAGGGAGAACTCTATTGTTTCTTCTGTGGCCCGAGACAAGTCACTCCCCTACAATCGGTCATCCCCCAATCTATAACCTGTAATCCCGGCTACTCAGGCTGAGTTTGAGGATCACAATGTGAAGCCAGCCCAGGCAAGAAAGTCTCTGAGACTCTAATCTCCAATTAACCACCCAAAAGCCAGAAGCAGAGCTGTGACTCCAGTGGTAGGGCACCATCCTTGAGAGGAAAAGCTATGGGGCAGAGCCCAGGCCTGGAGTTAACACCCCAGTACTGGCACACAGACAAGAACAAATTTGCAATAGCCTTTCCTCAGCAGTATTTGGAGTACTAAATAATGGCTTATATACAAATGTATGATTTGTGAACACGAAAGCAACGTCTATGGGCTGGGTGCTGATGGCTCATGCTTGTTCTCCAGTTACCCAGAAGCCTGAGATCTGAGGATCACAGTTCAAAGCCAAACCAGGACAGAAAAATCTGAGCCTCCAATCAACCACCCAAAAAGCTGGAAGTGGAGCTGTGGTTCAATGGTAGAGGACTAGTTTTGAGAGAAAAAGCGAATGGACAGTGCCCAGGCCTTGAGTTCAAGTTCTAGTACTGGGCACAGAAAAATTTAAAAAAGAGCCTTCTACAGAGAAGGCTTCATGATTAGCTGCCTAGCAGACTCAGCCATGATGGTCTGAACCCAGAGTGTTGGTGTGGGGAATTATTATTTTTCTGGGCATGGGAGAAATGGAGAGTAATTCTGATGACAGATCATTCCTGGTGGGTGGCGGGAAGCTGGCTGTGTCTTGGGCAGCTGGGTCGGGAAGCACACTGGGCAGTGAATAGACTTGGTACTCACAATTGTGCCCAGTGGAAAATTTCAAGCTGCCTTAAGGAGCCTCAGGCACAGCCTTGGAAACTGAAGATGTTCCTTTAAAAGAAAAGTCACAGTGCTTTCTAAACTCAAATGACAGCTTTGACCAGGATCAGCTTTTCTCTTTTGCTAACTGCTAGAGTTTTCTTGGGGGCGGTTATCAAGGCTAGATTCAGAACAATGCTTATTTTGTTTTGGGTCTAACCCGAGTGACACATTACCAATCAGCAGATGTAGGCCAAGCAAGGAAGTTTCTCTTGAATGCTGGACTTTGGCAAAAAATGCAAAGGCTTGGCTGTTTTTTTTTTTTGGTTTTTTTTTTCCACCCCCTTTCCTTGTTCCCAGTAGAGATGTTCAGGTTTGGATTGTTTGAAAACTTCGCTGCAGGGCTGGAAACCATCTGACATAATCTGTTGCCAATTGCCACTTATTATTCTAAAAAAATAAAAACAAAACAAGTAGAAACTACTTTTTCAAACAATTCCAAGACAACCACTACAAACAGGACAAGTTATACAAACAAATGTATTCCTAAGATTGCTTCTGAGAAGATTACCACCAAATTTAAAACTATATAAAACTCCAAGTTTTAAGAAAATAAATAAATAGGGGCTGGGAATATGTCCTAGTGGCAAGAGTGCTTGCCTCTTATACATGAAGCCCCGGGTTCCATTCCCCAGCACCACATATATAGAAAATGGCCAGAAGTGGCGCTGTGGCTCAAGTGGCAGAGTGCTAGCCTTGAGCAAAAAGAAGCCAGGGACAGTGCTCAGGCCCTGAGTCCAAGGCCCAGGACTGGTTAAAAAAATAAATTAAAAAAAAACACAAAACAGAAGGTTGGTTGTTGTTTGAGGTAGTACTGGGGTTTGAACTTAGGGCCACACGCTCTTGCTTGTTTTTGTTGCTCATGGCTGGTACTCTAATACATGAGCCACAGCTCTACTTCCAGCTCTGTGGTGGTTAACTGGAAATAAGAATCCAGATTTGAAACCCAGGATGGCTTCAAACTTAGATCTTCAGACTTTAGCCTCTTGAACTAGTTAGGATTACAAATGTGAGCCATCAGTGACTGGTTCAAATAGAACTTTCATTGATTTTTTTTCTTCTTCAGGTTCTGGGGATTGAACATGAGTCTGGCATGTGCTAGGCAAGGCTTTACCACTGAACTACAGCCTCCCTTCCCTCCCCACTGCTATCGATTTTGTTTTCTTTTCTGTCATTGTTATGCTTTTTTTCCTTGAAAAAGGAATTAAATAAAATCAAACATCTAAAGTCCTCTGTAGTTTAATTTTGATGTGTTCTGGGTGTGCCATTTTCTGTGTATAGGTGTTCTCCATGTCATAGGATGTCTATCTGCTGGCCTTTTCTCTTGTGTCCGAATGCTTGGCCTTGACTACAGAGTGTGCTTACCCATGACTTGGGCTGCTTGGGGACAGAGTCACATCGCCTTCAACTTGATCACTCACTTCCTAGAAGAGACAGCTGAGTATTAAAAGGATGGGAGCTAGCTGGGTACCGGTGGCTCACACCTGTCATATTAGCTATTCAGGAAGAAGAGATCTGAGGTTTGTGGTTTGAAGCCAGTCCAAGCAGGAAAGTCCATGAAACTTGGATCTCCAAAAAAACTATTCATACAAAGCTGGAAGAAGAGCTGTGGCTTGAGTAGTAGGATGCTAGCCTTCAGCAAAAAAGCTCAGGGACAGTGCTCAGGCCCTGAGTTCAAGCTTCAGGAATAGCGCATACACGAGGAAGGGAAGGAAGGGAAGGAGGAGGAGGAGAAGGAGGAGGAGGAGATGGGAGCTGGTGGCTCACATCTGTAATTCTAGCTGTCTAAAAGGGCTGAGATTTGAGAACCAAAGTTTAAAGCCAGTCCAGACAGAAAAGTCTGTAAAATTCTCATCTCTAATTAACCAGCAAAAAATAACAGAAGTGGAGTTGTGGCTCAAGTGGTAGAGCACTGGCCTTCAGCTGAAGAGCTCAGGGACAGCACCCAGGCCCTGAGTTCAAGCTCCATGACCAACAACAAAAAAGAAGGTAAGAGACAGTGAGTGTCCTGGCCCTGAGTTCAAACCCTACTATGGGCATCAGAATCAATAATAATAAAAATCTATTAGAATGCTCGCAGCAAAAGCAGTAAAGCTTCAAGAAAACAGATACTGATGTGCACGTGGTTTTCATGAGCAGCAGAGGTAGGTAGGTTTTATTTAGGAAACAGGAAATCATTAGAAACTGGTGGCTCTAATGAAAGTGAAAGAGTTAGGTGACAGTGGTTCATATCTGTAATCCTAGCTACTAAAGAGACTGAGAACTGAGATTCCCAATTTGAAGCAAGTCCAGGCAATAATGTTCACAAAACTCTTATCTCCAATTAATCACCAAAAAATGCCAGAAGTAGAGCTGTGGCTCAAGTGATAGAGTACCAGCCTTGAGTCAAAAAGCTAAGACCGGGGCTGAGGATATGGCCTAGTAGCAAGAGTGCTTGCCTCATACACATGAGGCCCTGGGTTCAATTCCCTAGCACCACATATACAGAAAATGGCCAGAAGTGGCGCTGTGGCTCAAGTGGCAGAGTGCTAGCCTTGAGCAAAAAGAAGCCAGGGACAGCGCTCAGGCCCTGAGTCCAAGCCCCAGGACTGGCAAAAAAAAAAAAAAGCTAAGAGACAGCACCCAGGTCCTGAGTTCAAGCACACACACACACACACACACACACACACACACACACACACAAAGTGAAAGACCAGGAAGCCCTAGGTTCTATCACTAGTGAGGGATTTAAGTATTTTCATTAAACTTTTATAGCTGTTCTATTATCATTTCCCCTTTGTTCCTCCATACAACATTCAGTAACAGCAGGGAAGGTATATAACACATGTATGCTGTTTAAGTGTGCAGGCACATGCAGGATTTTAGACTGTCTAATGATTAGCACTTTTTCTATGAAGATAATCAACCATCTATCCCAAGATATGTTTAGTATATGTTTAAGTACCAGACCATCTCTTCTAAATATCCCCTTGTTCTAAAAGAAAAACCCAAGAATAACGTCTGACTTGGTCTTTGAAAAAATTAAAGTTCAGTTCTTGGTTTTTGTCTTTAAAACACAACATAGTTTCTGGATGCCGGTGGGTTATATACCTGTATTCCTAGCTATTCAGGAAGCAGAGATCTGAGAACTGTGGTTCACAGTCAGCCCAGTTAGAGAAGTCTAAGGGACTCTTATCTCCAATTAACCAGCAAAAAGCCAAAGTGGATCTGTGGCTCAAATGGTAGCACCCAGCCATGAGCAAAATAGTCAAGTGAGAGTGCAAGGCCCTGAGTTCAAGTCCCAGTACCAAAACCAAAAAAGTTTACAACACAGTCAGTAGCATTTACTCTACTTCCTTAGAGTAAGGGCAATCAAATCTTAAGGGAAGTCAGCAAAATTGGTGTTTATAAAAGCATTAAGCTGGGTGCCGGTGGCTCACACCTGTAATCCCAGCTACTCAGGAGGCTCAGATCTGTGGATCATGGTTCAAAGCCAGCCTGGGTAGGAAAGTCCATGAGACTCTTTTTTTGCCAGTCCTGGGGTTTGAACTCAGGGCCTGAGCACTGTCCCTGGCTTCTTTTTGCTCAAGGATAGCACTCTACCACTTGAGCCACAGCGCCACCTCTGGCACCACTTCTGGCCTTTTTCTATATATGTGGTGCTGGGGAATCGAACCCAGGGCTTCATGTATACGAGGCAAGCACTCTTGCCACTAGGCCATATTCCCAGCCCACATGAGACTCTTATCTCCGATTAACCACCAGAGAACCATAAGTGGTACTGTGGTTCAAATGGTAGAGCACTAGTCTTGAGCTAATCAGCTCAGGGACAGAGCCCAGGCCCAGAGTTCAATCCCTATGACCAATTGAAAAAATCAAAACAAGCAGCATTAATACTTTACTTGATTTGCTGACCCAGTAAGAAAGAGGAGAGTCTCACAGAGCCCTACCTGGAGATAAAGATCATGAATGCACAATGGAAAGTATTAGCAAGTCTGGTTTGGCTGTCTTCAAATGTTTAAACTAAGAATAGTAGTGTATAATGAGTACCCAGAAAACACCTTCAAACCTCTCAACATTTAATTAGTTCACAGCTCTATATAGGATAATGACTAAATAAAAATAGCTACCATTTATTGAATGTTTACTGTTGTAGATACTTATTAATCGCTATCTTATTTAATCTTCACAACAATCCTTTGAAGTAGAACTATTATTCTCATTTTACAGATAAACAGAGTGAGAATTTAGAGTTGTTAAATGATGGGCCAAAGGTCATAAGACCCAAAGTTTTGGGAGCTATTATTTGAATTAAATACCAAAGTGTGAATTTTTTGCATTTATATCACAGAGTTCTTCTAAGAAGATGCACATTCATTTTTTCTGTTCATTTCATGTATAGTTTAATGAAAAGTTCCATTCCTGTTGCATATAAAGACTCAAAGATGTCTCTTTAAGACATGGTGCAATTTGATTCAGTGGTTGATATAGTCTTGCCTCAGAATTTAACATGGATCTTTTTATTTCATGCTTTTTTGACATTTTGAGTGATTGTTTCACTCAGGAAAGCTTTGATTCGGTTGAGTGTGGTATTGCATACTGGTAATGCCAGCAGGAGAAAGGCTGGGGATTTAGAGTTTGAGGCCAGCCTGGGCTGGGGTTCCAACTCAAGGCTTCTGCTTGCTAGGCAAGCATTCTAGCATTGAGCTATGCCTCCAGCCTGGAAGATCCTGTATTTAAAAAAAAAAAAAAAAGACAGGAAGCTGGACCCTGGTGGCTCATACCTATAATCCTAGCTATTCAGAAGGCTGAGATGTGAAGGTCTTGGTTTGAAGCCAGCCTGGGGAAGGAAACTCTGTGAGACTCTCATCTCCAATAAATGATTCAAAAAAGCCAGAGGTGGTGCTGTGGCTCAAGTGGTAGAGTGCTCACCTTGAGCAAAAGAGGACAGTGCCCAGGCCCAGAGTTCAAGCCCCAGGGCTAAAAAAAAACAATACAAAAACAAAAACCCAGCAGCTGGTGACTCACACCTGCAATTCTAGTTATTCAGGGGTCTGAGATCTGAGTATGAAGTCTGAAACCTCCAGGGCAGGAAAGGTGGTGACACTCTCATCTCCACCAAAAAGCCAGAAGTAGTGCTGTGATTTAAGTGGTAGAGTGCTCACTTGGAGTGAAGAAGCTAGGCACCACCACCCAGGCCCTGAGTTCAAGCCTCAGTACTCTTTCTTTCTCACACACACAAAGGAAGGAAGGGAGGGAGGGAGGGAAGAAAGAAGGGAGGAAAGAAGGGAGGGAGGAAGGAAAAAAGAAAACAAAGAGAACTTTGCTTGAATACCATGTCTAGGAGCTGCAGGAGCAGTGTGCCTTTGGATGGAATGCAGGTTCCCAGGCCCCGTCTTCTGAGATGTACTGAGCTGAGAGTGACAGTGTAATCAAAGTTCACCAGCTCTCAATGGTTTCCTCAGATAAGCAACAGATTCTTTTGATTTTCTCCATCTGTTCTGTATAACATGACATCTTATCAGCTATATTTTATTTTATTTTTATTTTTGTGAAGGTAGTTGGGCTTGAACCCAAGGCCTGGGTGATGTTCCTTAGTTTGTTTTCCTCCAAAGATCTGTTCTACCATTTAAGCCATAGCTCTACTTCCGGCTTTTTGTTGATTGAGTGGAGATAGGGTTCTTATGCATTTTCCTACTCAGGCAGGCTTTGAACTGAGATCTTCAGATCTTAACCTTCTAAATAGCTAGGATTACAAGCATGAGCCATCTGGCTTATATTTTAATTAATAACAAATTCCGACCCTCAGTCTCATGAGCAAATTCTCATGCTCGCAAGTGCCTGGTGGCTCTGATGTTGAGCTAGTTCCAGAGAAACCCATCCAGGCAGAAATTTCTACTAAACAGAAGCTATGGAGACAATGGGACTAACAAGCATCATGTGTAGAGTTAAAAAGAGGCAATGAATTCTAACAGCAATGTTGGCATGAGACTCTGTAATAAAAGGAGAATGTCCTTTTGAATGCACTAATTTTCATGATTGAAAACCAACAGTACTTGACTTACTACCTACAAACAATACCTGAAGAGCAGACAGACAGTAAACAGCAGTGCAGGCTGCCTCTGCCAGTGTCTCTCAGGTGTTCTGCCTGGGCAGGGAATTGGGACACACCCAGCAGGCTAGGTGGCCCCAAAGAGAATGTCTCTGTTGCCGCATGCTACAAGGGATAGCCAGAAAGTTAGGGAAACAAGAGGCTCTCCTGGTCTAGGAAATGAACCCTCTCCTAAACAGTACTTTCCCTCTTCTTGAACTTATTCTAATCTGTTTAATTAAACTGTTTCCATACAGTGATAAGGAGGAGGAGGATCTTGGGATTTAGAATGACCTGAATGGAGCAAGGACCTCTGTGTCACACTTAGAAGACACACAGGCCAGACATGGGACCAACCATCAGTTTAGCAACAGCTGGAAAAAATGTTCTTTGTAAATGAGGGAAACTATGGAGTCTATGTTTCTTCTGGTCTGGCTTACTTCACTTAACATCTTTCCATTTCCTTATGGATGGGGTGATGCCATTCTTTCTGATGGAAGCATAGAATTTCATTGTGTATATGTGCCACATTTTCTTGATCCAATCATCTCCTGTGGGGCATCTCAGTTGGTTCTATATCTTAGCTATGGTAAATAATGCTGCAATGAACATGGTTGTGCTCGGAGCTTAGTATGGTCTTGTGGTCAATTGGATAAATGCCCAGGCATGGAATTGCTGGTTCATAGGAGAGCTCTATATTTAGTCTTTTGGGGAACCTCCATACTGCTTTTCAGAGTGGTTGAACAAGTTTACATTCCCACCAACAGTGTAGTAGTGTTCCCTTTTGGCCATGTCCCCACCAGTATCTGTTATTTTGATCTGAATTACTTTTATAGCCAGAGATGTTGAGCATTTCTTCATGTGTCTATTGGCCATTCTTATTTCCTCTTCAGAGAAGTCTCTCTTTAAGTCTTTAGCCCATTTATTAATGGGGTGGTTGTTTCTTTGAGGATTTGTTTTTGGAGGATTTAATGTCTAGGATAGTCCTAGAAGAAGATCACAACAGCTCAGTAACTATGACCATAGTAGATGATACTAAGTGAAATGAACTCGAAGATATGGAAACAAGAGGTGTTTCTTTGTTGGTGTTGTTTTTAATATACTGTGTAAAGTTATTTCTTTTTTCTTTGTTTCTTTTTTTCCCTTTAGTTAGCCCCTGTTGTCACTGTATTTGATTTGGCACACTGTGTCTTGTATGTACGTTTATCTGACTTGGGAAAGGGAAAGGGACAAACAAAATGGTGAGACAAAGGACAAAGGATGAATCAACAAAACAGCAATACTCCAAGACAATATATTGGAAATGAACTTTACAACTTGGGGGGGGGGGAGCAGGGATTGGAGAGGTGAGGGAAAGTGGGAGAAAAATGAAGGAAGTGGTAACAATGTTCAAAAAGAAATGTACTTATTACCTTACGCATGTAACCCCTGTGTACATGACCTTGACAGTACAATTTTTTAAAAGTTGTGGGTTTTTTTGGTCTCAGTACTAGAGCTTTAACTCAGGGCCTGGGGCACACACTCTTAGCTTTTTCTGCTGTGGGCTGGCACTCTGCCACTTGAGCCATGCCTTTACTTCCAGCTTTTGATGGTTCATTGGAGATAAGTATCTCAGGGACTTCCCTGCCTGGGCTAGCTTCAAACTATGATCCTCAGATCTCAGTCTCCTGAGTAGCTGGAATTACAGGTGTGCACCACTGGCATGTGGCTTGCAATTACTCTTTTTAATTGCTTCATTTTGAGTTGTACAAGTCATGGGTCACATTTTCTTGGCCTAAATGTGATTGTTGTTTGCTTTCTGACTCTGGTATTCATTCTGAAGGAAACATCTCCCCAGCCTGTAGAAGAAAGCTCAAGTTTTGAGCCACAAGGCCTATTCTCTCCCACTTTCAGAGAAGTGGTGCTCAAGTGCTCTTGTTACCCTGGGATGCTATAAGGCCATGTGGCACACCCTACAGGAGAGCTATGGGAAGGTGGGCAAGTGGGTTTGTTTTGATCATAACTGTAGGGATGGACTTAGCTATGATCAAGGTCTGGAAGGACAGACACCCTGCTGATGGATGGCAGGGGTTCAGGGTGTGACTGGATCCTCAGTGTCCCCTGCACCTCATCATCCAATACTCCAGGCTCAAGTTCAACTGGGCAGGTGGCAAGCAGTGCTACATGTAATCACACTGAGGAAAGAGGCAACACTTTATTCTCAACACATTATTCTTTTGGGGACCAAAACTCCCCCTTGTACCCAGGGAGCAACTTCCAGCTGGAGAGCAGGTTCTGTGTTTTGTAAAAGTCTGTCAGATACCTAGTATCTACCCATCATACGCTTCATCCTTAGTGACAGAACCCTGATGTTAGCCTGAGACACTGAGCATCTTGAATTAAATAAATGACTTTTCCCTGCCTTGGTCCCCACTAGGTGAGGTGACTCCATTCTGGCCCCAAAAGATGAAAATGTGAATGTGGCTAGGCGGTGGTGACTCATGCTTATAATTCTAGCTACTCAGAAGGCTGAGATCTGAGGATGAAGGTTTGAAGCCAGTGTGAGCATAAAAGTCTAACATATATGCAAATATATACACATATGTAAATGACCTATTATCTATAATACAATATAATATACATAATATAAATGTATATATTATTGTATTACATTGTATTATATATAATACTATAGATCATTCTTTTTATGTATAAGTCATTCTAATACAGTAATATATGATATATTACTGTATTATATGTATATTGTATAAATATAATATGTAAAATATGTGTTATATACAAATACATATGTATATATTCAGTTATGACCTAGTGTTTTATATATATATGTGTATATATATTCTGTAACAGGTTACTTTTATATATAATTTCTCATTTAATTTTCTTTTAAGGATAGTTAGGCACCAGGGATTCAAAGTCTGTAATTCTAGCTACCTAGGCAGCTGGCCTAGCTTTTTTGCTTATCAGTATGTGTGTATGTATTCACAAACTTTCTTCTCAACCAGTAGCTGAGTGCAATGGCACAGTGATGTTATCCCAGCTAGCAGGAGGCTGAGATCAGGAGCATTACTGTTCCAGGCCAAATGGCACAGCAAAGTCTGCTAGACTTCATGTCAATAGAAGCAGCTAAGTTTGGTGGCAGGCTGTGATCATCAGAGCTCTGGTGGGGAGAGTAAAACAGGAGGATAGTGGTGCCTAGACAGGAAATGACACAATCTTAAAAATAACTAGTCAACAAAAGGGATGGGAGGGGGCTGGGGATATGGCCTAGTGGCAAGAGCGCTTGCCTCGTATACTTGAAGCCCTGGGTTCAATTCCCCGGCACCACATATACAGAAAATGGCCAGAAGTGGCGCTGTGACTCAAGTGGCAGAGTGCTAGCCTTGAGCAAAAAGAAGCCAGGGACAGTGCTCAGGCCCTGAGTCCAAGGCCCAGGACTGGCAAAAAAAAAAAAAAAAAAGGGATGGGAGCAACCTCTCAGTTATAGAGCATGTGGCTAGCAAGTGCGAAGCCCCAAATTCAAACCCCAGTACCACCAGGGGGAAAAAAAAAAAAAAGGATAAAGAGTGTAAGCAAGGCAGAATTGTGCTTGTTTACAGATGCAATTTCTAGATGACTAAAGGTTGCTCTTTAGAATAGCACTGTTTGGAGTACAATGTTTGGATATTTCTAATTACCTTTGCTTAAAGATGATAGTCATGATACACATGAGCACAAGTCTGTAAAAGTCTAGCATCACTAACAATTTCTATCCTGAGGACACCATTTTGGTTATCTCCCAAACTCTGGAGTTCAGAAAGAAATGCATTTGGAGACCAAAAACATATCTAGTATTATTTTATAATTTATAAATTAATTTAGCTCTACTTTTAGAGTATTTAGTATCTTTGGCTACACAAGATAATAGGAATGTAGTGCTGACAAAAATCCTACAAGTCTAGGGGACAGTGCTTCCAATCACAAATAGACTCACTTCCTGATACACAAGTACATCTCATATATACAATAATGCTCATTTGGTCAAGACACTGAGTGGCCAGGTTTTAAATAGCAGGACAGCCTAACTGGCAGGTCTTTCCCATGGGAAGTATGCTGATTACAAACAGCAGAAATGCTAAAAGTTTTATTGACAATTTTGTATGTCAGGGATAGAGTCCAAGCCTCGAGTTTAAGCCCCAGGACCCAGGAATGAATTTTTAGTTCATTATTATTTATTATATAATGTATTAATTTGTGTGTGTGTGCCAAGTACCAGAGGCTTGAACTCAGGGCCTCCTCATGCTCTTGCTCATGGCTGGTTCCCTAACTTATCTTTAGTATGGCTTTTTTTCCCCCTCTTTTTCTGGGTAATTGGAGATACAGTCTTGTGGATTTTTCTACTCAGCCTAGCTCTGAATTAATCTTCAGGTCTCAGCTTCCTGAATGGATAGGATTATAGGGGTGAGCCAGAGATGACTTCTGGCTCAGTATATTAAATTCTGACCTAGGTTTACACATAGAATTGCAAATGTTAATTATTTTCTAGGAAGAAAGTAATCCTCAACTGTTTTAACAGTTCACAAAAACACATTTGTTAACAGACCCAAATACACTGTATAAAAGTAAATTTTAACAAAATAAAACAGATTAAGATCACCTATCCACATCAAATTAGGCAGTTTCATATGGCTTGGTCTAAAAGTATTTGAAACTTAACTCTTTCATGTACATATTTGATTTAGGCCAGAGATAAGAAATTTTGTGTAACTATAATAGTCCCTTTATTCTACAATTGCAAGAATTATCCTAAAGATATTCATGCATACACAAA
This sequence comes from Perognathus longimembris pacificus, assembly GCF_023159225.1. Classification (NCBI taxonomy): domain Eukaryota; kingdom Metazoa; phylum Chordata; class Mammalia; order Rodentia; family Heteromyidae; genus Perognathus; species Perognathus longimembris. The sequence goes on from NC_063163.1 coordinate 63,891,015, forward strand.
TACACATAAGAAAAAAGTTTTAAATTAGGCATGCTAATTGAGGCATGCAGAAAATCAGCTCAAATATGAAAATAAATCCCAAACACCAATTAGCTGAAAGTAGCTGGCCAGTTGTTTTCTGGAATTCTAAGGGCAGATTTTTTCAGTACTTAATAGACTAAACACACACAAGAAAACCACAATTACACTTAGAGTGCCTTTTCAGATAAACCTTTTAGTCACAGGTTACAAATGGACTGTTCATCTAGAATTCTCTCTAGAGGGTGGTAAGAAAGACTTAGAGCTTTTCATTCTTACGTAAATTGGAGTAGATCTTAAATCTCCTAGTTTTTCTGTATCTTACATTCCTTTCTTGCTAATTGCCAACACAAAGTTAGTCTAAATTTCCTTATCAGACAAGAGGCAAGAGCTCAAATTAGATTAAATGAATTCAAATATTTGTCAATGTAATGTTGAACCTAGAGAAGAAAGGCAGGGACCCAGAGATGTGGATTTAGTACCTGTCTTCCCCCTTCCTCTTCCTTTTTCTTCCCTTTTTTTCAAATCGTGGGATCCCATTTATTTAAAGTTCAGTTACCTAATATGTGCAAGGTGCAAAAGCTCAATCCTTAGCCCAACAAAAATAGTTCAAAACTAGTAAAGACTAATTTATAATGTTAGTTTGTGGAGGGGTTTCAATGAGCAAGGTCATGAATATTTCTAAGCTACTTCTTGACAGCAAAGAGTTATCAATGTCACTGTAAAATCTAAAGGTAGTATTATCATCATCAGTCAGGATGAATAGCTGACCTACCCTCACACCTGCCCTTCAGAATTCGTCAGGTGGACAAACATATGTCCATGTAGAACCCTAGCTGTAAGGGAGTCCGGAACCCTTGTTTCCTCTCTTTACCTTTCACAGGATTAGATGTGGCTCACAATAATGGACATGATGCCTCTGGATGGGTGAACTGAGGTTCAGCCTTTGTTTAAAGAGGCAATCTTTTCAGTGGCTCTGGTTTTTTAAACGTTCAATGCTTTAGATTCTGGCTACTCATTTCCTTTTTATCTTGTCCATAATCAATGTCGTTAATTAACAGGATCAAGCCTCCTCTTTTTGGGGACCAGAAGTCTTGTTTTGACTTGTTAGGCTTGAAAAGTCTATTTTGATCAGGACTTAACTACTTACTGAGTAGACCCCTAAGAGCAAAAAATACCTTTTTATTAGTGTAAATCCAAGGACATAATGTTCTTACCTGGATCAGTGTTGAGAAGACACAGTCACACTTTGAGAGTGCACATCAGAAGAGACATCAGGAGAGACTACTGCTAAACAATGCGCAATTTGTGATTACATCTCTGAGTTTGGGCTTTCTGCCCAAAATGTCCTCTGCATTATGAGGAAATCTCATCTCTACCTTCTACAGAAAGTGCAGCTTCTGCTAGACATTGACTCCTTAGAAGGAAGAAACCTGATGAACTGGGCAGAATAACTCATGGTGAGTTCATCCCATAGTAGGTTTAGATGTAGACTCAATGGCATAGGACCATGTTTGTCTCCATTCAGACTGAGAAACTTCCACTTGGCCATTGGGGTCACATGAATTGCAGGCTGCAGCACATGAGAAAAATCTTACTGAGGTAGCCTTTTCTTCTTATTGTGTATGATCCTGGATAACTCTGCTTAAAATGTTTTCCCCCTTTCTTCCTTCCTTCTTTCTCTCTCTTCCTCCCTTTCCTTCTTCCCTTTGTGTCTATGTCGGCACAGTGGCTTGAACTCATGATCGGAGCACTGTCCATTAGATTTTTCACTCAAGACGGATGCTTTGCCAGTTAGCTACACCTCCACTTCTGGCTTTTATTGCTAATTAGAAAGAAAAGTCTGATTTTCTGCTCAAGCTGGCTTTAAATCTCAATCCTCAGATCTCAGGCTCCTGAATAGTTAGGTTTACAGGTGTGAGCTACAGGTGCCTGGCTCTCAGTTAAATGTTTGAAAAATTGAATCACTCTGATGAACAGAACTCAGCATCTACATTTTCATGTTCCATCCCATGGAAGATCAGCTCAGCACCTTTGTCATCTTGCTCCTCTGGATTCCGTCTGGTGCTTTTTCAGTAGTTCTGGTTGTTTCTTACTCAAAGAGAAGCAACCTGTCTCTATTAAAATTAATGTTTGATTGAAGCAAGTAGTCCCTTTAACTCCCAGAGCAGTTGTTATATAAATTGCCTCCTTAAAGTTCTTAAAGTTGTGAGTCCAAATGTTTCAGTGTGGCTCAGTAGTTCTCATTCTGGCCACAAAGGACATGGAAGCTGGAACATCCATGAAAAAATCATCCCGATCAGCTGCCAGGCCCCTGTTGTTCACACAACTTGCTCCTTGCTATTCTGAGTCCTTTCTCTGCCCTTCTTTTCTTGTCCTCCTCAACTGGAATTGGCCCACAACTAGTGGCTTGTGCCCAAAGGACTTATTATTCAGGATATTAAAGTTGTAATGGGAGTTTTAGGCCTCTCTATAAGATTCCAATATGTTAGTTCAGACCTTTTTTTCCTGTTAAAATTTCAGTTTAACATACATCTAAGGGAGGCTTGTCAGGAACACTAAGGATGCTCTCCTTTCTTTTTGATTTCCTTCTGTGCCTCAATTAAAAAAAAAAACAAGCAAAGAAAGAAAAGATGGGCATTGCTACTGTAATTTCTGGGGTTCTCCTAGAACTAGGGAGTTCTCCTTTGAAGCTCTCATGTCCTGGGAGTCCTGAAAGTATCCTGCTGCCAGAGAGTCTCATTATCACTACACCCCATAGAAAGTGGCAACTCCCTCCTTCAGAGTAAGATCACCCAGGGAAAGCATTTCTCCCTGATAGAACCACCATGAAGCCTTAGATTTCACACCACTTGACACTCTGCTAGGTGATTCCAGCAACTAGGCACACTGAGGCAAACAGTTCTTGAGGATCAAGGAAGAGTGAGACCTTAACTTATAATGACCTCTTTGGGTATCAAAACAGAGATTTAAGAGGTTTAATCCCTAGAGGTCTTTCTTTTTTAGTTATCTCTAATAATTGCCAATAATAGCTTACTTTGGGCTATAGCAATTTTAAAAATTATTTCTCAAACCCCATAAAGTTAATTTAGGAGCCAGGCACTGGTGGCTCACTCTTGTGAATCAAGCTACTCAAGAGGATAAAGATATGGAAGTTTTTTGTTGTTGTTGTTTTTAATAAAGTGGATATGTTTAATTGCTAAATTCTATTTGATCTCAAGAACTGTTCACGTTAACTCAGCACCTACATTTTTCAAAGAAATACTAAAACTGTTGTTTTTCAAAAATAAAAACAAATCCACGTTTCAACCAGCTATATTTATGTAAAACAAAATTTTACTATTAACAGCGAATGGCTAAGATCACAAAGGTGGAACCATCCTTGGAAAACTTGGGAGGAAACTCGTGGAGTTCGGCTTAGATATCATCAATGTCTTCATCATCGTCCCCGATGTCATCAAACTGGATCTCGTCATCATCTCCAGGCCCGAACGTGTCCGTTTCGTTGATTTTAGCATGCTCCGGAAGCTCTCCGTACGCCTTCAGACTTCTAGCTTCATCTGCGTTGTACTTCAAGATCACGTCCGCTTTGTTATCCTGGTAATCCCGCAGACCAACCAGTATGATGTCGGAGGTGTTTATCCACACCTTCTTCCTCAACTTCCCCCGGATGTGGCAGAGCCTCCGCACGCCGTCGAAACACATGGCCTCCAAGCGCCCGTTCCCCAGCATTTTGACGACCTGGGCGTACTCTTGTCCGTCCTCCTTAAACACCAACTCCCTTTTCTCAGACTCGTTCTCGTTCTTACCTCGCCGCCTGTTTTTGCCTCCTTTACCTTTATTTTTTGGCATGGCGCTAACAGCCACCAAGGTGGGGTCGAGATTGTAACTGCTTTCTGACCGCGGCGGCTGCGACGCGCTTCCCGCTCCGCTCCGCTCCGAGCCGAAGGCCGGAAGTCAGAGCTTCCTGCGACGGATCTTGCGGATGATCGCGGTTCCCATGGCTTCCGTTGCCTCGTGCGTCATAACCGCGCGCCCGCACCGCCCCTAGCCCGTTTCCGGGCCCTCCCGGGCTCTGCCCCGCCCCGTCCCAGGCCCCGCCCCAAGCCCCGCCCCGGCCGCGTCCCCGGGCCCCGCCCCCAGGCCTCGCGGCCTCCTGTCCTCTTACCTCCCCCTCTCCCGCCAGAGTCTTTCCCTCATCCCCAGCCCCAAGATGCCCAGGATTTCGATCAGAGGCCTGAAGTGGCCCAAAAGTCTCTCTAAAATAACCAATAAAAAGCTGGGCTCTTAAGTAGGGCCTCAGACTAGCAAGCGCAAAGCCCTGATTTCAAACCCCAGGCCTGGCGACAATAAAAGAGGTTCATTTAGGGAGCCTGCTCCCGCGTGTCTTTAAAACCCTACCTTCTCAGGAGGCTGAGATCTGAGGATCCCAGATCAAAGCCAGCCTGGGCAGGAAAGTCCCTGAAACCCTTTTCTCCAAAGAATCATCAAAAAGCTGGCAGTGGAGGTATACCTCAAGTGGTGTGGAGTGCTAGCCTTGAGTGGGACAGCTAAAAGACAGCACCCAGGCCCTGAGTTCTAAATTAACCCCCCCTCTCTCTCACACACACACGCACACACACACACACACACACACACACGGTAAATAATGGCAAGAAAAATAAGTACTAGGCTAGCCTCCTTCTGAAACGGAATTAAGGCTACTGTAATGGTCTATCCTAGTGGAGGAATGTCATCAAAGCCAATGAGATCTGAGGGTGTTAACTTGGACGTCTGCAATTGCAGTTTTATCTCTAGACCTTCTGTCTCTGTCAGTTTTTGGATTTTCTATTTCTGCCAGTTTTTGCTGTGCATTTTGCTGCTGTAATTACTTTTGTTGATGCAGTTACTTTTTTGTGCCCATCCTGAGGCTTGAACTCAGAGCCTGGGCACCATCCCTGAGTTTTGCTTGCTAACCATTAGTGCTGTACCACTTAAGCCATAGCTTCACTTCTGGCTTTTTGGTGATTAAGTGGAAATGACAGTCTCGTGGATTTTCTTGCCTGGGATAGTTTTAAACTGTGATCCTCAGATCTCAGTCTCCTAAGTATCTAGGAGTACATGTGTGAGCCATCAGTGCCCTGGCTTGGTGTAGTTACTTTAACTTTTCTCTTAGTTTCTGTGAAATTAAAACAAAATAGTTGCTAATTCTACAAAGTGCTTTTGAAGCATGCCCCGGAATAAGCATTTGTTAAATGGCAACAGTTACTACTACAATTTGAAGCATCATTCAGAATTAGAGTCAACAGGAACTATGAGAGGTCATTTTTTTTTAAATGAGCTCCTGCACTAGGCCAAGCCACCAAACCAAACCACAGTGGAGTCACTGAAGCTAAATGTCACACAATCAAACTGGAACTTCAAGGAAGCAGAAAGAACACCAAACAGACCAGTTCTTCTTGAAAATAAGGGAAGTCCAGTCTTTGTGAGTCAATTATGGAAGTCCTTCTGTGTTAATCCTTGGAAGACAGTAACCTGATGTCCATTACTTTTTTTTGGTTTGTTTGATTAGCTAACATCAGTTATGTGCAGGAGGATTTCATTGTTGTAGTTTAAAAATATTTGTTTTGCTATTGCCTATTATTTTGTTTCCTTGTTCTTACCTTACAATACTCACAGTTCTGCATTTGTGGCATGTGTGTGTGTGGGGGTGTGTGTGCTTGTGTGCATGCCAGTATTGGAGCTTAAACGCAGGGCCAAGGCACTGTACTTTAGCTTTTTCACTTGAGGTTATCAGGCTATCACTCTACCACTTGAACCACACCTCCACTTCTAGCTTTTTTTTTGTGCCAGTCTTGGAGCTTGAACTCAGGGCCTAGGCTTTATTTGTTCAAGGCTAATGCTCTACCACTTGAGCCACAGTTCCATGTCTGTGTGTGTGTGTGTGTGTGTATGTGTGTGTGTGTTTAATTGGAGATAAGAGTCTCACAGAGTTCTCCCACCCCAGCTTCAAATTGTGATCTTCAGATCTCTGCCTTCTGAGTAGCTAGGATTACAGGTGTGAGTCCCTGCACCTATTATATCCCAAGTTCAAAGGAGATTCCAAGACCCTCGGTTAATAGGAGCTAGGAACTTTATTTGGCTAGTCCGCTTCTCACCATCGAGATAGTGAAAAACGGCCCCTTGCTTAGGATGGTGTAGGTTTTTATGAGTGGGGAGTACATAGGCAGGCCATGCAAGACCAATGTCTTACAATTTTGTTGGTGCTGACTCAGTGGCCTTTGAATTCATTTGTTCTTTTACATAAACATTAGGCATTATGGCTCATAATAGGCTGCCCGCAGTGACAACATACTGTGTGGTGGGCAAGCAGATTTACAGAAGCAGAACTTAGCCTTGAGTTACAGACACAAAATATAGGCCAGGTCAGCATGACCATTACTCAGTTTATAAAAACCAACACATAGCCTAAAAGCAAATATAGCCTTGAATTGGGGCAGTATTTTCTTAGAGCTGACCCTCATTCACTTTTTCTTTAAAACATAACAACTTTGTTAGCAGGGCTTTCTGGCTAATACAGCAACTCAGGACAGCCAGTGATGAGCTTCAAGGCTGTCAGTAACCCTCTGCGAAGCTGTCAGCTCGGTGAACTTGAGTGAGGGAGAGATGCTGCTTTGCTTTTAGCTAGGAAGGGAAATCTTCCCTTTAATATTTGGCCCTGTTTCTGATGTCTTATTTCTGATTTTTTATTAGTCAATTTTATAATACACTAAAGCAATCAAGCTGGGTACAGAAGCTAAAATGGCAGTTAGCACTTCCTTTAGAATGGGTTGCTTTACTTGTGACTGGGTTCCACAGCAACCAGTTCTGGGAATCCCTTTTTTTTTCTTAAATGAGAAATGTTACTCCCTGGATTACAGGCTTGTGTATGCTCTGCTCTTGAGTTGGCTTATGCTGTTAGCATTGTTACATTTCTTCCTGCTTTTCTTTTCTGTGCATATCAGGATTTACAGTATCTATATAATTTTAAAAATATAATTTACTATAATTTATGTACTATGATACAGTATAACATAGTTTGTTGTGCCCTTTTAATTTAACATATAATAAGCATATATTTTCATTTTTTCTTTTCTCTTGCTTTCTTTTCTTTTCTTTGTAACGAGTCTCACTATGTAGTTCAGGCTAATCCTTACATTTGAATCCTCCTGTCTCTGTATCCTGAGTGCTGACAGTAGAAATGTGTACTAGCTCACCTTTAATATTTTGCTTGGTTTTGTTTGTTTTACTAGCCCTGGGGCTTGAACTCAGGGCCTGAGCACTGTCCCTGGCTTCTTTTTTGCTCAAGGCTAGCACTCTATCTCTTGAGCCACAGAGCCACTTCCAGCTTTTTCTATATATGTGGTGCTGAGGAATTGAACCCAGGGCTTCATGTATAGGAGACGAACACTTTACCACTAGGCCATATTCCCAGCCCACCTTTAATATTTTGAAGATATAATTTTTAGGCTTCACAAATATATCCAATATCTGCTATTAAAATATTTGCAGTGACTTTCCAAGTACAACTTTATTTTTTCTAATAAAAATGTCTTTATGAGACTTTTGTTATATCTCACTAATCCTGAGAATTACAATTCTAGAAATTCTGCCTCTGTGTGTGTGTGTGTGTGTGTGTGTGTGTGTGTGTGTGTGTGTGTAGATTTGTGAATACTGGTATTGAGGCTTGAACTCAGGGCCTTGCACTCTTGCTTGTTTTTTTTTTCCTCCCCAGGCTTATATTCTAGCACTTGAACCACATTCCATTTGTGGGTTTTTGCTGGTTAATTGGAGATAAGAGTCTCTTAGATTTGTCTGCCTCAGCTGACTTTGAACCTCAATCCTCAGATCTCAGTCTCCTGAGTAGCTAGGATTATAGGCATGAGCCAGTAGCTCCTAGCTTTAACATCAACATTTTTAACCCAGTAATTTGTATCTAAGATTGCCATGTATAACTCTTGCCTCCTTAATTCCAGCATCCTTCTCCAGAACTGTTGATGGCATTCAGTATCATGTTCATGCTTCTCAAAGTGTTATGCTTGACTCACAAACAGAGTTTATTTTCATCTTTCAGCAGTTTCCAGTGTTTGCATTTTTAAGGTAGATCACCTACTCTTAGATTGTTGGTGCTTTTCGGAACTGTAAGATTTTGTGGAATCACCCTTAAAAGTGCCAGTCTGTGCCCCTAGTGCTGTTTCTCAAAAGTAAGGTCTGAAATCTTTCCTTAAATGTTGTTTTTACAAAACGTGTTACATGTTGACGACTTGTCGCTGTGTCTGGTTACAGAGCACAAAGCAATGCTATTATTTGGATACCATGAGGAGTGATCAAAGCAAGCTAACTCAAATCAAGCTTAACTACCCATGCATCATCAGAAAAATGGAAAGTCCACATCTTGTTTCATCTTCCTTCCTTCCTTCCTTCCTTTCTTCCTTCCTTTCTTCCTTCCTTCCTTCCTTCCTTCCTTCCTTCCTTCCTTCCTTCCTTCCTTCCTTCCTCCCTTCCTCCCTTCTTTCCTTTCTTCTCTCGCTTTTTCTCTGGATTCTTTCTCTTCTTTCTTCTTTTTCTCCTTCCTTCCTTCCTTCTTCCCTTTCTTCCTTTCTTTCTTTCACTCTTTTTCCTTCCTTTCATTCTCCTTCCCTCTCTCACTTTCTTCTTTCTCTCTTTCTCTTTCCCTCTTTCTTTCTCTCTTTCCTCAAGGCTGGTGCTCTATCACTTGAGTCACAGCTCTACTTCTGGGTTTTTGTAGTTAATTGGAGATAATAGTTTCATGGACTTTCCTGCCTGTGCTAGCTTCAAACTATGACCATCAAATTTCAGCTTCCTGAGTAGTGAGGATTATAGGCATGAGCCACTGGTGCCCAGCTCGACAGTTGACATCTTTCTTACCTGAGGAAAGCACTTAAGGCCCATCCTCTCATTGACATTGTAATGGTTAATTGTAATAGAGTCAGAGAATCTTATCAAATGAAATAGGCCAAAACAGAATGACATATTAGTGTAGACTCTACTCCAACCTGACTCATATCCTTATAAGAAGAGAATAGGAAAACTGGGCACCTGTGGTTAATGCTTGCTAGTTGCTAAGGACGCTGAGATTTGAGGATGGTGGTTCAAAGCCAGCCCAGGCAGGGAAGTCCACAAGACTCTTTGTTTTGTTTTGTTTTGGCCAGTCCTGGAGCTTGGACTCAGGGCCTGAGCACTGTCCCTGGCTTCTTTTTGCTCAGGTCTAGCACTCTGCCACTTGAGCCACAGTACCACTTCTGGTCATTTTCTGTATATGTGATGCTGGGGAATTGAACCCAGGGCTTCATCTATATGAGGTAAACACTCTTGCCACTAGGCCATATCCCCAGCCACCACAAGACTCTTATCTTCAATTAACCACAAAAACGCTTTAAGTTAAAATTTTGACTCAAGTGCTAGAGCAGCAGCCTTGAAAACACTAAAGGACAGTACCCCAGCCTTGAGTTCAAGCCCCAGTAGTAGCACAGAAAGAGAGTTTGAGGATAATGGAGTGAAGAGAAGAAAAGAGAAGGGAAGAGAGGGTTGGGGGGGGGGAGAGGAGAGGGAATGGGACCTAGAGACACAGGCACACAGAGAAAAGGTCAAATGAAGACAGGGAGGTGTCTGTCAGCTAAGAAGAATGACTTCAGGAAAATGAAACATCAACACCTTAATTTTAGATTTCCAGCCTCTAGCCTTGCAAAGAAATGAATTGGTATTGCTATGATATAAGTAAATGCTAAATGAAATATTAAAGTAGACTGGAAAGGCTGGGGAAATGACACAATGGCAGAGAGCATTTACCTGAGGCCCCAGTTCTACTCTCAGCACCCACACACAATCCAACTTAACAGCTTCTTTCCTTTGTGGTTGACCTGGCCATTCACAGTTAGAACTGCAATTCATAGACTGCTTTCTTTTAAATGATGAGACAGAACATCTGTTTTCCCCTCTAGAGCATTAACAGATGGAGTACCATTTGAAAAAAATAAAATAAAAATTGTGCTGGGCACCAGTGGATCACACTGTAATCCTGGCTTCTCAAGGAAGCAGAGACTCCAACTTTAAATTAAGGCAAAAAGTAGGGATGGGGGCAGGGCTCAAATGGTAGAGCACCAGCCATGTGAACAAACTAAAGAAGTGTGAAGCCCATGAGTGACAAAAAAAAGCATTGACTTTTCTTTGTAGTTGCTATTTGTATGCCTGTCACATCACAGAAATGGTAGGACAAAGGGTGAACCAGTTCAGCAGTGATATTAGACACTATGTCGGAAATGAACTACACACTTGGGGGAGAGAAGGAGAGGAAGGGAAAATGCTGGGAGAAAATGAGGGAGTAGTGACACTTCAAAAGGGAATGTACTCATCATCTGACTCATGTAACAGTAACCCCTTTGTATATTACCTTAACAACTCTCCAGTGTGTGCGGTGAGTTTGTGTGTGTGTGTGTGTGTGTGTGTGTGTGTGTGTGTGTGTGTGTGTGTTGCTGACAATACAATTATTTTGCTTTGATCACTGTTCGAATCCTGCATCTTAGATTTGGAATATATCCACTGTTTGTATCACTGTTAACACTTGAGGTCTTTTTGTGTATCTTTTGTGTGTTAGAATCTTCATCTGAGACTCGGTTTTTATGAGGATTGTGGATCGTGGGTATGTGGATAAAAGTTGGGTTGGAGTCACTTGTCTCTGTCAACAGAGAAGTCGACAACATTGCTGTCAATCATCAGAGGCAAGCTCATCTACATCTTGAGGAATCAGCTCATTGCATCTTGTCTTATTGTCAACAAATCCTTGCAGTTTTGCCACAGTGTATTAACACTTTCACAACAGGTATACCCCCAGCCTTTCTGGCACTAACTTTCCTGAGTCACCAAAATACAGGCAGATGGGCTGTGGGGAGCCCAGGAGAAGCATACATGTCTGTCCTTTTAGGTACCGTGTCCTGCATATCCTACAATGTTTGTGAGTTATTTTGTGTTTGGTTTTTGTGTATTCCAGTATTGGGGCTTGATCTCAGGACCTTGCAGTCTTGCTTAGTTCTTTTGCTTAAGGATGGTACTCTACTACTTAAGGCATGCCTCCACTTCTGGCTTTTTCACTGGTTAATTGGAGACAAGTCTCTTGGATTTTTCTACCTTGACTGGCTTCGAACTACAATCTTCAGGTCTCAGCTTTCTGAGTAGCTAGAATTAGCTAGGATTGTAGGCTTAAGCCATTGCATCCAGCTTCTAATTCTGCAATGGATGTTGTTGCTTATCTGTCATTGTTTGCATTATTATTATGATTCACTTCATACAAACTTATCTTGCTATGAAAAAAAGCCTAGATTTATTGAATTCCAAATCCTACCTATAGCTACCTGGGCTGGCCATTCCATTCCAAGTCCATTCAAAGGATTTCTCAGGCTTCATAGGGTGATGCTCCCTACCTCTGCCCTAACGGGTAGTGTTTTCAGGTTAATCTTCTTCAAAGTGTCTTGGTGCTTTGGATTTTCACATAATACTTCCCCACCCCCAACTTTATTGACATCTAAACAAAGGAAAATTGCATCTCACCAGGGTGCATAGTGCTTGGGATGAAAGCCTTAGTTAGACCTTAGCTTCCTGAGAAGCTAAGATTACAGGCATGAGCCACTTGCACCCAGTTCTTGCTGCCCTTAACACAGATGCCCCCTCTCTGGGCTCCCCTAATGCCCTATGCATGCTTCTCCCCTTGTGCTTTTCATATTGTATGATTTATCAACTCCTCCATTTAGACTAAAGCATTTTATAGACAGAGATTACACAGATCCAAGTTTGTGTCCCCCTTGCCCAAATATGCATAGATGTATAGGACTATATATATACATGTCCTAATTATTAAATTGAGTGAGTCGATGAAGAATTAAGGGAGATATTAAAGTTGGATACTGATATATCCAGTCTTTGGAGTCTAAGTGCTAAAATGAAGAGCAAATTGAAATCTTGATTTAAATTTGAAGTTTTCTAAGATAAAGTCATAAATAGAAAGTGTACCCCGTTCATTTCTTTACTAGAACTCCACACATACATTCAGGTGCCTTGATATGAATATCTTAGTACCACGAAGTTCTCTTGAATTCCTGCCATGGTCTAGAACCTCCCACTGGCTCCTTGGAGGTCCACAGGAAGATGGTCCTCAGTCAGCTCCTGAAAGTCCTATGCTAGCCACTAGGCACCTCCAAATCACCTCCTTTCAGGACTCTCTGGAGCAAAACTCTCGTCAGTCAGTACCAGTGGCCCATGCCTATAATCTTAGCTACTCAGGACACTGAGATCTGAGGACCATAGTTCAAAAGCCAACTCTGGGCAGAAAAATGAGACTCTTGAACCAGCAAAAAGCTGGAAGTAGAGGTGTGGCTCAAATGGTAGAGATCAAACTTTGAGCCAATAAAGCTAAGGGACAGCACCCAGTCCCTGAGTTCAAGCCTCAGTAACACACACACACACACACACACACACACACACACACACACACACACACACACACACACCTTCAGTCCTTTCCGTTGTGGTCATGGTCTCCTTCTCCCAGGTGGAGTTCCTTATACAGTATGGAAACATGGAACAGTATCGCCTGAGTTCCAATGCCAAGTTCAGTTCACCATTACAATAATGAAAATGCAATAATGATTGACTCACATTGTGTATCTTTACTGTACTTCCCAATTCTGAGTGGGGAAGGAGGCCAATGATCACCTTCAAGGGAAGGAACCAAGGGTATGGGTGAGCAGGGAGAGTAAGGAGCAGGCTCAGGGGAAGAGCAGGCTTGCTGGGGAGGCAGAATCCAGGGACTTCCTGTATGGAGAGGCCTCTCCTAACAAGGAGATCCTGGAGTGAGGCAGGTCAAAACCACAATAAGATCAAGCTGTGACACCGCTTTAGTGGGTGGCTGACTTGGGAAGGTGAAGGCCAGTGCAGGGGAGGAGGAGGTCAGCGCCCAAGGCAGCCAGTCAGATGGCTAGTCCTTGTGGCTGCTTAGGACAGTCATTTCCTAGCAAATTCAGTATACAGTACCAACTTTTAAGTGAAATGATCTTTCTTAATCAAAGGTATTCTGTCAGGCCCAATGGTTCACTGCTATAATCCCAGCTACTAGGGAGGTGGTGATCAGGAAGGTCACAGTTCAGAAACAGGCCAGGTAAAATGTGTAAGAGACTTCATCTCAACAATACAAAGTTAGGGTCTGTGTTATGTGCCTGTCATCCCAGCTATTTAGGAAGCCTACAGAGGAGGATCAAAATCCAGGATGCCTAGGCAAGAAAGCAAGACATTATTTGAAAAATAACTATACAAAAAGGGCTGGGGAGTATGGTTTAAGTGGTAGAGCACCTGCCTAGCAAGTACAAGGTCTTGAGTTCAAATCCCAATACTACCAAGACAAAACACATACTGAGAACCTTCCAGCTGTACCTACCCAGCTTCTTCTGCTGACTCAGCCTCAGGAAGAACCTTGTTTGGCAATAAAGACCAGGACAAACAAAGATTGGATGAGGCAGCAGAGTTACTGGCCACACTACTGGGTATGATGCTGAGGGCTTAGCTACTGTAGCCAGGAATGAAAAAAAAACACGATGGCTCCTCCCCCCTCTGGCGGATGGATGATTTACCATGTGTTCAACCATAGAGTGAAGACTTTGCTCAGTGGCTCTTTGTGGTGACAGCGTGTGTGAAGTAGCTTTACCAGAGAGGGTAAAGGGCAATAGGGTGGAGAGTGCAGGCTGTTGGGAGGCAGTTGGTCCGAAAAAGCCACAACACGATGGTTGGTTGACGGCAGTTGATGAAGGAGAATCGTTCAGATGTGAGGATATGAGCAGCACTGATCAGAAGAGCAAGTGTGTCTGTGTTCCAGTGTTGCTATAGCAACACTAACAGAGAGGGGAGGAACAACCCAGGATACTTCTCTTACAGATCTGGAGGCTGGAGCATGAAGTTGTGGCATCATGACCCCGCTGAGACTCTGGGCTGACCCCTTCCTTGCTTCTCCTGGCTTCTCCTAGTGAACCTCAACCCTTGTTCTCTCAGTCTGAAGCTACAGGGATCAAATATCCACCCCCTTTTATTTTATTTATTTACTTATTATTCTATTTTTTTGCCAGTCCTGGGGCTTGGACTCAAGGCCTAAGAACTGTCCCTGGCTTCTTTTTTTGTTCAAGGCTAGCACTCTACCATTTGAGCCACAGCACCACTTCTGGCCATTTTCTATATATTCCACTCCCTTTTAATAAGATATTGATACTGCTGCCTTGAGTAGCTAGGATTACAGCTGTGCGCTACCAGCACCCAGCTTGACTTGAGTTTTCTGTTTGTTTTCTTTTGTCTGAGACTGGGACTTGAACTCAGTACCTGATGCTTTCACTCCCTGTCTGGCGTGTTACCAACTGAGCCATGCCTCCAACCCCTGTGTGTTTGTTTTCATTGTTGTCTTTGAGTCAGGATCCCACCATGTAGCTCAGGCTGGACTCACACTTTCAGTCTTCCTGCCTCAGTCCCCCGCCCCCCAAGTGCTCAGGTTACAGGTGAGCACCACTATGCCCAGTGCTGGCTTAGGTTTACAATTTTTATAATAATAATTATTATTAGTAACTATTATTAAACTATTATTATCCATGCTGGGGCTTGAACTCAGGGCCAGGACACTGTCCTTTAGCTTTTCCATTTGAAGCTGGCACTCTACCACTTGAGCCACACCTCCACCTCTAGATTTGGTAGTTACTTGGAGGTTAGAGTCTTATGGATTTTTCTGCCCAGGTTGGCTTTGACGTGTGATCCTCAGATCTCAGCCTCCTGAGTAGCTAGTATGACAGGCGTGAGCCACCAGCATTCTGCAGGACCAGAGCTTTTCAAGATCAACCACACCAGAAAAGTCACCACTGTGTCCCTGAGACACTGTTTCCTGCCTCAGGGCTTCTTGCTCCTTCTGTTCCTCACACCGACTTCTGCCCAGTCCCCCCTGCAGCGCTGTGCCACCTTCTGCCTTCAAAGATCCCCATCCTCGCAGGTTCTGTAGTGAGCAAGGGCTGAGCCGCAGGCAGGCGGAGGCTTTGCAGCTCACAGTCTGTTGAGCCCAGCCACTCTCGCCCCTGCCCTCCCCTCCCTCATGTGTTACCTGTCCCCCCTCACCTCCCATGACCTTTTCCCCTTGATCTCCATCACAGAGGTTTGTGCCAAAAAGAACTTGGTGGTTATTTTAATGGGACTTGGGGAGGAACAGAGATAAATAGTATATGTCCAATCAGCTGTTCTTTCCCCCACAATTTCTTCAGTACTATTGAGATTAAAGTGTGCAGATACCACTGAGACTCAGTGGAGCAAAACAAGACTAGGTCTAGTAATTCGGTGGAGTAAACAGAGAATATGCTTGGCATGTGCTAGGGCGTGGTTTATTTACACTTTCTTATTCGGGGTGACTTTTTACTTTGAAAGCAATAAATAATTCAGAATGACAGAATAAATATCAAAATGACAGACTAAATAGAAGTGTTACTTGTGCCTAGTGAAATGGCTTCGATTTAACTCATTGCTTTTCTGTATTAAGCCCCCTACTTACGAATAAATTGTGTGTGTGTGTGTGTGTGTGTGTGTGTGTGTGTGTGTGTAGTGGCAGTAACCTCCCTCTTTTTTTCTTTTTTCTTTTTTTTTTTCCCATAGTAGTAGGCTTTTAACTCAGGACCTTATGCTTGCTAGGCAAATGCTCTACCACTTAGACACACCCTTAGTCCTTTTTGATTTAGTATTCTTTAAATAGGGTCTTATGATTTGTCTGGACAGCCTAGACTGTGATCCTCTTATTTATGCTTCCTTTGTAGCTGGAATGACAAGTACACACCCAACATCTAGCTTTGATGTTGACATGAGTACTTGTGAACTTCTTGCCTACACTGGCTTCAAACCACAATTCTAATCTGTCTCCCAAGGGGCTGGGATTATAGATTAAAGCCATCATTGTCAGCCTCCCTCCTTCTTTATTATTATTCAACTATTATCCAAACTCTTCCTATGACTAATAGTACAGCAATTTATTATTAGGCAATTAAGAGAAAACAATGGAAATTCTGACCTAATAATCTCAACTTTATGTTCTCCTTGTAAAAGGTAACATTACTTGTATAGGCAGCCGCAGGACAATGTATTTAGTTGAAGGATTGTACAAATAAAGGAATAAATTGTTCTCTAGTACTCTGGCTCAAACCCAGGGCCTTGCACATGATAGGCAAGTACCACAAAGCCACACCCAGTCCCTGGATTAAAAGGTCCTCCTAGCTCCAGGGAGATAGTGAGTAAATAAAGGGAAGGTGAGGTTGTGTTAAGTGTTTGAGGAGATGATTCTAGATGTTGAGATGACCATTGCCCTTCATGTGGTTAAATATCACCTTCAAATGAAGCTGAGTTTTGTCCAAGAGCCATCCAGTGTAGGTCTTGCATTCACTTTTTGGTGAGGCAAACATGAATGGGTTGATCTCTGGTGTCCTTGGGTACTTAGTTTGTGACAGAAAGTAGAATGGCAACCTGTAGTTTCAGGGTGGCTGGAGGTTCCTGGAAGAAGGACACAGAGCTGGCCCCAGGAGGCCCGAAGGTTGTGCTTAGTGGCTGGCTAGCAAGGATCCACTGAGTGCATTTCCCCAAAGCGTTCACTGATGTTGCTGGCTGTGTTCCACTATGGCGGATGTACTCACACACCCAGCTTTGAGCTGTGTCTTGTCAAGGGATGATGGGACAGATCCTCATTCATCTCTCATGCATGAGGTATAGAGGACAGGCACACACTCTCTGGGCTACTCTTGAGTTGTCCTTTCTCTCCTATCTGCCACCAACCTCTCAGCAAGTCTAGTAAGCTCCATGTTCAGGACCCACCCACAAGACAAGTGTCATTTGCTGCCTCCACTGCTGTCCACTGATCCAGGTCATCGTGATCGTTTGTCACTTGTCATGGCCTCCAATAGCTTCCTGCTCTGCCGGTCCGGTCTCCACACATCAGCCTGAAGGCAGATGATGCCTCTATCTTCTCAGAACAAGTATGGAGACTTCTCTTTGTAGGGAGCAAAAACTAAAGCCCTTGTGGCTTTCCCCTAGGTGTTTACCTGGCCTCCAACTCATTATGGCTCCTTCCCTGGTGCCTTTCCTGGGGTGCACACTAAGTAGCTTGGCTCCTCCACCTCCATCATGCCACATGCTCTTGACTCAGCACTTCCTTTTGCTCCAATGGTTCCCATCCATCAACTCATTCATGCCTGGCCTAGGCCCTCTGATCCACCATCCTGTGTCTCTTGTCTTATATCTCCCACAGCCCTTAGTTCCATATGCTTGGATTGTTTTATTTCTCCACCAGAATTTGAGCTTTCTCACTCATCAGGGGAGTGGCTTTCCTCTTGCTCTGTGTGTGTGTGTGTGTGTATGTGTGTGTGTGTGTGTGTGTGTGTGTGTTGGTCCTAGGGCACTGTCCCTGAGCTTTTGTGCTCAAGGCGAAATGGAGTCTCAGCTCCCTTTCCAGCTTTCTTCAGTGGTTAATTTGAGATCAGAGTTTCACAGACTTTCCTTCCCCAGGCTGGCTCTGAGCAGCCATCTTTGTATCTCAGCCTGTTGAATAGCTAGGATTACAGGCGCAAGCCACCAGTGTTCAGTGTCTTCTTTTTCCTTTTGTTGGTGTTCCCTCCACTGCAGCATCTATCTCCAATACAGCAAGTACTGTAGCCCATTGTAGGAGCAGAGGCAAAGTGGGATCTCAAGGTCACCCCAATGCAGCCAGACTCACATAGAGATGTGTGGCAATCTGTAGGAGGGAGCTAGAATCAACTTAAAGGACAAGTCCAACCAGAGCAGTGGAACCCAGGGCCATCTCATGGTCATCATTTGCATCATTCACCCCCAGGGCCCTGGCCAGCCTCACATCCACCCACTAGGCAAGGATGGGTGGATGTTTTGCAATGCCTGACTGGCAGCAGGCAGGGAGCATTGGGGCCACCAAGAGGGAGGGAAGGGTAAGACAGAGGAATCCTCGATGTTCCTCAGTGCAGAACATTGTCCCACAGTGTCTTACTGCCTCATGACCAGCAGGACACCATTATTATGTCCACTAACATATGAAAGAAATGAGACTCAGGAATGCCCAAACCCCAAAACTCTTAACTGAAAAATAAAGCAGAAAGGGCTGAAGTTGTAGCTTAAGTGGTTAGTAAGGATAAGACTCTGAGGTCAGACTCCATTACTATATTAAAAATTAAAAAGCCTGCCACTAGTGGCTCAGATTTATAATACTAGCCACTCAGGAGGCTGAGATCTGATGATCATGATTTGAAACCAGCTTAGGCAGAAAAATCCTTGAGACTTATCACCCATTGACCCGCAAGAAGCTGGAGGTGGAGCTGTGGCTCCAGTGGTTGAGTGGGCCCAGCTGTGAGGTGAGTAGAACCATTCTTGGGTTCTGACCCAGCTGTTTGCAAAGTCCCATTCTTCCTGCTGCACCGAAGTGTCCCCTCAAGCAACCGGGCACTTCCAAATTAGGCAGCTTGGTCCATGGTACCCAGTGCCTTTCACCTGCTTGGGAATACGCAAGACACACAGAGGAGGAGCCTGTTCCCAGAGCACTGGGACTCAGTCACCAGCAGGCCTTGGCCAGGCTATCATTATTCCCAGCACAAAACAAACGAAGTTCTCTCGGGTTTGTCAGGTTTGGTTGCTCTGCTGTCCTTTTTACCCTGAAATTTTTTTTTTTATGGATTCTCTTTATATTTGGTGGATGAAATGGAGATGTCCTTTAAAGACGACTTTGGATTTATGTAACTGTAACCCTTCTGTACATCACCTTTACACTAACTATAATGATATGTAATTTTTTACCTTGAGAAATAAGAATGAATAATGACACCTAAAAAAATAAATACTTTGGAAGTGGCTGCATGTTGGTGAGAGCAGAAATACAAGAGGAATTTAGGCCAGTGTTGATGCCTTATGCTTATCATCCTAGCTACTCAGGAGGAAGAGCAGTGGGATCAAGGGCGCCATGGATGTACTTCTGAGCAAGCAACCAGCAAAGTATAAACTGAGGCGAGCTCTGAAAGGTGAAAGGACAGCAAGGAAAATCCTGGAAGGAACTCATACATGAAGACTTTTAAGAGACATACGAACAAATCATGTTAGTCTGGGTCTTATTTGGTCCTTACTAAAAAAAATGTTAAAAGTTATTATCCTGGTTGGGGTATAGCTCAGTGGTAGCTCATATGCTTTATCATAGGAGAGGATCAGAAAAAAAAAAGAAGAGAGCAAGCAAGCAAGCAGGCAAGAAAGAAAGAATGAGGAAGGAAGGAAGGAAGGAAGGAAGGAAGGAAGGAAGGAAGGAAGGAAAAGAAAAAGAGAAGGAGGGAGGAAGGGAGGATGGGAAGGAGGAAAAGAAGAAAAGGGAAGAGGAGAGAGAAAGAGAGAGGTATCAGGAAAATGAAAAGACTCACTGGATATCAGATAATATTGAGGAAATTTCCCACCATTTGGTGCTGATACCAAACCTTGTACTCAGGACCTTGGTTCTTTTTCCATTTTCTTGCTCAGAGCTCTACCACTTGAGACATGCCTCCAGCCCAACTGTTTGCTGGTTAGAGAGAGAGGTTTGAGGACTTTGCTGCCCAGGCTGTCTTTAATCCTCCATCCTCCAGGTCTCAGCCTGTTGATTGGCTAGGATTATAGGCATGAGCCACTGGTGCCCAGCATTAGTTCATTATTTTGAAAGCTGATTGTTTTAATAAAGGGAGACAGTCTGGCATATGCCCTGGAGAATGTGTATCTATAAAAATATGTCCAGTCATTGCTGGTGGCTCATAGGAGGCTGAGATCCAAGGATTGTAGTTTGAAGCCAGCCTAGACAAGAAAGTCTGTGAGACTCTTATCTCCACCTGAAACCACCTAAAAACCAGAAGTGAACCTGTAGCTCAAAGTGGTAGAGCCCTAGCCTTGAACACAAAAGCTCAGGAACAGCACCCAAGCCCTGATTTTAGGCCCCACAACACACACACACACACACACACACACACACACACTCACACACACACTCAGATAATGTGATATTTGGGAGAAAAAGGTAAAGAGAATATAAGATTATTCATTAGACGATGGTATTAAGTTGTTGGAAATATGGCTTTTCTTGTGCTATCCTTTTGTAGAATAGATATGCATTTTGAATTTTACTCTAACAAAAAATGTATGCAACTTTAAGGGCCAAGCATCTTGGTAGTTCCACGATTAACAGAGGAGATGAGCCTGAAGCATTTAAAGTTTGTGTTTCTAAACAGCTGACCACCTCTTGTACTACAAAATTTTGCATTGTTTATTAAAAAAATACCCTCCCCCCCAAAAGAAAAAGCCATCAAAAACAAAAAGAACATCACATGCATTTGTATATTTATTTTTGTATGCTAGCCCTTGGCTTGAACTCAGGGCCTGGGTGTGGTCTCTGAGCTTTTATGTTCAAGGCTAGCACTCTCTACCACTTGAGCCACAACCCCATTTATGGCGAGTGTGTGTGTGTGTGTGTGTGTGTGTGTGTGTGTGTGTGTGTGTGTGTGGTTAATGGGAGATAAGAGTCTCAGAGACTTCCTTGCTTGAGCTGGCTTTAAACTGCCATCCTTGGATCTCAGCCTCCTATGTAGCTAGGATTATAGGCGTGAGCCACTAGTGTCCAGCCCAAAATCATTTTTTTTTCTGTTTTATGTGGTGCTGAGGAATCGAACCCAGGGCTTCATGCGTGCTAGGCAAGCACTTTACCGCTAAACCACATCCCCACCCCCCCAAAAAAAAACATTTATTTTAAAGCTGGGTTGTGGTGGCTCATGCCTGTAGTCATAGCTACTCAGGAGTCTGAGCTCTGAAGATTGTGATTCAAAGCCATTCCAGGCAGAATAGCACATAGTATGCTTATCTCCACCTGACTAGCAAATAGTCAGAAACAAATGTGTGGTTCTAGTGACAGAGTACCAACTTTGAGTGACAAAGCTAAGGGTGAGTGCCTTGGCCCTGAGTTTAACCCCCTCCCCCCAAACAAGCAACACATCAAAACAAAATAAAACCCATACCTTAAAAGTGAGGATGTATGCTTTCACTTCTGGCCATGGCAAAGTAGTTGGTGTACAACTGGTTGTTTGGTCCAAGGTAGTGATGAATAAAACAGCCAACTATGAAGTAACTAGCAGCAGTGTGGGATTGGATCCTAAGAATGAGGAAGACAGGTGGTGTTCCTTAGTATCTTGGATTTGCCTACCCTTACCATCAGAAGTCAGGACCCCTGGGAACAGTTGTATCACAGCTGAGTAGGACCACGCTGGAGTTCATGGTGCTGGGTGAGACAGCTGACATGTGAGGGTAGATGATCAGGGTAGGAGGGTGTTGGAACATCCAGGAGGTGGTGTGGAGATGCCTTGGGGTCTGCTTCCTGGTAGGTGGCTGGTCCATGCTGAACTATAGCCTGGGTTCTGGCACATCTTACTTGTTATAGAACTGAGGCAAGGGCCAGGATTCTACTACAGGCTGTGTGGCCTTGGCAGATGCTGGAACTCTCCTCCACCCAACCCGGGACTCCCTTCCTGAGTGCCTCACCTTCCACTGAGACCCCAGGAAGGGTATGCCTCCAGAGAAAGGCCACATCACTGAGTGATGGGCACACCCTATAATTAAGTTCAGAACCCAAACAGACCCACCCTAAGAGAGAATAAAACCACACCTGCCAGGACCTACAGATTGGTGTGAGAACCATCCTCAGCACTTTTTAATAAGAGACAGAATCCTTTGCATCCCATAGGAAGCATATCACTCCTGTCATGGAATATCTATAAAATTATAGACTTGTGGGAAAATGGGCAGCAGGGACACATAATCAAAAAAATAAGCAGTTCATAGAAGCAGCCTCAGGACAGGTTAGATGATGGAATGAGCAGCCAAGACTTGATCAAGATACATAGGAATACTTACATATAAATAATAAGAAGGTCAAGGCATACATGGACATAGGTGGAAAATAATTTTGTAAAAATAAAATATGAAACTGGAAAGGCAGTACCTAAAATTCACCTGTGGATTTGGCAGTAACTAGAAAATGCACCTTGAAGGTCTCTTTCTCTCCAGGGAATATGTCTGAGTGTGGACCACAGTGGGAGCATCTTTGTGTTTATCTGGAACCTGTGCCCTCACAGGAGGTACCCTCTCCAAAAAGTGTGTGTGTGTGTGTGTGTGTGTATGTGTGTGTCAGTCTTGGGGCTTGAACTTGGGCCTTTGTGCTCTCATGATGCTTTTCTAATCATGACTGGCTCTGTATCGTTTGAACCATACCTCAGTTTCTGGTTCTTTGCTGGCTAATTGGGGATAAGAGTCTCATGGACTTTCCTGCCCTGGCTGGCTTTGAAACTTGATCCTCAGACCTCAGCCTCCTGAGTAGTTAGGATTACAGGGATAGGGTGGGTGGGGGAGAAGAGAGGAGAGGACAGAGAGAGAGAGAGAGAGAGAGAGAAGAGGGAGAGAGAGAATATGAACTGGAAAGTCTGAATGGTTCCATATTGATCAAATAAAATGCATTTAGGAGCAGGATGCCAGTGGCTGTAATCGTAGTTAACTCAGGAGGCTGAGATCTGATGATCAG
This sequence comes from Perognathus longimembris pacificus, assembly GCF_023159225.1. Classification (NCBI taxonomy): domain Eukaryota; kingdom Metazoa; phylum Chordata; class Mammalia; order Rodentia; family Heteromyidae; genus Perognathus; species Perognathus longimembris. The sequence continues at coordinate 63,913,693 of NC_063163.1, forward strand.
GTTCAAAGCCAGTCCAAGTTGGGAAGTCCATGAGACACTTAGCTCCAATTAACCACTGAAAAGTTGGAAGTGGAACTGTGGCTTAAGTGGTGGAACACTAGCTTTGAACAAAAAGGCTCAGGGATAGCACTCAGGCCCTGAGTTCAAGCCCCAGGACTGCTACACACACACACACACACACACACACACACACACACACACAGTGCATTCATAAGGATGAATTGCACCATAAATTAGAAAAAAATTACCAATCTTAGACAAGCTATTTTAGAGTAAAAGAGGAAAGGACATCCTCAGTTTTATGACGCTGGCATTATCCTGATATCAAATCAGATAAAAAAACAAAAACCATCAAACACCTTCAAGAAGTGGCACTGTGGCTCAAAGTGGTAGAGCACTAGCCATGAGCAGAAGAATTCAGGGACAGTGCCCAGGCCCTGAGTTCAAGCCCCATGATGAACAAAAACAAAAACAACAACTAAAACTTCAAAATAATAAAATTATAGACTAATATGCATTGTGGACATCATAAAAATTCTTATCAAACATTAACAAACTGCTCTGCAATCTGCATGTGATGCCTTCAGTTCGTGAGGCCTTGAGTTCAAGTCCTAGTACCAGTATACACACACACACACACACACACACACACATACACGTACATACAAACTCACACACATACAAGGAAACACAGAAAGAACTTTATTGATCTCATGAAAATCTATGAGTTAAAATAGAATCTGTGTTAAAATAGAAGCTGCTGTTATTCCCTCAGAGCTTTTCATACTTTAAAAAATCTGGTATATTTTCTTTTTCTTTACAAAAAATGAATTTGGAATTTAGATGCTTTCAGAAGCTGTTTTCTCTTCACTTGGCCAACTGAACTGCCATTTTCTGAAGTTGCCACAGAATTAGCTTTGTGGATCCTTTTCTCTAGCACAACAACTACTCATTTCAACACCCTGGCATTCATAATAATGGAACAGAGAAGCAATCTTCTGTTGGGTTTCCTCTTTCTCTTCTTCCTGTTTTTCTTTCCAACTCATTCATTATTTGCACAATAGATTTCCCCCATTTCTGAGTCTCTCTTGTTCCCCAAAGGACTATTTTTATTATCCTTCCCCCTCTTCCTACTACTAATCTTCAAGCAAATCTTCCACTAAAGAGAGTAGATCTGTTCGGTCTCTGTTAGTGCTTTCTCATAATAAATAGTGAATACTTTACTTCAAATTTGAAAGTATTTATGGAGAGCCAGGTGCTGGTTGCTGATGCCTATGATCATAGCTTCTCGCAAGGCTGAGATCTGAGGATTATGATTTAAACCCAGTTCAAGCAGGAAAGTCTATGAGACTCCTATCTGCAATTTACCGGCAGAAATCCAGAAGTAAGGCTCAGATGGCAGGTTGCTAGCCTTGAGAGAAAAAGCTAAGGACGGTACTCAGACTCTGAGTTCAATCCCCAGGACTGGTGCGCATGTAAACACACACACGCGCACACACACACACACTCCAATTCAGTGAGTTGGGGGAGACAAAACAAACAATGGTTGCAGCATCAACTAGGCCTCAGATGTAAGAAAGTTCCTTTTCAGTGTATCCTGACCTCACAGAAGGAAGAGACCCATGTGCTCTGCAGGTGTTCAAGCAGAGGTGGTGACCATGATTTCCAATTGCAGGTGTGTTTTTGCCCAAAGGACCCAGAAGATCTGTAATCCAAGGCCAAGTCTGGTCAAGGGCTGCCCTGAGCCAGTTACTGAGCCCACAGCAATCCAGGAAGTTTCCACACACCTCTCTTCCCTATGTTCTACCCTCAGGCCCACACCTGCAGTCTCTCCCAGCTTCCTCAGGATCCTTCACTTGTCTTCTAGACACCTCCCCTAATAAAATCCTTGCAGGTGCCCTCTCATCCGGGTATCTGCTGTTCAGAGGATCCAGACAAGTAAAGTAAGTTCTAGGTAATAAGCAAGATTGGTAGAAAGTGACAGGGGAGTGCCATAGCCGGAGGAACTGGGGTGAGCTTAACCCAATCAGGGAGGTGGATTATGACAGAGAGGGTCCAGATGAGAGGGTGGAATGGTACCCATTAAGGAGCTGTGGGCCAGACTGCAGCGGGCTGGGTGCTTAAACTTGGTTTACAGTGATGAAAGCACTTGGGATGTGTTGACGAGAAATGGTTCCTCGGTAGTAAACACATGGGGAAGATTAAGGAAAGTGGAATACCAGATGGATTGGAGGAGAGAGTGGGAATCAGGGAATGCAGGTAGAGGAGGGATTCAGTTCTCGGGGCCTGAGGGGAAAGGAAAGGCCTAGGCAGCTTGGTGAAATGAAAAGAAAGGAGAGACATTTCAGAGCCATTTGATACATGATATTTAGGTAAGTGGAGATGCAGAAGCTGGCCAGGATTTTGGCTGCAGGATGAAGGTATGATCAGGGTTCAGACTGGCCCTCTGGATTTAGGCTAAGGGAATGGGGGACTCCTTGCTGTGCTGAGGTGAGGAAATTGGCAAGGAGGAGGGAAAAGAGCAATCAGAGTGAGGAGAAATGTCTGTCAGGTGTGGGAAATGGCTGATGAAAGCTAGGCTGGGTGTACAGTTTAGGGAATGACCAACCAGCATTTTGATGAAGCTGTCAAGACCCAGCACGGAGAGATAGAGTGGCAACTCAGATTCAAAACAGGAAGATGGGATGGGGCGGGGGAGGAAAATGATTTCTCTTTTGAGGAAGGCCATTTGGAAACCATCCCTCTGTCCACCCACACTTTCCAGCTCTCCAATAGCAGAATGCAGAAGCCCTGAGCAGAGAAGGACAGCTCACTAGCTGAGTCAGTCACCTTAATTGCATTTGCCACCTCTATGGACCGAGTCATCAGGGAGGGGCATTGGCCTTGCTCTTTGTGCCTTGGTTTGTGCTGCTCTTCTCTGGCAGCTTTGCATGCATAGGACCCTTTTCCTGTCTGCTCCTTTGGCCAGCCATCCAAGTCACTCAGAGTGACTTCTCCCTTGGAAATGGAAACTAACCTTCTGGTTGGACATCAGCCTCTATCTCTTCTCTCAATGTCAAGTTCCAACATCTCCTGTGTCCCTTGACTCAGTCACCAGGCCCGCTGGTACACTCTGCAATACTCCACAGAGGGTGGGTAACAACCCACTTTTGCAAAAATGTCTTCACTGAGCCAGGTGCAGATGATTCATGCCTGCAATCCTAAATACTCAGGAAGCTGAGATCTGAGGATTGTTATTCAAAGCCACTCTTGGCAGGAAAGTCTGTGAGATTCTGATCTCCAATTAACCACCAAAAAACTAGAAGCAGAGGTGTGGCTCAAGGGGTAGCAAAAGTGAGAAGCCCTGAGTTAAAGCTCCAGTACTGGCAAACACACACATGAGCATGTGTGCGCGCTACGCACACACCCACACACCACGTCTTCAGTGCCTGCTAGGAATAGTCACAGAAGTAATTAGTTTGGGGCAAGACCACGATTGGGAAAGTGCAGAGGTGTGTGTGTGCGTGCACATGTGTGTATGGGTGTATTACACAGTAAGTGGGGTAATTCCTTCTGAGTCAGTTCTGATACCAGAATGGGATATGCAAATGACCAGCTTCCTAAATGTTCTTATTATTTTCCAGGCAATTGACATGCACTTCTGAGTATCTTATAGATACCATTGAGATGAAGTTTCATAGTAAATGGTTAGTCATATTTGATATAACAATCACTTGAAAAAATGTTAATATGTGTGTGTGTGTGCCAGTATTGCCTCTTGAACTGGGCTTGAGTGCTTCCCTTAGCTTTTCCCCTCAAAGCTGGTGCACTACCATCTGAGTGCCAGCTCTACTTTTGGCTTTTTGCTTGCTAATTGGAGATAAGAGTCTCGTAGGCTTTCCTACTCCAGTTGTCTTTGAACTGCTGTCCTCAGATCTCAGTCTTACAGGCATGAGCCACTGGTGCCCGGCTCTCACTTGGGTATTTTGGGAAAGAGTTAAGAATAATTTACTTAGCATGTGGATGTTGATGAGGAGTTAGGGGATGCTGACAAATATGTGAACATTTCAGAATGTGAAGTGACAACATGCTTTCGTCCTCGGATGATCTTCCTTTTTCGCATAATTGCCACACTGTCAGGGAGATCCCTTTTCTTACCCACTTTCCTTAGGGTAAGAAGAAACGAAACTGGGCATTGGTGGCTCGTGCCTGTAATCCTAACTACTTAGGAGGCTAAGACCTGGGGATCGTAGCTTAAAGCCAGGCAAGCCAGACAAATCTGAGAGATTATCTCAATTGAACCAGTAAAAACCAGTTTAAAAAAAAAAGAAGTGGAGGCTTGGTTCAAGTGGTAGAGTGCCAGCCTCGAGCCAAAAATATAAGCAAAAGTGAGAGGTCCTGAGTTCAAGGCCCAGTAACAGAACACATACCACCCACCCACCCCCCCCCACACACACACAAAGAAATCAAAGTCCATGTGATAGTTATTTTGGTTGCCCAACAAGGAGGGGCAAAGGTGGGAAGCTGGCCCATGCTGCAAGCTCTACTGTTCTGTTTTCTGAATGTGCCAATACTGAGGCTTGAACTTAAGACCTCTCACTTTTTTGCTTAGAGTTTTGGCTCAAGGCTCGTACTCCATCACTTGAGCCAAATCTCCCCTTCTAGCTCATTGCTAGTTCATTGGAGATAAGAGTCCCATAGACCTTTCTGCCTAGGCTAGCTTCAAACTAGGATCTTCAAATCTCAGGCTCCTGAGTAGTTGGGACTACAAGTGTGAGCCACCAGTCCCTAACTCCATTGTTCTTGAGTGGTAGATTCTTTGCTGCTAAAAGGCTGGTGGACATTAGACTCCAGATTCCTCAGCCTTTGAATGCAGAGAGCACCACCAACTCTCCCGAGGGACTTCTAGGCCTTTAGTGTCAGACATGGGCTTCACCGCTGGTCCTTTCTACTCCGACATTTCCAGTTCTAGGCTTCCCATGCAGGTAGCCATGTTGAAACTACCCAGCCACTGATCAAGTGAGCCAATATAACAAATACTCTCTTATAGTTAAATGCACATTCTATTGGTTCTGTTCCTCTAGAGAACATGACTAATAGAATCAGGAATATAGAGAAACAAGGGTAGAGGTCTGCCAGCCTGTATTTTTATCAATACTGAACCCATCTTCTCTGTACTTGCTCTGCTTTCTTGGAGGTACTTTGACTTTTTACATAGCTCCCAATATCAAACTCATTGTATATCTTTTGGGCTCAAGAATGATCTTCATTGATTTTTGGATCAAGGCACTCTGTCTATACTGGAGCTGGTTCTAACCTGCTTGAATTTTTTTGTTTGTTTTTTTTTTTTTTTTTTTTTTGGCCAGTCCTGGGCCTTGGACTCAGGGCCTGAGCACTGTCCCTGGCTTCTTTTTTTGCTCAAGGCTAGCACTCTGCCACTTGAGCCACAGCGCCGCTTCTGGCCGTTTTCTGTATATGTGGTGCTGGGGAATCGAACCTAGGGCCTCGTGTATCCGAGGCAGGCACTCTTGCCACTAGGCCATATCCCCAGCCCCCTGCTTGAATTTTTGTCTCACCTTCACCATGCTTCCAGGATCATCCTGTATCCCTCTTCCCACCCAGCCAAGCAGTGTATCAATTGGAATGACCTTGTAGTCTGGGCTGGGACCCCTTGGGTTCTTGGAGAAGCACCTTTATTTGTTTGAGAACTTATTTGAAGGCATACATGGGTGAAGAGAGGGACAAGATTTAAGCCTTATTCCTTGTTCTCTTAAGGATACACAGATAAATTCCTGTCTGTTCATTAAACCTTAAAGAATAATAGAAAGTTAAAAATCAACTCAACACTCAAGAATATAGTCATACACGTGGCAGTAAGCAGAAGAGGAGGCAGAGAAAGGAACAGAGAGAGTAGAAAACTCACATACTTCAACTCCTCTGCCAGACTTCAGATTGGAGTCCATTGATTGGGAATATCAAGACTGGTTTAGAATGATTGTATCCAGTGTACAACAGTCGGAGAATAGACATGCATGAGGTGTTGATAGACTTTCACAGGCTGACTGGCAGAAGACATAGTCAAAGTAGCAGATTTGCCACCTCTAAGCTGGGACTTCAGTGAAGCCATAAGCAGCTTAGCTAACCTAGTTTACTAAACTCCCCCCACTTCGCCCCCATTACATAGCCCAGAAGTTGGAATTCTGTAATGGTGACCCTTGCCATCAGAGGTGAAATTACTTTGAGGTATCTGCTTGAAAAACACAAATCAAGGGGCTGGGAATATGGCTTGGTGGTAGATTGCTTGCCTTGCATGCATGAAGCCCTGGGTTCAATTCCTCAGCACCACATAAACAGAAAAAGCTGGAAGTGGTGCTGAGGCTCAAGTAGTAGAGTGCTGGCCTTAAACAAAAAGAAGCCAGGGACAGTGCTCAGGCCCTGAGTTCAAGCCCCAGGACTGGCAAAAAAGAAAAGAAAAGAAAAACACAAATCAAGCCCGGTGTTAGTGGCTCACACCTGTAACCCTAGCTACTCAAAAGGCTGAGATCTGAGGATCACAATTAGAAGCCAATCTGGGCAGGAAAGTCCATGAAACTCTTTTTTTTTTTCCCCATTCCTGGGCCTTGGACTCAGGGCCTGAGCACTGTCCCTGGCTTCTTTTTGCTCAAGGCTAGCACTCTGCCACTTGAGCCACAGCGTCACTTCTGGCCATTTTCTGTATATGTGGTGCTGGGGAATTGAACCCAGGGCTTCATGTATACATGGCAAGCACTCTTTGCCACTAGGCCATATCCCCAGCCCATTTTTTTTTTTTTGACCAGTCCTGGGCCTTGCACTCAGGGACTGAGCACTGTCCCTGGCTTCTTCCCGCTCAAGGCTTAGCACTCTGCCACCTGAGCCACAACGCCCCTTCTGGCCATTTTCCATATATGTGGTGCTGGGGAATCGAACCTAGGGCTTCATGTATGGGAGGCAAGCTCTCTTGCCACTAGGCCATATCCCCAGCCCCCATGAAACTCTTATCTCCAATAAACTACTCAGAAAAAGCCACAAGTGGCACTGTGGCTCAAGTGGTAGAGCGCTAGCCTTGAGCAAGGAGAGGCTCAGGGACAGCACCCAGGCCCCATAAAATAAACAAGCAAACAAAAAAGCCAAAAACCCACAAATCATATATGATAGAAATATTTTAACAATATGAAAAGAACTAATTCTGTTTTACTGTAAACAAACCAGAATTCTCTTAAATCTTGGCTTATGAGGATCAGCTATTTCTTTATGGGGTTGGAGGTAGGGGTGTGTGTGTACGTGCGTGTGTGTGTGTGTGTGTGTGTGTGTGTGTATGCTAGTACTGGGGCTTGAACTCAGGGCCTTACACTCTTGGTTAGCTTTATCCATTCAAGGTTGGCACTCTATCACTTGAGCCACACCTCTCCAGTTCCACGTTTTTGCTGGCTAGTTGGAAAGAAGAACCTCTAAGATTTTCCTACCCAGGCTGGCTTTGAACCGTGACCCTCAAATGTCAGCCTCCTGAGTAGCTAGGATTACAGTTGTGAGTCCCCAACACCCAGATTAAAGGCTATATATTTTGATAGGTCCATATCACAAGGCACATCATATGCCTCAAGAAGGTGATGCTATACTGTTAATCGTAAGGGATTGTTGAGAAATGGTGAGCCAGCATACAAGATGATTAGAGCTGGAGTTTTAAATCCCTGGGCAGGGGAAGCCAAGGATGAAGGGAGGCAGCAAAGGCCTTTTCTTAGTTTTCTAGAAGAGAGGTGAACACAAGAGCAGACAGTAGGAGAGGATGTACATTTATTTGGATACTGTTACCATTGAAGCTGGTAACCAATTAGATGTATAGATAATAGAAATATGAATCAAGTTGTCTTGGGCAACTGTATGGAGGAGGGAGATGAAGATAGGAGTTGGTGATAAGTCATCCTGCTTGGGTTGTTAAATACAGGAAGGGTATTTGGGATGTACCAATGAACAGGGTGATAATCTTGCCAGTGTGATGAGTAGTCCCAAGAAGGAATATGTAGAATAAGGAAGGGAATAAATTCTTTTTATTTATTTTTTTTTTTGCCAGTCCTGGAGCATTGTCCCTGGCTTCTTTTTTTTTTTTTTTTTGCTCAAGGATAGCACTCTGCCACTTGAGCCACAGCACCACTTCTGGCAGTTTTCTATATATGTGGTGCTGAGGAATCGAACCTAGGGCTTCATGTATACGAGACAAGCACTTTACCACTAGGCCATATTCCCAGCCCTCAGGAAGGGAAGAAATTCTAATGATGAAGAACTTATAAAGAAGAACGTAGCTGGATGCCAGTGGCTCATGTTCACATGTTCTGATCTCAGCAGGCTGAGATCAGAAGATTAAGGTTCAAAGCCAGTCTAGGAAGGAAAGTCTATAAGATTCTTAGCTTTAATTAACAAGCAAAAATCTGGAAGTGGAGGTGTGGCTCAAGTAGTAGAGTACTAGTTTTGAGCATAAAATGCCAAGCAAGAAAATGGAGGCACTGAGTTCAAGTGCTTGTACCCCTCCACACACAAAGGTATATAGACTTTATAGATTAATAGTTAAATATTGTTAACCCTTCATCATAGTATTTCGGTTATGGGTTATTAGGGAGAAGAACAAGCCTCAAGCTTTGGAAAGACTGTTTTTGGTTGTATGCTGTAGAGTTGTATGTTTGATCGCTGTATGCTGTATAGTTATATTGTTGTTAGGCTGAAATGAGACCCTGTTGCCTTTATTGGAAAGTTAAATATGGTTTAAAGAGATGTGTATGGGTACCAGGCTGACAAGGGTAGGTTTGATAGCTGAGTTAAATTGTGTGTGTGTGTGTGTGTGTGTGTGTGTGTGTGTGTGTGTGTCTACGGGTCCTGCTCAAGGCTAGCACTCTACCACTTGAACCACAGCTCCACTTGCAACTTTTTGAAGTTCAGTGGAGATAAGTCTCATAGACTCTCCTGCTCAGGCTGGCCTCAAACTGTGATCCTCAGATCTCAGCCTTTTGAGTATCTAGGATGACAGTTGTGAGCCACTAGTTCCCAGCCTGATGGTTGTTTTCATGTGTTAGCCTATCTAAAGCATGGTGCCCAGATATCTGTTCACACATCATTGTAGATGTTTCTGTGAGGTTGTTTTTATATTGGTCAGTTTTCATTACCTGGACATATATTTGCTATAAATTGGCGTATAAGGAGAAAACACGTTATTCTGGCTCCTAGTTCAGAAGTTTCAACCCCTGATCACTTGGTCCTGTTATTTTGGGCCTATGGCAGCACCGTGCACCATGGTGGGAGCCCATGGAGGAGGCGGTCTGTTTACTCCACAGCATGTAGGAAGCAAAGAAAGACACAGGAAGGGACCTGAGTCACACAAAGCCTCCTTGAACAGTGCACCTGTAGGGACTTAAATCCCACTAGGCCCCATCTTTTAAAGCTCTTGCTTCCTAAAGCATTACAGATTGGGGACAAAACTTTCAGCACATGGCCTTTGGGGAACATTCAAGATACAGATGATCGCAATGTGTTTGGTAATGTTTAAATTAGTGGAGTTTAGCCAGGCACCAGTGACTCACACGTGCAATTTGGGCTACTCAGGAGGTGGAGATCTGAGAGGATCCTGCTTTGAAGCCAGCCCAGGTAGAAAAGTCTATGAAACTCTTATCTCCAATTAACTAGCAAAAAGGAGGAAGTAGAGGTATGGCACATGTTTTAGAACGCCAACTTGGATCAAAAAAGCCAAGTGAAAGTGGGGTGCTGGTAGCTCACACCTGTAATCCTAGCTACTTAAGAGGCTGAGATCTGAGGATAGTGGCTCAAAGCCAGCCCAAGCAGGAAAGTCTGTGAGACTGTTATCTCCAATTCATCACCAAAACACAAACACAAACAAAACAAAAAACAGAAAAACTGGAAGCGGAGTTGTGGCTCAACTGGTAGAGTGCTAGCCTTGATCAATCAAGCTCAAAGACAGTGCCCAGCCCAGGCCCACACACGTGCACGCGTGCCCACACACACTCATGTGTGCACACACACGAAGCCATGAATGAATGATAAAATAGACAACACAAGTGGAGTTTGTGTGTAGAAAAATTGTGCTTCCTAATGTGGGTGTGCTTCACCCATCCATCAAAAGTCTGAATAGAATAACAACAAAACAAACTGTGCTTCCGTGAGAAGGAAATCCTGCATCAGAGGGCCTCCAGATTGGACATGCAACCATGGCCTTTCTCCAACTTCTCCAATCATTAACCTTCCCTGAAGATGTTGAGCTCTTTCTTGGCCACCAGAATCCGTGAGCAACTTCAAATCTCTCCTGCCCTCCTCTTCTTCACCTCCTCCCTTCCTCCTTCCTTCCCTTCACTGTCCCCCATGCGCTATCTCTCTGGAGACACTTGATTAAATTCCTCCAGATTTTATTATTTTTATTTTGTTTATATTTTTCTTATTCAGTCCTAGATCCTCAAGTACTTCAAAAGTACCATGATTTTCCATGTACATAATCATGAGACATTTGGGAGTACTATAAAATGGAAACAAGCTGGAGACCTATGGCTCACACCTGTAATCCTAGCTACCAAGGAGGCTGAGATCTGAGTATTAAGGTTCAAAGCTAGCCCGGGGAAACACATCTGCTAAATAAACTCTTAACTCCAATTAACCAGCAAAAAGATGAAAATGGGTATGGCTCAGGTGATAGGGTGCCAGCCTTGAGCAAAAAAGCCAAGCAAGAGTGTGAGGCCCTGAGTTCAAGCCCCAGTAACCAGAAAGCGGGGAGGGGGGGGCAGGGGGGGAGAGATTCAATCAGGATCTCCATGTTAATTAAGCCCATGAAGTAAGAGACTTGATGTGGGAGTGTTAAAAAAGTTGGATCCCTTTCAGCACTGCCCAAGAGTTCAAGGGGCTTCATCCATCAGAAAGCAAGCTTTGTGCCAGCCCTAGAGGCAGAAAGTCCTAGGGCTGCCATAATTACCCACCTGTAATAGCTCAGCTATTAGCTCCCACATACTCGTCTTCCCACTCACCCCAACTGCTGACTTCAGGATGAAGTCAATTTTGATTTCAGCCAGATAGGAACCATTGGTGTGGTTTAACGACTTTAATAACCAGCCTGGACAAGTTTACAGAGTTGAGAAGTTCAACATACCAAGTTTCATGTTGGTTTTGGGGCCAGTTGGTTACATGACCCCTTCAAGGCAAATTATTTCCAGGGGTTTAGTTCCCACATTTATGATATGGATATTGAGCCAGGAACTAGTGGCTTGGGGCCTGTAGTCTTAACTTCTCAGGAGGTTGAGATCTGAGGACCCAAGGTTTGAAGTGAGCCTAAGAAGCAAAGTCTGTGAGACTCTTATCTCCAAGGAACTTCCAAAAAGCCAGAAGTGGAGCTGGTTCTTAGGCAGTAGAGTACAAGCGTTGAGTGGGAAAAAAACTCGGCAACAGTGCTAGGCCCTGAGTTCAAACTCCAGTACTGGCCCCAAAACAAAAATGTTAATATTGGTCTTTTTCTTCCTTCCCTCTTTCATGTTGTGAAAATTCCTGATACACATCTGAGGACAAAACATATGTCATTTTATGAAGTAATGATTGCAATAATATCACTCTGGTAGAAATTCACTGAAGCTTTTCCTAGTGTGACTTGTAAAGGGGAAAAATAAAAAATCAAATGGAATAGCATTGGTTACGGGCACTTAAAGGAATCCAGATGCCATTGTGCATCAGTTCTCAGACACATTTGCAGCTGAACCCTCGAACTGGGCTGCACATGTGCTCTTTGAATCGGTGTTGACCTCTGCTAATATGTTGTAGTGAGACCCCCTTCACCCCTCAGGTCACCCAGAGACCAAGGCTGCCCCCAAAGCCTTCCCTACCAAACAACTTTTGCCAGCACCGATCACAATTCTCACAATGGATGTAATTTCTAGCCAGTCTCCCCATGGTTTAAAATGATCAATGCAGTGACCATTTTGTAAAACCTCAAAGCAGATTTCCAAGTCTAGTTGAGTCTCCATTTTCCTGGATTGTAAGTCTACTGAATCCTGTATGCAATTTTCTTTGTTCTTGACTAGGGTGATTTCATTCTTGGACAACAGAATTGAAATAGTAAGGCAGGGGGGTGAGGGTGATGGGATGAGACTGACTGGAGTAGACTGGAAACAGGCTACAATAAAATCCTCTCTTGTGTAACTAAGCTAATGAAAATTAAAATAAATAAGTAACATAAAATAGTGTGGCTTACAAACTTTTGTTAAGCAATGCCAGAAATCACCTGGAAATTACTTCCACATTTTCCTGTTAACATCTTTTCTTTTTCTCTCTAAAGCACTCCATTTTTTGAATAGATGAATAATGTAGTATATAAACTATATCTCAACAAAACTTTTTTCCTTTTCTTTCTTTTTTTTTGTGCCAGTATTGGGGATTAAACTCAGAGCCTCAGCACTGTCCCTTAGCTTTTTTCATCCAAGGCTGGCACTCTACACTTGATCCACATAGCTCCACTTCCTACTTTTTTAGTGGTTAATTGGAGATAAGAGTCTCATAGACTTTCCTGCTCGAGCTGGCTTCCAACGTTGATCGTTAGATCTCAGCCTCCCTAGTGGTTAGGACACTGGTGTGAGCCATAGGTACACAGTGAAAGCACTACATTTTAAATGTGTGAATTATATTATATGGTCTATATGTTATAGCATAATAAAAGTATTCTATAGAATTTTTTTTAAAGCAAACAGGAAAACCAGGCACCAGTGGCTCACACCTATAATCCAAGCTTTTCTGGAGGCTGTGAGCAGGAGAATCGAAGTTTGAGGCCAGTTCTGGTAAAATAAAAAAAATTTTTAAAGTAAATTTCTCAAGACTTTATCTAAAAAGTTGCCAGCCAAAAATAGGGCTACAGGAATGGTTCAGGTAGTGTAGTGCTAGTCGCTTGAGCTCAAAACCCAGTAACACACACACACACACACACACACACACACACACACACACGCTGGCAAAGATGAAGCAGGAAAATGCTGGCCCCTCCTGCTCTGAGCCTTTGGCAGTAGCTCTGTCAGCCCCCTGTGCAGAGCAGGCACGGTGCGCGATCCTGAGGACTTTCTGTTTCTAGTGCTGTATTTACTTTTTAAAGACATTGCTGAGTTAGGCAGAATTTTCCACATTCATTTGTATTTTGCTTGGTACTCACTTTCTTACAAAAATGAACAATCAAGACAAAGAAAACAAAAGGTCCGATTACTATTCTTCACCTTATCTCAAAGCAAAATATTTTCTTTCCTTCCTTTCTTCCTTCCTTCCTTCCTTCCTTCCTTCCTTTTTTCTTCCCATTTTCTTTCTTTCTTTCTTTCTTTCTTTCTCTCTTCCTTTTCTCTCTCATTCTTCCATCCTTCCTTTCTTTTTCCTTCATCCCTCCCTCCCTCCCACCCCCTTTCTCTCTTTCTTCCTTCCTTCCTTCCTTCCTTCCTTCCTTCCTTCCTTTCTGCCTTCCTTCCTTCCTTCTTCCTTTCTTTCTCTGTTTCTTTCTTTCTTTCTTTCTTTCTTTCTTTCTTTCTTTCTTTCTTTCTTTCTTTCTTTTCTTCTTTCTTCAACAGAAAGCACTGCCAAGTCTCATTAAGAAGTACTTAAACAAGTCTGGCAAGAAATGTACTCACTACCTTCTGCATGTAACTGTAACCCTTCTGTACATCACTTTGACAATAAAAATTAAAATAAAAAAAGAAGTACTTAAGGAAAAGCAAGGATGCAAGACCTGGTGTCTATCCAGTGATAATGGCAGGAGAAATGCCCCGGCATGGGCATGGGGACCTGTCCACCCCTAGTCCTCAGTTACAGCACTTACCACAGCATGGGTTGTCACACTGCTTGCCGCAGAACTCCTTTGGGTGCCTGTGGCTGAGGGTAGTGAGGTCTGAAGTCTTCATTTTTAATCTGCATCCCTACTAATTTATAATATATTAACAGGTTGCAGGTTTGAGCATAAATGCAGTGGCTTTAAGCCAGGTACTGGTGGCTCACACCAGCAAGCCTCGCTACTCAGGAGGCTGAGATCTGAGGATTGTGATTCAAAGCCAGTCCAGGCAGGAAAGACTCTCATTGGAGATTCTTATCCCCAATTAAACAGCAAGAAGCTGGAAATGGAGCTGTGGCTCCAGTGATACAGCAGCAGTCTTGAATGAGAAAGGTAAGGGTGAGTGTTCAGGCCCTGAATTCAAGCCTCTGTAGTGGCACACATGTGTGTGTATACACACACATACACACTCACACATATAAAGCTGTTAGCTGAATAAGAGTTTCTATCACAGAGAACACTTGTAGTCATGCCCTCTGCTATGGTTAAAATGTGTATCCAAGATTCCTATGTTGATGATAGTTAGAGGTGGAACCTTTGGGACATGATTAGGATTGGGTGAGGTTGTGAGGGTGGGACCCCAGCATAGTATTAGCAGCTTTATAAACAAGGAGAGAGAGTGGGTGCTGTTCCATCTCGCTGTGTGATGCCCTCTACCATGCTGAGGTTTAGTAAGAAGGCCTTACCAAATGTGCGTGTTATGTGTGCTCTTGGGCTTCCTAGTCCCAGAACTATGAACTAAATAACTTATTTTCTTTATAAATGACCCAACAGGAAGTAGACGGTGATGCCTGTGTTTTTAATCATCCTGTGGGTGCTCCGTGACACTAGAATGATTTAACCAGAACAACTCCTGAAGTCTCCTTTGTGCCAGGTTCTCTTAGACTAGTTCCAGGAGATATCCTGGACCTGCCCTGGTCCCACACATTGCCAGCTTGACCTTTGACCTTTTGCTGTTTCTGCCCAGGCCTTGCCTACTCCTGTGAATGGGAGCTTAATTTCTACAACTCTTGTGAAACTGCGCCTGTAAAATGTATGTGATGATACTTGTCCCACTTTTGAATTTGTGTTCTCTACACAGATAAATGTATCCCCTTTTATTTCCCATGACCTCTTTACTTGCTGTGAGTAAGTTTTACTCTGTGTGACTTTATTCTTGGTGTCAGTTCCAACTTAATTCCCATGAAAAGGCATCTGCCTCAGGGAGTTTAGTAACAGGAGTGAAGATCTTTGATTATTTGTTTATTAATTTATTTAGTGCTGGTATTATGGCTTGAATTCGGGCCCTGGGCACTCTTCCTTAGTCTTTTTGCTGAAGCATGGCACTCTACCACTAGAGGCACAGCTCTATTGGCTTCTTCTTCATCGTCTTTGCCTTCATCTTTGTCTTCTTTTTTTTTTTTTTTTTTTTGTCCAGTCCTGGGGCTTGAACTCAGGGCCTGAGCACTGTCCCTGGCTTCGTTTTGCTCAAGGCTAGCACTCTGCCAATTTGAGCCACAGCGCCAATTCTGACCTTTTCTATATATGTGGGACTGAGGAATTGAACCTAGGGCTTCATGTATACGAGGGAAGCCACTCTTGCCACTAGGCCATATTCCCCTTTGTCTTCTTTTCTTTGGTAGTTAATTGGCCTCAAGACTTTCCTGCCTGGGCTGGCTTTGAACCACAGTCCTCAGATCTCAGCCTCCTGAGTAATTAGGATTGCAGGTGTAAGCCAGTGGAGTCCAGCTGGCTTGAACGAGGGGCAACAGTCTCAACACAGAGGTAACTGGCCTCTCAGGAGCTCTAGAGAAACCCATCAGAAATGAACATCCCCCCACGGATATAACAAATTGGCTCCTAGTGTGTACATTAGAGTTTCATGGCTGCTCTGAGCAGAGCTACTCTGGGAGAGGACCCTCCACACTCACCCCACGGAGGGCTTCCGAAGGCATGGACTTCCCATATTGACAGCTTGACCTCATCTTCATTTTCTCCTGGCCTTCAATCAACTATCCTTTTCTCATCTGTAATAGAGGAAGAGAATGCCTCTGGGCAGCTTTATCTCGAGATTGACTGGACAACATACAGAAGGAACTGCCCTGAAGTCTCGGGTCTCCCAAACTCTCACTCGACTACCCTGTGAATCTCATTGCCTGCCCCTACTTTCATCCACACCAAATACTGTACACAACAAGCCTCGGGGAACAGTGCCCCAACCCCATGGACAGCATCAGATCTCTTCGTACTGTCCTCTGAGCACTGCCTTTATGTTTGATGTCGAGGATTCCCCCAATAGCATCTGACTTCCTCTTTTGTGGCTTGGACTATCTCTTCAGGTTGTTAGCCTCTGACTGATTGATTGTTTAAATACTTGGAATGCATTTCAGGGCCTCCCGAATGCTGGACAAGTGCTTAGCTGAACTACATCCTAGACTAAACACACACACAAATATATGTGTATATAATATGTGTGTATATAGTATATATATATATATATATTATACATTTAGCACTGAGACTTGAGCTCAGGGCCTACACTCTATTGCATAGTTTTGTTTTTTTCTAATTTATTTATTTATTTAAATTGTCCAGGTGATGTACAGAGGGGTTACAGTTACATATGTAAGGTAGTGAGTACATTTCTTGTCAAATTTGTTACCTCTTCCCTCATTTTTCTCCCACCTTCCCACCTCCCCAATCCCTGCCCCCCCACTGGGGTTGTACAGTTAGTTTACAACATACTGTCTTGTAATTATTGTTGTTTATTGCATAGTTTTTCACTGAAGGCTGGTGCTCTACCACTTGAGCCACACCTTCACTTCCAGCTTTTGGATGGTTAACAGGAAATAAGAGTCTCACAGACTTTCCTGTCTAAACCGGCTTTAAACAGCAATCCTCAGATCTCAGCCTCCTGAATCATTAGAATTACAGGCATGTGCCCTCTGTGCCCGGCAAGCCCAGTATTTCTTTAAGCAGAGTAGAATGGGATGGGGGCTTGGAAGAGAATGATAAAAGAGATGACATTGGTCAAGATGCATTATACTCTGACACGCTGAACTATAACCTCTTTGTACAACTATTTAAAGATAAGAGCATCATGAAATAGATAATACAAGTATAATGAAAAAGCATAATGAAAATAAATAAAATAAAGCAGGGTAAAGGAAAAAAGGCATCTTTTCTTGCTTATCACTGAGTTTACCACAGAGGCTCATATATATATGAAGGCCAAGAAGCAAGAGAAAAGCATACAAATTTAATCATTTAAGAAAAATTTCCATAATGCAAGGAAATATGCATCTAAAGAACAAGGAAATGCTCAGGCTTGATGAAGAATGGATTGTCACTCAGAGGTACAATTGATTAGCCACAGGGCATGGTAGACTGGCCACAGGCTAAGGGAAACTGAAGAAGTCTGTTCCAATTCTTTTTTTTTTTTTCCAGTCCTAGGGCTCAAACTCAGGGCCTGAGCACTGTCCCTGGCTTCTTTTTGCTCAAAGCTAGCAGTCTGCCACTTGAGCCACAGCACCACTTCCGGCTTTTTCTGTTTATGTCGTGCTGAGGAATCGAACCCAGGGCTTCATGTATGCAAGGCAAGCAATCTACCACTAAGCCACATTCCCAGGCCAGTTCCAATTCTTCTCAGTGACATTTTGCTTTCAGATATAAGGATATTCTTCTCCAGCGGTAGGAGATGTACCTCTAGAAGGAAGTTTTTATGAGCTGCTTTAGAAAGACTTTTATTTAAACTTCTTCTTCAACGCAGGAAGGTGAGAGAAATCAAAGGGACTTCCCTGATTCTTCTGTTTCCTCAAATGTCAATGTGCTATATTTTGGGGTGATAGGTCCTGTTTGCTTCTCAAAGTCATCATATTGAAATCCCTATGAAGCACATTTAGTTAATTCTCTGAGTTTTCTAGCACATATTTCAAAACTAAAAACTGGTTTAGATGGCTTGATTATGGATTTAGAATTTAGTCCTTGACATGGACAAGAAAACTTTCACTGCATTTGATCCAACGTGTGCTTATTGGGGTAAGTTTATTACAGCAGCTTAACTGAGCCAAAATCTATACCCAGACACAACTCCAGGGAGAAAGGAGAGGGAAGGCAAAAATAATTGGCAGATAATTTGAACTTTTAATGCAATAAACATAAATCCTGACTTGACTGAGTAAATTCCTAAGCTCAATAACAACAACTAGAACAAAAACCAAACATGCCAATTTTTAAAAATGCACACAGTATAGCACTTACCTAATAGGTACAAGGGTCTGGGTTTAATCTTCAGTATAAGAGAGACAGAGACAGAGAGACAGAGAGAGAGCATGATGGAAAAGACATTTCTCATAAGAATATATGCAAATAGACAATAAATTGTGAACTAAATTGTGAAATACAAGGGGGCTGGGGATATAGCCTAGTGGCAAGAGTGCCTGCCTCGGATACATGAGGCCCTCGGTTCGATTCCCCAGCACCACATATACAGAAAACGGCCAGAAGCGGCGCTGTGGCTCAAGTGGCGGAGTGCTAGCCTTGAGTGGGAAGAAGCCAGGGACAGTGCTCAGGCCCTGAGTCCAAGGCCCAGGACTGGCCAAAAAAAAAAAGAAATACAAATAAAAATTTATAGACACTTAGATGAGAGAGAAGAAGAGGAGGAGGAGAAGGAGAAGGAGAAGGAGAAGAAGAAGAACGAGAAGAAGAAAAAGAAGAAGAAGAAGAAGAAGAAGAAGAAGAAGAAGAAGAAGAAGAAGAAGAAGAAGAAGAAGAAGAAGAAGAAGAAGAAGAAGAAGAAGAGAGGGAGGAGGAGGACGAGGAGGAGAATAGTAGCTGCTGCCAGGGGTACAAGGTAGGGCAAGGCCTGAATGTTTGATGGAGACAGAACTAACTCTAGTTGTTTTGTTTTGTACTGGTACTGGGGCCTCACAATCTCCCTTGGTGTTTTTGTTCAAGGCTGGTGCTCTTGAACCACAGCTTTTTTTTGTTTTTGGTTTTTTGGGTGTTTTTTTTGTTTGTTTGTTTGTTTTGTTTTTGCCAGTCCTGGGCCTTGGACTCAGGGCCTGAGCACTGTCCCCCGGCTTCTTTTTGCCCAAGGCTAGAACTCTACCACTTGAGCCACAGCGCCACTTCTGGCCATTTTCTATATATGTGGTACTGAGGATTCAAACCCAGGGCTTCATGTATATGAGGCAAGCACTCTTGCCACTAGGCCACATCCCCAGCTCCGAACCACAGCTTTACTTTTGGCATTTTGCTAATTAATTGGAGATAACAGTCTCTCGAATTTGTCTTCCAGGGCTGACTTTGAGCCTCAATTATGAGATCTCAGCCTCCTGAATAGCTAAGATTATAGGTGTGAGCCATTGCACCCAGCCTAGAACTCCAATTTTGTAAGATGAAAAGTGTTCTGGATGATGATGATGATGGTTGTACAACAATGTGAATCTCCTTAGTGCCACTCAACTAGTACTTAGGATGGTTAACACAGTCAGTGTCCTATCCTATATATTTTACCAAGCTATACCTCACAGTCACAAGCAAGCAGTAGCTACCTCTGTCCTATGCTGGGCCCACCCCTCCCCCTAGCTACACCCTTGTCCACAAAGGGCACTTCAGAGCAGTGTATGCGCCCAGGAAGTGTCCACGACACAGAATCACGTATGGCAGGTGCCTTGTCAGCCTGAAACAGACAGGAGGTGACAAATATCATAGGCAGCTATAAACCCATGTGTAGCCAGAGGACAACAGGAGGCAGGGAGGCTGGGCCTGGAGGCCCTCCTTCACCATTCAGAAAGCCTAGATGTGTTCCTTCCCATGATGGAGGCAGGGAGGTGATGGAAATGCTTTGAGAACGGTGTGAAAGGGCAAGATCTCCAGGCAAACCTCTGCCTGCCTGGGAAGGACAGGGGATTTGAAGGGCAGGGTGGATCAAACTATATCCAGTGGGTGGGAGCTTGTTAAGAGGCTGCAACTGGTGGAAGCCAGTGTGGAGAGGAGCTCAGGATGGATACCCAACCTCCAGCCCTTGACAGTCAAGTTTCCCTGTGCAGGACCATTGATTATCCTTTGAAAGACACCGCTTCATCCTGTGAGCATGTTAGATCAGACCTAGTAGAGAGTCCGATAACTGGTAAATCACGTTGCAAATAGCATTTCTTCTTGACAGAGCATGTACAGGTTGAAAATTCAAAATCCAATATGCTCTCAAATCCAAAATATTTTGAGTACGGACATAATACTACACATGGAAAATGCAATCTCCAGCCGCATGTGAGAAATTACAGTCAAAATGAAAGGACAGTCAGGTGGCTCTCACTTATAATCCTAGCTTCTCAGGAGGCTGAGATCGGAGGATTGACATGTGAAGTTAGCCTGGGCAGATAAAGCCATGAGGTTCTTACCTCCAATGAACCAGCCAAAAGTCAGAAGTGGACCTGTGGTTCAAGTTGAGCGAAACAGCTAAACCTAAGTTTGGTGCCCAGTAAAAGCCAAGTAAGTACAGTAAAAATACTATGTAATATTTCTTTTAGGTTATATGCATAAGTTACATATGAAGCATAAATGAATTTCACATTTTTGAGGATCCTGTCTCCAAGATATCCCATTATCTACATGTAAATATTCCAAAACCTGAAGGAAAAATAAACCTGAAATCTGCAACACTTCCGTCCCAAGTTTTTCATATAAGAAATAATCAACCCATGTATAAAACAGGATTGGCATCCAGGTGCTGGTGGCTCACATCTGTAACCTAGGTACTCAGAGGCTGATATCTGAGGACCACAATTTGAAGCCAGCCGAGGCAGGAAAGTCCGTAAGTCTCTTATCTCCAATTAACTGCCAAAAAAATGCTGAAAGTGAAGCTGTGGCTCAAGTGGTAGGGCACAAAAGCTCAGAGACAGCATCCAGGCCCCAAGTTCAAGCCCCAGGACTAGCACAAAAAAACACATCTGACTACCTTTGGAGATCTTAAATTCTTGTGGGAGGCAATGAGGATGTCATTTTTGCTTCACACACACACACACACACACACACACACACACACAGGTTTTAATTTGCAAGCCAGTGAAGCACTTCCCCTGAAATGTATAGATCTATAACTAAATGCATTGTGCGTGTGCATACACGCTCATGTCCACTGTGCTCATTACACATCCCACTAAGTTAAAGACACCCAAACCTGGTGTCAGTAGTTCATGCCTGTAATCCTAGCTAATTAGGAGGATGAGATCTGAGGATCAAAGTTCTAAGCCAGCCCAAGCAGAAAAGTCCTTGAGACTCAGCTCCAATGAACCAGTAAAAACGTTAGATGTGGAAGTTGTGATAAAACACCAGCCTTGACTGAAAAAGCTGAGAAAGAGCCATGATGCTCCAACTTCAAGCCCCAGTACCAGTACAAAATCTAGAAAAACAACAACAACAACAAAGGATAATCAGGGAACAATTACTGGAACAGACGGAGCAGGCGAGCGCCCACCCCTGTGAACCCAGCCTGCTTCTCACTGAAAACATCCTGTCCTACTTTCTGTACCTAGAAAACCTGCCAAGATCGGCTCAAATACTTCTGAGTACTCAAGAGTTGCCTGGAGAGCTAGCCACAGCCAGGGTGACCCTATGAGCCCACGGCACCCCTGTGAGTTGTGAAAAAGGTTTCAATCTATCAGACAGGCAGGACGGGGCCCACTCTCCCTAAGGAGGAGCCCCGGGGGGCGGGTGTGCCCTACAGGACAGCACACAGCTCACCTCCCACACCCAGAACTTTCTAGCCAGGTACTAATCAGCCCTTTTACTTCACTTCTCCCTGCCTTGGGTTTTTCATCTTTAATTGAGGGCAATTGTAACTTCCTGACCTGCCTTGCCAGGATGATTATGAAAGTATTGCAAGTGCCAATCCCAATAGCAGTGGGAGATATATCGTTATTATTCATTCTAATAACAACCTAGCCAGTCAGGCCGAGCACACAGTCATTCGTGGTTTTTTTTAATAAGTGAAGAAAGAGAATGAGCAATATCACAGTGATTCACTCCCTGTCACGAACAGTCAGGGGAGAGACAAAGAGAGCCCAAATCAGTGCTGTGTTCCCTACAATGCAACCAAGAGAAGAGAATGCAGTGGCCTTCAACTGGTGTTTAACTGTTTCTCCTTGATAGTTGGATCTTTTCTCCTCCAAAGCTCCATCTAAGACTAGGTGCTATGTGCTCACTCGGTTTCTTTTCCTCATAGCTTCCCATTGTAACTCCACACAGCCATTCTGGCAGCACTGGGATTTGAACTCCGGGCCTTTTACTTGCTAGGCAGATGCTCTACCACTTAAGCTATGCCTTAGTTATTTTGCAGATAGAGTCTTGCCCTTTTTGCTTGTGTCAGTCAGGCAATGATCCTCTTGTGTAGGTGGGGTGACAAGCATGTATCCCTGTGCTTGACTTGTTTGTTAAGATGAGGTCTTGCTAACTTTATTTTGCCTGGGCTGACCTTATACCATGATCCTCCCAATCTCAGCCTCCTGGGTAACTAGGATTACAGACATAGCCTTGTAAACTCTTTTTGGGAGCAATTATACCAAAGTCTTTGGACCAAGCAATACTATAATTGTGTGTGTGTGTGCATGCACACGCGTGCATGTGTGTGTGTGTGTGTGTGTGTGTGTGTTTTAATTCGGATGCAGATCCTGCTGAGTAAAAAGGGCCCAAATTTTACAAAGTTTCTTTCTATTTCCATGCGTGGCACCAACCTGGGGCTCAATGACTATGTATTGACTAAGTGGATTTAATGAGTTGTTTAGTAGAGTTGAGTCTCCTACCTTTAGCTTTAAAGGCATAAAATAACCATGGGGGGAAGGGGAGTCAGAAGGGAAAAAACTGGGAGAGAATAAGGGAGAGGTTGACAGTCTTCAAAAAGAAATGTACTCACTCATTTACCTGACAGGAATGTAAAAGGAATCCCCCTAACATCACCTTTATAATAAAAAAATAAAATAAACATGAGCACAGGAATGGAGGCCAGCCTCCGTTCCTGCCTGTGTTATTTACCCGTGGAGAGATTTTGGGGTTTCCCACTTCACCTCTCTAGGTTCTGCTTCCTTTACAGGATTACAGTAATGGTCATAGGCTTCCATTCAAATGCTACTTTCAGTCAGCTGATGATAACCAGAAGCTCACACAGGCTGTGTGAAGAGAGCCAGGAGGGGGGAGAGGGATGGAGAACGACGCTCTCTTCCTGGTCACTGGTCCTTATGGACAGAAGTTGTGCCCCAGCCATTTGTTATTGCTGAACAGAATCATGCAAGACCTTTAAGTTTTTGTAGACCTTTAACCAAGAAGAGTGCGTGATTTGGTAGACATTAAATTTTAGACTTAAATCATGTAGCTCAGAGCAAATCTCTGTGTTTTTACATCATGAAGATTCTTTTCCTATGTTCTGGCAAGGGAACAATCAAAGATTTGTACATTGGGGAAAGGACCAAGCATTAGTTTGAGGGTTGAGAAAATGCCCCGGAAGTTCATCTGGCTTCCTGAGTAGGTAAAAGAAGTTGATGACTTAGCACAAGTTTACGTCTTCATTTTATAGCTATGCCATGACTCATAGCAGGCAGAATTATATGTCTTAGGTCATTTGTAGGTCTAGGCATGTAATTTACTAAACTCAGTTTTGTTTTCTTTCCCTATGGAAGACCATGGCTCATTCAGTGTATTTTCCTTGCTATCCCAGGGCCTTTATTCTTCCACTTTCAGAAGAAAAAAAAAACCTTCAATGAGTGAAATCATAGAGTTCAGTTGAACAAAGACCTCTCAAATCTAGCAGTTCTCAGAAGCTGTCTTAAGACTCAGGCCTGAAACATGTTCAGGACAAAAAAAACAAAAGTGACATACAGGGATTGCTTAATTAGCCATTGGCAGGTATTTGCCTTGCAAATGGTGGGGGGGAGGGGGCTGTGACTAAAGCTGGCTGTCAGGAGTCACTGTGCCTCAATCACATAAGCAGACAGCTATTAGTGCATTCTTTCACAATGAGGAAATGTTCTTAGGAGGTGTTTTCTTTCCTTTTACTTGGACTTGAACTCAGGGCCTTGTGCTCTTGGTTGGCTTTTTTTGCTCAAGGCTGATGCTCTGCCACTTAAGCCACACCTCTGCTTTTGTTGGTTAAATAGTCTCAGGATTTATCTACTCTGGTTGACTTCAAACAGAGATCTCAACTTCCTGAGTATTACAGGTATGAGCCACACCAGTACCTGGTACATTCTAATGTGTGTGTGTGTGTATGTGTGTGTGTGTGTGTGTGTTCTGGTCCTGGGGCTTGAACTCAAGGCCTTGGAGCTGTCCTTGAGCTCTTTTTGCTCAAGGCTAGCCCTCTATCAATTAGCACCACAGCTCTACTTCCAGCTTTTTTGTGGTTAATTGGAGATTACATTCTTTCAGACTTTATCTGTGCAGGCTGGCTTTGAATGAGTATCCTCCGATTTCAGATTTCTGAGTAGTTAGGATTACAGATGTAAGTCGCCAGTGCCCAGCCATTCAAATTTTTGTTAAGTACAATATACTCTAAAATAATGATAGGAAGCCTACATAGTAAATACATCAAGCAATGCCTAGTCATTTATGGTCATCATTAAATATGATGTACTGTATATAGACCTACCTATATGCAATACTTTTATAAACTGGCAGTGAAGTAGGTGTGCCTATACCAGCATCATCTCAACATGTGTAGTGTCTTGCTCTGATGTCATCACATCGAATACAACATCACCGTGAAAGGAATTTATCAACTCACTGTTATCGTAGGACACCATCATCACCATCAAACATGAAGACCATCATTGAGCACAACATGGTCTTACAGTACAATACTATCTGCTCCTACACAGGGCTTTGGTTATTTTACACCTAAGCTAGGCTATAGCTCCCCCTGTATGGTCTCAGGATAGGAACTTCTTCAGGCTACCAATTCAGTTTCATTTCACACTAGGGAACTAAAAGTCTACCATTTCTTGCCACTTTTTCTTGCAATGCTAAGGATCAAACTCAGAGCCTCAGGCCTAGTAGGCAAATGCTCTACCACGAGCCACACCCCCAATGCTTTCTTGGTCACTTGAAATGTCATGAGGCTAGGGTCCTTGGGGACTTAACAGAACCCATTAGAAGGTGCACAGGCTCTATGGTAACACTCAAGATTTCAGTCTCCATTTTTACTGTTTATTAACCAAATAATCTGCTTTCCTCAGGAGCAAAAGGAGCAGGGTGAAGATGGTTGAGAGAAATAAAGCAAAAAAATGTTTATAAGGGGCTGGGAATATGGCCTAGTGGCAAGAGTGCTTGCCTCGTATACATGAAGCCCTAGGTTTGATTCCTCAGCACCACATATATAGAAAAGGCCAGTAGTGGCACTGTGGCTCAAGTTGGCAGAGTGCTAGCCTTGAGCAAAAAGAAGCCAGGGACAGTGCTCAGGTCCTGAGTTCAAGGCCCAGGACTGGCAAAAAAGAAAAAAGTTTCTAAGGCACTTGCTATAAAACCTGTGTTTTCACAGGGCTCCATAAACTGCTAAGTCCCGCCTCCAGTAAGAAAAAGAAGCTGTAAAATGAAAACCTCAAAATGTTGCATACCAAAACAAAAAAAAACAACAAGCAACCCCCCCCCCAAAGTTAGGAATACCTGAAGCAACCCAACTCTGTGTGTTGTTATTACTGTTGCTGGCTTAGCAGTTCAAGTTGAGTGGGGATTGACCAAGCCTATCCGAGCCTCAGAGCTGGCCAAGAAAGGAGACAGGGCCAAATGGAAATGTTACAAGAGGGGGAAAAAATCTTTTCTAAGAAAGCACTATGAATATAAATCACCATGCTAAACAAGAGGTAGGCAGTGAGGGCCAGGAGTGGCTCTGACAACACTGACTTCTTACACACCCCACCTGTGATGCAACTGATTAAACAGGACAGGACAGAGGACCCTGGCTGGGCTGAGCCCAGCAAGGGAAAGTTCTAGAATGTCATGCAGCCTTTCTGATGATCTTGCCTGTCCAGAAGCAGGTCTGAATGGTTTGAGGGGTGTGTCCCCTAGGGTAAGCCTGTCTGAGGACAGAATGATACCATCTAGGATTCAGGTTCTTTTCTTTCCTATTGAAGGGCAGGAAAATATTTAATACAGACAGAGCAGGTTTATCTGAAGGCAAAGCAACAGTGAAATGGATTCCCCGTGCAAGGAGAGACCCTCCAGAACAGAACACAGTCTAGCAGGATCTGCTATATATGGGGTCCCTTGTGTGATCCTGTTCTGATTGGTCAAAGGGTAGACTTGGCTGTGGGGAGTCTTGTGATTGGCTCCTGCACTTTGGTGCATGAGAATGGAAGCTGCCCTGTGATTGGATTCCCCACTTCTGTGCATGGGCAGAGAAAGGATTTTTGTTTGGATGGAGACTAGGGGAATGTGCTGGGCCCTAGCCATGAACAACAGCACATGTGCTAAGGCCCACAAGCCTGATGGGAACAAGACAACTACCCTTAGCTGGGTCACTTTCCCCCTGCCATGTTGAAGCTGGTTCTGGCTGTCACTTTGGTTCCTAGCTACCTAACCAGGAATGCCTAACTTCTGCTCAAGGCCACAAAGCCCCCGGCCAGTGCTGATCTCTAATGAGGACGGATTGAGAACCTGGCTCAGGTGAGGACAGGGCCAGTCCAGAGTGCAGCCCCGACTCATGGCCACTCGTCACACTTCTGTCTCCTCATCTGTTAAGGAAGGTGTTGGATTCATGGTACTTTAACAAACCTCAACATGAGGGTTCTGTGGGGGTTCTGTAAACCTACCCTGCCCAGTGACCAAAGTTTTTGAGAGAGCCCTCACGGTTCTCTGTGTTCCCCAATCCATTTCTGCCTTCATTTCTACAGGACAGACCTGGTCTGCTGTACCTATGTTGAATGTGACACAAAGAAACTGAAAGCCAAGGACCAGAGTGGCTCATGCCTGTAATCCTTGCTACTCAGGAGGCTGAGACCTGAGGATCATGGTTTGGAGCCAGCCTGAGAAGGAAAGTCTGAGACTCCTATATCTAGTTAACCACTACAAAGCCAGAAGTGGGCTCTGTCTCAAGTGGTAGAGCGCCAGCCTTGAGCGGAAAAGCTAAGGGACGGCACTCAGGCTTTGAGTTCAAACTCCAGTACTGGCACAAAAAAAAAGCCAAACCAAACCCAAAGAAAACAAAACCAAAACAAAGAGACTTGGAGATGTCCCATTATCCTTGCTTTGCCTCTGTTTTGTTAAAGTTCTCGCTGGCAGCCACGAAGGCCTGTGGACGAGCAGACACAGCACTGTCTTCTTGAATGTTCGGGAGAGCTTGGATTGGGCTACTAGGAGTAACCATACTAGCCAGGCGCTATGGGGAGCAGCTCAGCTGGATGTGGAAATCAGGCCAGTATTCTCTGAAGAGTAATTTGTGTGCATACTGATAACTGCTTTCGTGGTATCTGGTAATTTGACCCAGAAACGCTGCTTTCTGCATCTATCTTAGGAAATAACAGAGCATTTGACTGCCAGGCACTGATAGCTCACACCTGTAACCCTAGCTACTCAGGAGGCTGAGATCTGAAGATTTTGATTCATCGAGGGTTAACCACCAAAAAGCCAGAAGTGGAAGTGTGACTCAAGTGGTAGAGCACCAGCCTTGAACAAAAAAGCCAAGTGAGAACAGGAGATCCTGGGTTTAAGCCCTAGGGAGGGACAGACAGACAGGTACATGCACGTGAACACACACACACACACACAAATGTATCCAGTGCTTACCTGTAGTCAATCCACCCAGGCATTTATTTTTCAGTGACTCCACTGCATGCTTCGAGTGTCATTCACAAAATCAGTTATCATATTGAATTATCTTCACTCACTCCCACACTCACTGACAGTTTGCACACACACATACACACATATTTTCATGCTCACCCGATGCTGTTACACTCTCACACACACTTACTTGCTGGCACTTGGTCACAAATGCACATCCTTACAAGCTTATGCTCACCCATGTGTGCTCACATGCAATGCACTTCTCACACTCTTGTGCTCCCATATTTGTGCTCCCATATGTATGCTTATACACTCGTGCTTACTCACAGGCTGGTACACTCATGTCCACAGCTTGCACACCCACACATTCCCCTCACACACATGCCTGCACACTCCTGTTTCCAATGCTCACATGCACTGGTTCCTGCATACACACTTGCATGTTAATTCTCTCACATATTTCTATATTGTGTACTTACAGTCATTTTCATACACAACCTCACACGTTTTCACATGACCACAAACTTGCACATGTACATTCACATGATTGTGTGCACACCCACATGTGCTCATACTTGCATTTGTGCCCCCATACAATTGCTTTCATGTGAAGAGTGCACACTCACTGACTTTTATTCACACCATGCTCACATGTTTACATTTACACACTCATGCTGCTCTGCTGTGCTCCTCATGTATAGCTGATTGCTCACACAGACAACTGTCTCTCGTTCCGCAGCCCCTCTCTATCCCTAGGTGCCTGTTACAGCCTCTCCCTGTCCTTTCAAAGCCTGCCCAGCAAATAGAGTCATTATATTCAATGTACATATGTGATTGTGGAAACCACATCACCTGAGGGTATGGATGGAAGGGGTGACATTGATCAAGATGCATTATGCTCCTAGCCTGACTTGTGGAACATAACCTCTTTGTACAGCTACTTAAAAAAAAAAAAAATCTGTCCAGGTGTCACTTGGCATGTCCCTCCTCTGCCTGCAGTCAGTTCCCCTGCTCTGTGTCCTCCTATTTCCCAGAGGTCCTGGCCCGCTTTGGGGCTCTCTGCCGTAGGCAGGGCCTGGCAGAGCACCAGGCTCAGGTGGCCGCGTCCTGGTGGGGCCTGCAGTGCCGGTGGCGCAACACCTCCCTCCATACCGTTCCACACTACGTAGGCCGGGCTGGCGAGCACGAGGCACAGGCCAGTGTTGTCCTTGGCAGCAAGCTCTGCTGAGGGCTCCGAAATAGATACATTTCAAAGCACCCCAGTCTCCAGAACCACTCCCTTTGTAAAACTCAGCTGAAAACCAAAGGGGTGCACCCAGAGGCGGTCCTGCCCGCCCCCTGCCCACGCCCCTCTCCACAGGTGCCCACGGCCAGGGCTGCCTCTGCCCCAGGACAGGCCCAGCTGGATTCGGTGAGAGAGGCGCCATGTGGGCCCAGCCAAATATTAACTGTGGATGCTGTCCTACTTTGAACCCGAGATGCTCTGCTCTACGCAATCCCCCGGCCCTCTGGAAAACACAAGTGCATCTGTTGTCTGCCCAGAGGCCTGAGCTGGAGACTGTGCTTCTCAGAGCGTCACCCACACAAGCAGGGTAGGGAAGTGGAGGCTCAGGACTGCTGAGCTTTAAGCAGCAGCTGCCTCTCACTGACCCCTCAACTCCTGACCCCCAACAGCAGGGACAGTGGGGAAACAGGAGACCAAAACCTGGGCGCACAAGAGATCCCAGAAGGCAGGGACTTGGATTCACTTAGGGTTCATCATACCTGGGGGAAGGAGGGTCACCTTAAAATGGTGTTTAACAAGTGTCACCTCCAGCACCTGAGGATCATACCAAGCTACAACCATGGCTGGGCGCCAGTGGCTCATGCCTGTAATTCTTGCTACTCAGAAGGCTGAGGGATAAGGATGGAGGTTCAAAGCCAGCGCCCGCAGGAAAGTCTGTGAAAGACTCTTATCTCCAATTAACCACCACCAAAAAAGTCAGAAGTGGAGCTGTGGGCCAAGTGGTAGAGTGCTAGCCTTGAACAACAACAACAACAAAACAAAACAAAAAACTTCATGGACAATGCCCAGGCCCTGATTTTAAGCCCTAGTACTTTCACAGAAAGAAAAAAAAAAAGATGTAGCTATGACCTGCCAGTAAAATAATTCTGAGCACACAGCAAAGGCTAATTTATCAGCCTAGAAGAACGTGCCATAACAAGGCATTGCGTTTTTTTGTGGGTTTTTTTCAAGTGCATCTGAGTGAAGTTAGATCATGGCTTGTCAGGTTTGATTGCCACTTTCTCAGGACAAATTTCAATGGTACATCGATCATCATGCCCATGAAAGCTGGATTCACAGTCACTCAGGGTGCGGTCATAATTAGGCCTCGTTACTAATCTCTAGTATGCTGTGGTGGATTAAAGCAGGATGCAGGCTCTTGTCACATATGCACTCTGCACAGGTTTTAGCCAGTGAGCTACCCATGCTTTTCCTTGGAGCAGATAGGCAAGAAATTGTGTGTGTGTGTGTGTGTATGTGTGTGTGCGCGCGCGCGCGTGCATGTGCTGGTACTG
This sequence comes from Perognathus longimembris pacificus, assembly GCF_023159225.1. Taxonomy (NCBI): domain Eukaryota; kingdom Metazoa; phylum Chordata; class Mammalia; order Rodentia; family Heteromyidae; genus Perognathus; species Perognathus longimembris. The sequence continues at coordinate 63,943,832 of NC_063163.1, forward strand.
GGGCTTGAACTCAGGACCTAAGCACTGTCTCTTAGTTTTTTCACTCAAAGCTGATGTTCTACTCCTTGCCACAGCTCTACTTCAGGCTTGATGTTTAATTGTAGATAGATGTCTCCCACCTGTAATGCTAGCTACAGAAGACTGAGACCGGAGGACCCTGGTTCAAGCTAGCTCCAGCGAGAATGTCCATGAGACTCAAAAAAGCCAAAAGTGGAGGAATGGACTAAGTGGTGGAGCACCAGCCTTGAGCAGAAAAAAGCTAAGAAGGGTAAATGCTCAGGTTCCAAGTTCAAGCTCAAGTCCAGGTGCGCATGTGTACACACACACCACTACCTTTGGTTAGTGATAGTGCTGTGAAGAAAGTGAGCAACGTTTTTTGGAAATACACCTGAGATCAATTGATCACCCCTTGTCTTTTTAGGAGGTGATGTCTTATTTGAACTGAGACCTGAATAACACAAAAAGCCAGCTCGCTGAAGATCTAGGGCAGCGATATCAGTAGCAAAAGGCCCTATGGGCATATCATAAGAGCAGAAAGGTAAACATGAATATAACTCAAGCAGGTAGACAGGAGAGAAGAGAGAGAGAGAAGAGAAAGAGGGAGACAGAGAGAGGGAGAAAGGGAGGGGTGGGTGTTTCTGGAGAAGAAAGAAGTCAAGATTGCATTTTAAATGTAAGCCTTTAGATGTTTTAAGCCATTTTCAGGTGTTTTTTTTTAAATAGGGTCTCACTTTCTGCCTAGACTTTGATCTTTCTATTTATGTTTCCATAGAATTACCCAGCTTTTAATTGGTTGAGAAGTCTCACAAACTTTCCTGCCTGGGCTGGTCTTGAACCACAATTCTTCTGATCTCGACCTCCTGAGTAACTAGGATTACTGGCATCAGACACCATGCCTGGCTAGAATTCATTTTTGCAAGACTATTTGCTAATTCTTCAGTTAAGGGAGGAGATTTGCAAGTGTTAATAATGTGTTTCACAAACTATAAAATACAGCATATATATTATACTGATGATATAGGATATTTTATCATTTTAAAAGTCCTCTTGTTTTCTGTAGAGGGAACAAAACAGTTTGAGAGGAGCATAGCAGGAGCCATTGGTTTGGCCAGTAGAGGAATGAGTTGAGGAAATGGTGGGGGACTTGAACTTGGGCGCTGGCAGTGCAGATGGAGAGAGATAAGGTGGCAGGATTTGCTGAGGTACTGTTTGGGAGGAATGGAGGAATGGTGGTTGGTGGAGGTTTGCTGGGATGAGAAATAGGCAAGTGGAAGGGAATTAAGAGAACAAGTTTGCAATGAGTTCTGTTCTAACATGTTAACTTTGAGGTTCTCGTGCAGGTGTCAAGCAAGCGCACGTGTCAAGCAAGCAGGAACGAGGGTCTAAAAAATTGCCACAGAAGGTTCAGATCCAAGCAGAGATATAAAGATGAAATCTAATGGAATGGGCATGGCAAGTACAGAAGCTTGGGCCCTCTGCCTTTTAACTGGAGAGTTTAGTCCACGTACATGCATTGCCACTAGGCATATATTTGAATATGTTTTCATTTTTCTTGTTTTGAGCTTTTACCAGTTTGAACACTTACATTTCTTTCCTTTCTTTCTTTCTTTCTTTCTTTCTTTCTTTCTTTCTTTCTTTCTTTCTTTCTTTCTTCCTCCCTTCCTCCCACCCTCCCTTTCTCCCTCCCTCCCTCCCTTCCTTCCTTCCTTCCTTCCTTCTTTCCTTCCTTCCTTTCTTCCTTCCTTTCTTTCTTTTTTTTCCCAGTCCTGGGGCTTGAACTCAGGGCCTGAGCACTGTCCCTGAGCCTCTCTGTGCTCAAGGCTAGCACTCTACCACTTGAACCACAACACCAACTCTGGCTTTTTCTGTTTGTGTGGTGCTGAGGAATCAAACCCAGGGCTTCATGCATGCTAGGCAAGCACTCTACTGCTAAGCCACATTCCCAGCCCAACACTCACTTTTCTAGAAAAATGGACAAGTCAGAGATATAAAGGTAAGGTATTTACTTTTCCACAAACTAACAAGATTTCCTTTAAAAAACAAAAAGGAATGCCAAATGGGATTATTTTAAATGTATATACAATGCAAGCTATGTTTTGTAAAAAATTTTGTTGCAAAACAGATATATCATACAATTCACCTAGCTGAAGTGTACAATCCAGTGTACAATTCACTTGGCTTTTTTGCCCAGACTGGCACTCTACCACTTAAGCCAAGCCTCCAGTCTGTCATCTTCAGGTTAATTGGAGATAGTGTCTTCAGGATTTTTCTTCCCAGACTAACTTTGAACTGAGATCCTCAGATCTCAGCCTCCTCAGTGGCTAGACTATAGCCACTGGCACCTGGCTGTTGAAGCCTACTTTGAAACAGACAATCAACAACAAAAACAAAAATATAAAATGAAATAAGAGTAGTTTTAGGATTTTGGAAAAATTGAGCTGTCAAGTGTCTTGAGCTCTGCCGGGCCTTCCTCTATGGCTTCCTGGGTTATTGACATCTTAGTAGGGTAGTTATGTTAGGACGAAGAACATATATGAGGCCTTGCTGTGTATGGATGCCATAGCTTACAGGAAGGGTTTAAGAATCCCCTCTCTCACATGATGATATGTAATCTATCACATATCATAAAGAATAGCTTCACCGTTATAAAAGAACTTGGGGTTCCCCATCTCTCCTTTTCCCCCTTCTCTCCCCACAAAGAGTACTTTCCATTTCAGTGGACACACTCAAAGCATCAAAACTAGCTCATCTTCTTGTTTTTTATAAATATCTTGAGTCAAAAAGTATGAACTTAGATTAGGCTCTGAACAGGACATAATTTATTGGATTGCTAGCTCCAGCACCTCGGCACCTGGAAGCTAGCTCAGTCTGCCCTGGGCTATTGACTGGGCCACATTCCATTGCTGCTGTGGCCTGTACTGTCTGCCTTCCTTGAAATGCCTCTGGTCCTTGATCATCTATCATAGTTGGGAGTACATGCTAGCCCCATCCATACCATGAGAGGAAGAAGTTCCACAGAGAAGGGGCTGGGATTTAATTAACATTCACGCTGCCTCCAGCTGAGCTTGAGTCTTCTGTAGAGAATTCCCCCAGAAGGGGTGATATTGATCAAGATGCATTATACTCACAAACTGATTTATTGAATTGAAACTCCTTTGTGCAACTACTTGAAGATCATCAATTTTAAAAAATTCTAAAGTAATAAATTAATGTAAAACAAATTTCCTCCAAAGAATTATATAACTATTTGTGGCCTAAAGGCCAAGTGTAGGGGCATCTCTAGTTTCTCCAAACACCTAGCTAGAAGGAGGTAGGTAAAAGTCCTCAGGCTATTTGGGCATTGGCGTAGGTCCACTAGAAGCCCCTTAAAAGACAGTTACAGACATGTTTTCAAGGAAGTATGAAGGTAGCTTTTTGGTGGGTTGTTGTTGTTGTTTTTCTGCCAGTCCTGTATGTTGAACTCAGGGCCTGAGCACTGTTCCTGGCTTTTTTTTTTTTTTGCTCAAGGCTAGCACTCTGCCACTTGAGCCATAGCGCCACTTCTGGCCTTTTTCTACATATGTGGTGCTCAGGAATTGAACCCAGGGCTTCACATATATGAGACAAGTACTCTTGCCACTAGGCCATATTCCCAGCCCCGAAGGTAGTTTTAATTCCTATACTGACCAATGCCATGGCTTGGATAGGATTTGTCTCCCAAGGGATTCCTGTGCTGGAAGTTTGGTCCTCAGTGTTGAGGTGCTAAAGCCTTTAAAAGGTGGGACCATCAGCCCTGGAAATGTTCCCATAGGTAGAATTAGAATCTTAGAGGAAGAAATAACCAATCAGCAAGGTCCATGAAAAAGAAACAACCAGTCAATGAGGCCAGCCAATCAGCAAAACCCACAGTAACACTATGTTTCCACTCCTTTGTTTCCACTCCTTTGTGCTTACCTGTTTCCTGTTTCCCTGAAGGGTCTCTTAATGGTTTTAATAAACCTCTTCCTTTCTTTAAAACAAAATAAAGAGGTTGGGCTCAGTGTAAAATGATTGGCTCATTGGGAAGCACCACCCTCAGAAGAGATTAATATGGTTTTCTTAGAGTCCTACTTAGTTCCAGTGAGAACAGGTTGTAATGCAAAAGATCAAGCCTGGCCCTGAATCCCTCTGGCTTCCTGTCTTACTGAAGGAGCTCTCCCGTGCTCCAACCACTTGCCATCTGCCATGCTGTGGGTTAGCAAGGAGACCCTCACAACAGCAGAGTTGGTACCAAGCTCCTTCAGCCTCTAAAACTGTGAACTAAATAAACCTCATATTTGGGCATGGTGATGAATGCCTGCAAATCCCAGCACTCAACATCCCCCAAAGACCTTCTTTCTTTATAATTATCCAGCCATCGGTATTTTGTTGTAACAATAGAACACAGACATTAACTATAGATGCTATTTATTTTTGCTTCTGCTTATTCCCAGTAAGTTACAAGAGCCCCTACTCTCCAGCCTCCTGTAGCCTATATTTATGATCAATAGTATAAGACACAAATGAGTGAACTACATCTTTGGATAAAGAAAGCAACAATACTTGACTATAAGATTATTGTGGACTTTAGCAGCCAGTAGAATTAAAAAAGTGTGATTACAAAGTTTCATTCTGACCAATTTGATGAAATCATTGTATGTTTAATTTTTTTTTTTTTTTTTTTTTGGCCAGTCCTGGGCCTTGGACTCAGGGCCTGAGCTCTGTCCCTGGCTTCCTCCCGCTCAAGGCTAGCACTCCGCCACTTGAGCCACAGCGCCGCTTCTGGCCGTTTTTCTGTATATGTGGTGCTGGGGAATCGAACCTAGGGGCCTCGTGTATCCGAGGCAGGCACTCTTGCCACTAGGCTATCTCCCCAGCCCTAATTTTTTAACAGTAAAAGGATGCATAAAGAATAATAGAACTTGTCATGGTGATTCAAGCTTGTGCTCTTAGCTTCTTGGGAGGCAGTTTGAGGCCAAAAAAAAAAAAAAAGATGAAGTTCAAGGGCTCCATCTCAACCAGTGGGAGGGCCCAGTAAATAACGCCTCATCCCAGCTACAGGAGAAGCAAAATAGTTGGGTGCAATGGCGTACATCTGTTATCCTAGTGACATGGGAAACACAAACAGGAGGATTGCAGTCCAGGCTAGCACCAGCATAAAACACACACACACACACACACACACACACACAAGTGGTAGAGTGTCTGCCTAGTAGTTGTGAGATCCAGAGCTCAAACCCTAGTACTGATAACAAAAGAAGTTGTTCGTTGGGGGGTACTTAAGGGCTTTTTTCATGATAACAATGAAGAGTTGTGTCAGTTTCACCCTGTCTGTGCCCTATTGAGACATGTAGCACCTCACACATGACAGACTCTGTCCTGCACACTTTGTCCTTAGAGCAGGACAAAGCTTCTGGTCTCACTTATTCCCATGCTGTCTCTCTGTGCTGCCTTGGGCAGCCCCAGGGCCTTGCAGATCTCTTCTAACTAGCCACGTGTGTCCATCTTGGCTTCTCTCAAACTCATCTAGACATCAGGTTGATGTGTCTAAGATGCTGGCTGAGGGGACATACTCCCCCACCCTGCTCTAACTCCTCAGGGGATCCTAGTCACCTAAGGGGTGGCCCTGACATACATTGGGGACCACACAGGACAGGACTGATGAGGCCTCTATTTAGTTTTCTCCAGCTGCAACTGGACCCACATAGCTGGGAGTGCCACAACTTGAACCTTGGCCTGGCAAGAGCAATCTGTAGTTCTTCAAGAGCACCTTACCCTTGTTGGGTCCGGTCCGTGGACTCCCACCGTCTTTCTCTTAAATCATCCAAAGATGATGTATGGAATATGTATGACAAGCACATAGTGGTAATCAGGGTAGATAAAATCCCTCCATAAACCATCCTCTCCCAGAGGACCCCCCCCCCCCCGCCATGAGTCCATCAAGCTTTGCTTTCCTTCTGGAAATTTCCATGAGCTAATTAATATGCGCTTCCTGTGCTTGGAGGAAGCAAGAGAACTACAGATGAGCTCTTGCATTCAGAAGGCCCAGGAACTGGGCTCAGATCCCACCCTGGCTTCTTCCCCCCACCCCCTCACTCAGATCTCAGCCTCTTGAGTAGGTATGATTACAGGTGTGGAGCACCAGCACCTGGCTCACCCTGGCTTCTTACAAACCATAAAGTTTCAGCAAATTCTGCAGCCTTTGATTTGCAACTTCCTGATCTGAAGATGCCCAAAAGGATGAAGGACAAATGATGCATGTGTTACCATCCACCATGCTTCCCAGCTGGCACCATGCAAAACTGTATGAAACTTACCATTGCCACTGCCAGGGCTTGGGGCCTTGGCTGTTACTGTTTACTTACACATTCCTTCTCCACCCCCCACCCCCCACTCTTCTCAGAGAGTCTCAAGGGCGGTACTCACTATTCATTGTTAGCTTTGGAATCCTTCTGGCATATTTCCTGAAAATAAATCATTGCTTTACCTTCCACTAATGAACTTAATTATCCTTGACAGGCAGAGATGAAATCTCATCTTGCTGGGCAGAGACATAATGCCCTAAGAACAGGCAGGATTACCCCGCCACACAGAAAAGGAATGGATGGCTTCGTGGGCCACACTCAGCCACCCCACTGACTCACTGCACACAGGCCTGCCTGGGCGAGGACATCTCCCAGGAAGGCAGGCATACGAGCAGGCACCTCAGCCATCCAAATCAGCACACCAGACACAAGTTTCTATAATAGGGAGAGGAGGAAGGGCTAGCTAGAGCATGTTGAGTGTCTGGAGGAGCATGGGTAGGTCATGATTTACTCCAAAGACATCCTCAAAGCAGAGGAGTGGTAGAGTTGATCCGGTGCATGGAGAGGTGAAGAAGAATGGCTGCAGAAGTCCAGGGGCTACTGCAATAGTCTAAGCCAGCCAGGTGCTTGTGGCTCATGCCTGAAATCCTAGCTACTCAGAGGCTGCAATCTGTGGATGGTGGTTCAAAGCCAGCACAGGCAGGGAAGTTCCTGAGATGGATCTCCAGTGAATCAGAAAACAGCCAGAAGTGGAGCTGTGGCCAAAGCGGTGGAGCATTGAACAAGATAAAACTAAGGGACAGCTCCCAGGCCCTGAATTCTAACACTGGTACTGGCATAACACACACACACACACACACACACACACACACACGTCCAGGTCAAATGCCTTAATGTCCCTGGCTCAGGCAGCAATGGTAGCAAGGAGACTTTAATATGTAACTCACTTCAGTCAAATTGGGAACACATGGTGTGTAACATGGGGACATGGTAGAGTAACTGCCATAAATTTAAAGATCAAAATCATTCTCCCTGCTCTGTAGAATATACTGGGGCTTGAACTCAAGGCCTCCCGCTTTTGCTTGGCTTTTTCTCTCGAAGCTGGTGCTCTACAATGTGAGCCACAGCTCCACTTCTGACTTCTTGCTGGTTAATTGGAGATGAGATTCTCATGAACTTTTTCCATCCAGGCTAGCTTCGAATTGTGACCCTTAGCTCTCAGTGCCCTGTGTAGAGAGGACTACTGGCTGACCCACAAGTGTCCAGCTTGTGGAATGTTCTGTAAAGTGCGATGATGTCCTTGCAGACTTGTTGCTTACACGGGTATAGATGGAACCAGTGGCAGGGACTGTGTCCAGTGTGGAGAACTAGAGACAGTCAGAGGGTAAGTGATTTCATCAGATGTAGAAGATATGAGTGATTCCCAGAAAGAGAGTACTCTGTCATCTCTCCTAGGTGGAGTCTTCTGGGAAGCATGTAATTGTCTTGGCACCAAACCTATGGTGAGAAACCATTGTCCTAAGTCCATCCTCTTGGCCATCTGGGTCCACGCAGTCTTAATCAACATTGTCAGAACTCAGTTGCCACACTAAATTTAGTCATGAGCCAATCATAATGGAAACATCTGCTGTTTTCCAACAAGACTCATGGAGGGCTCGCCTGTCCCAAATATAAACGGAATGGTCGCAGTGTGAGACAGGTACGAGGCTCTACCAGCAAGGGCTCCATGGCAGAAGTTGATATTCAGCTGGCTGTTTGGGCAGAACATGCCCTATCTAAAATGTTTGAACCAGAAGGGTCTCAGATTTTTGATTTTTCAGATTTTTGAATATTCACATGTATATAGTGAGCTATGTTTGTGATAGGACTCCAATTGAGGCTATGAAAGTTGCTTGTGTTTCATAGACATTCAGCCCCAAAGCATTTTTTTTCAATATTTTCAGTACGCTTACTTGAATTGTGACTGCAACTGTCACATGAAGTCCACCCTGGAATTTTCTATTTGTTGATACTCAAAAGAAGTTCCCAGGGCTGGGGATATAGCCTAGTGGCAAGAGTGCCTGCCTCGGATACACGAGGCCCTAGGTTCGATCCCCAGCACCACATATACAGAAAACGGCCAGAAGCGTCGCTGTGGCTCAAGTGGCAGAGTGCTAGCCTTGAGCGGGAAGAAGCCAGGGACAGTGCTCAGGCCCTGAGTCCAAGGCCCAGGACTGGCCAAAAAAAAAAAAAAAAAAGAAGTTTCCAATTTTGTAGCTTTTCAGATTTCAGAGTTTGGCTTGAGGTGTATACACTCAACTTTTATTATGGGAAGGTTGAAGAAACAGACTCAATGTCCAGCAAGAACTCTCCAAAATGTACCTCAGCACCAAGTTAAGAGGATGCAGCACTCTTTGAGCCTGAGTACTTCCAGTCCCCAAACACTTCACCTGCCTTCACCTGCCCAGAAAGTACAGCCTGCCCCTGGCTCCAAACCAAAGCCTGCATGCAGAACCCGGAAGCAGCACACACCACAGGACTTCTTTAGCTGCTGGCTAATCCTGGCACCTCTGCAGAGCTGAGCTGGCTGGGACAGCAGGACCATGGCCTCCCTCACTTAAATTCCCTGGGTTCACCAAAGTATCCGAGTGGCTGAATGCTGTCCTATCTACAGCAAGGCTGGACATGAAGAGCTTCAAGCTCAGTTTCTGAAAACTGGAAGGAAAAACGGAATGAATGTTGGCCCCAGATGGTATTTCCTCATGTCATCCCCTTGAGTGAATGGAAGACTAGAAATCCTCAGACTGGTTCCCAGACTCAGGAGCTGTGGAAATCTGGTCTCACTAGGATTCTTCTTCACATGTGGTCTGGCAGACTGCTCGGCCTATCTTATATATCCTTATGGGCTTCTAGATGGTTCTCCCATCCCAAGTGCACTTGACTGACACCTGCTCACTATTACCTGCTCTGAACTGTGATGTCTAGCTCTAAAAATACACTTTAATACTTTGTTAAAGACCGCAAGTATTTTGTCTTTAAGAGACCCCCTCCTTCCTTGAGCATTACACCTTTATTTCTTCCAAAAAAACCTTAGAGGTATTTGCCTCAATGTCTTAGGTCACCAAATGTCCTTTAGTTATTTGTATAATAGTGTGTGTGTGTGCACACACGTGCACACTTCTCCTGAGGCTTGAACTCAGGGCCTGAGCACTGCCTTGAGCTTTTGTGCCTAAGAGTAGTGCTCTACCAATTGAATCACACTTCCACTTTCGGCTTTTTGATGGTTAATTGGAGTTAAGAATCTCATAGACTTTCCTGCCCAGGCTAGCTTTGAACAGTGATCTTTGGATCTCAGCCTCCTGAGTAGCTAGGATTACAGGCATGAGTCATTGGTGCCCGGCTAACTGCACAATTATTTTGAAGATTCAATGAGATTAAGAGTTTGTAGAAGCCAGGTGTGGTCGTGCACACCTGTAATTCTAGAACTTGGGTGGTGCACACAGGAAAATCATGAATGGGAGGCCAACCTGGGCCTGCATAGCAAGACTTTATCTCAAAAAAATGTAAAAAAAAATGCTTTAGAAGTCATTAGGAACAGATTATGCACTGCATTTCTGATGCTCTTGTGTTGAAAACAGGAGCCACTGAGCTCCCATTCCCAGGAAAGTCTGCTTCCTACATTCCAAAGGAATAATAGCATCAACTCTGTTTCTATGTGCTTAAAAATCAAGTGAAGCATGAAGCATGAAGGAGACACAGATGAGCCCTCTAATGTGTGGCTTGGGCCTGATTGAAGGAATTAATTAGAGTTGGCACAAATTTAAACTTCTCAAAACAAATAGAGTTAGGCAAGAGCCTTGCCTCAATCCCTGGTTGCCAACATCTCTTGTTCTTCCTCTTCAGGGAGGTCCATAAGACAGCCATAAAGGTGGCTGGCCTTGGCAAGTGAAGTCCTGAGCACCCAGAAAGCATGTGTAGGCTGTTTATGTGGATGGTGCCACACATGGTAAGAGCTGAATGGTGGGAGATGGCAGGCAGGGGAAAACCTTAGGAAGTGCCAAACTTCCCTACATACTCTCCTCACCCTGGGAAAAGGGAAGCTAAGGTGGTTCAGTCTATTTCCAGTTGCTAATATAAAGAAAAGGAGTTTAGCCAGGTGCTGGTGGCTCATGTCTGCAATCCTAGCTAGTCAGGAGGTTGAGATCTGAGGATTGCATTTCAAAGCCAACTCAGGCAGAAGGACTTTCATATCCAACAAACTACTCCGAAAAAGCTGGAAGTGGCTCTGTGGCTCAAGTGGTAGACCACCAGCCTTGAACACAAAGAAGCTTAGGGACAGTGCCCAGGACTGAGTTCAAGCCCCAGGACCCACAAAAAGGAAGGGAGGAAGGAAGGGAGGGAGGGAGGGAGGGTAAGGGGAGGGGGGAAGGGAGGAAGGAAAGAAGAAAGGAACAAAAGAAAAGAAAGTTTGTTAGGCAGGTGGCTCATTCCTGTAATCCTAGCTACTCAAGAGGATGAAATCTGAGGATCAGGTTCAAAGCGAGACGTAGTAGACCATTCTGTGAGAGTCATTTCCAATTAAACAGCAAAAAGCCAGGAGTGGATGCATGGGTCAAGTGCTAGAGCACCAGCCTTGAATGGAAAAAGGTAAGGAAGTGTGTGGTTCAAGACCCTGAACCAGGAAAGATAGAGGGGTGGGAAATGAAAAAAATCAGAAAAGCAATGAGAAGAAAACAAGAAAGGACAAGGGAGGGAAGGGAAGGGAAGGGAAGGGAAGGGAAGGGAAGGGAAGGGAAGGGAAGGGAAGGGAAGGGAAGGGAAGGGAAGGGAAGGGAAGGGAAGGGAAGGGAAGGGAAGGGAAGGGAAGGGAAGGGAAGGGAAGGGAAGGGAAGGGAAGGGAAGGGAAGGGAAGGGAAGGAGTGCCTGTGCATAGTTGTAGAGGTCCAGGAGCGCAGGGCCAGCAACTGCCCGGCCCGGGTGAGGGCCACAGGGTAGGTGGCATCTGGTGAGAGGAGTGGGAAGAAACACCCTCATTCCCAGGAGAGACACAAGGGAAGGCACCAGGGCCACGATCTCAGTCACACGCTCACTCTCAGAGGAGCTACATTCATCCTGTCATGGGGGTGACCCCAAATACTTTAAAAGCCTCATCACATCTCAACATTGAGTGTTGGTGGAGATAAATCACCCGCCGAAGGGCAAGTGAACACCCATCTCTATCACAAACTCTGATTCACTCAAATCATTTATGTCTATTTAGTGTTTCCAGCAGAGGAGAAAAAGTCACTGTGGAACCCATTGAGAAGTCTGGTGGTATGGCTCAAGTGGTAGGGTGACAGCCAAGCTAGCATGAGGTCCTAAGTTCAAAGCCCAGTACCATCAAAAAAGGTTTGAGAACATGTCCCATGAGATCTTTTTTCTTTTTTTCTTTTTTGCCAGTCCCTGGGGCTTGGGCTCAGGGCCTGAGCACTGTCCCTGGCTCCTTTTTGCTCAAGGCTAGCACTCTACCGCTTGAGCCACAGCGCCACCTCTGGCCTTTTCTATATATGTAGTTCTTGCCACTAGGCCATATTCCCAGCCCTGTCCCATGAGATTTTTACAGTTGGATATCACTTAAAGCCTTGGTGTGGGTTCTGGGTTCTCAGTACAGACTTGGTATGACATACCAGATCTACAAACCCTTTTGTCCATCTGGCCCATCATGATTTCCATTCATAAGGACATGGTTGTGATTCAGCATGAATTTGAGCTAGAATAGCCAACTTAAAAAAAAATCTCATTTTTGGTTTTGCAATGCAAATAATTCCTTTTTTTGGTTTTATTTATTTTAGTGTTGGGTCCCAAACCCAGTTACGACCTTGTGTGTGCTGGCATGCACTCTGCCATCCTAGCATTCTGTGTGAATTCTTACTTGGAGTAAACAACCAGGCTATTTTCCAGAAACCTCCATAGCCTTACCCCCATCTAATTCATTGGAAGAAAAAGATCATAGAAGGGTTTTTTTAATATTAAAGTCCAGCCACGTATAGGCAATGTAAGCCACCCACAGTCCTACCTACTCAGGGGGCTGAGATCTGAGTTCAAAGCTAACCTGGACAGAAAAATCTGTGAGACTCATATCTCCAATTAACCAACAAGAAGCCAGACTTAGCGGTGTGGCTCAAGTGGTAGAGCACCAGCCTTGAGTGGTAAAGCTAAAGGACAGTGCCCAGGGACTGAGTTCAAGCTCCAATACTAGCATGGAAATAAGGAAGGAAGGATGGAAGGAAGGACGGAAGGAAGGAAGGAAGGAAGGAAGGAAGGAAGGAAGAGATCAAAGGTAGAAAAATGATTAGAGAAGGGGTTAATTTAGGGATTGTCATACAGGAACATGAATCTGTCATGGGAAATATTCTTTCAGAGAATTAACCAAGTAGCTTTGCCCAGAGATACATTTGGTTCTGGTGTTTGGCTGTAAGAATGGTCCTTGGCAGTTTTTTTGAAAAATGCTTTTTTTACTATTATTATAAAAGTGATGTATATCTGGGCACCGCTGGCTCATACTTGTAATCCTACCTACTCAGGAGGCTGAGATCTGAGGATTGAGGTTCAAAGCCGGCCCAGGCAGGAACATCTGTGAGACTCTTTATTTCCAATTAACTACCAGAAACCCAGGAATGGCACTGTGACTCAAGTGGTAGAGTGCTAGCCTTGAGCTGAAAAGCTTAGGGACAGCACCCAGGTTCAAAGTTCAAGCCCCCCAACCGAAAAAAAAAAAAGATGTATAAGGGGGTTATAATTACATAAGTCAGGTAAAGGTAAAAGTCAGGTAATTTCTTTTTGGACAACGTTACCCTTTCCCTTGCTCTCTCCCAGATTTTTCCCTCTTGTCCCCATTTACAAGTTGTATAGTTCATTTTCAACACAGCATCTAGTGAGTACCACTGCTTTATTTGTTCACCCTTTGTCCCTCCATTTCAGTGCCCCTGCTTGCCTTCTCCCAAGCAGACAAATGAACAAACAAGACAAAAAGAAAGGAAAAAAATAACAAGTAAAAAAACCTCTTGTTTCCATTTCCTGGAGTTTGATAAATACTATTTTATATGATCCACATAGGTTGCACCTTTGTGCTCCTCCCCTAAGAATATCCTTGGCAGTTTTTAAAAAAGAGTTCACACCCAGAAGTTAGGCCTGAGGATGCTGACGGAACTTCAACACATGCAGTGCACAATACAGGTGATTGCATATGGAAACCTGAATACTGAGTCATAAAACAGTTGTAGAATAGTCACGTGGTGACTTTGTCCAACTTGGCTAGAGTTGGATCTAAAGGAAAAGGCCAGTTTTAATTTGAAGCACAGTTGTTGCTTCATCTGGTTGGCTTTCTTTCCTCACTTCCCCAAGTGAACTCTCACTTCAACATGAAAATTTAATACTTTTCCATCTTACTACTTGCAAAGCAAGACACAAGCCTTAAAGGAAAGGAATTGACCCAAATCTTCAGTTGCCTAATGCAGGAAAAGAGTTCTATCACCAAAAGAATGAAATGAGCTGGCTGATTCACAGCCTAGGGTAGGAGAGCAGAATCCCTCCTGTCTTTTATTTATCTATTATTATTATTATTATTATTATTATTATTATTATTATTATTCCTGGTATCAGGGCTTGGACTCAGGACCCTGCTCTTACTTGGCTGGTATTCTACCACTTGAGCCACATTTCCAGCCCATCTTTTTGCTGGTTATTTCTTGGAGACTGAATTCGTCTCCTGGACATTTCTATCTGGGCTGGCCTGAAACATCTACCTTCTGGGTCTCAGCTTCTGGAGTAGCTAGGATTACAGTATGAGCCACTGACATCCAGCTTCTTGTTTTTTTTTTATTATTTGATATGATTTTAGACAAAGTTTTACTGTATATCTCAGGCTGGTCTTGAATTCAAGATTCTCCTGTCTCTGCCACCTGAGTGCTGGGATTGCAGGTGTGCATCATTATACCTGATGCTTGACTTGTTTTAAATGACAAGTTGTGAAGAAGAAAAGGCCAAGACTGTAACTATTTCTTTGTGGAACAATACTGCCTAAAACTGCTAAAGTTTCCAAATGATACTGAACAACTTGAATACTTGGGTCCGGTCCTTTGCCTCTATGCTCTTGAAGAATGATTTCATAGACACAGAGGAAGAAGTAAAACAGCCAAGATTTATGGAAGAAAAAGATTAGCAGAACTCCTGCTACACCCGAAGGTCCCAAGGGACAGCCCCATTGGAGTACCTTGTGCATGGGATTAATAAGGTGTCTCTAAGAGAGAGCTATATGATTCTCAAGGTCATTGGAGAGCCATATCAGGCCCCAAATCCAATGAGAGGCTCCACATAGCCTGCGCCAGCTTTCCATGCGTTGTTTAGCTCCTCTAGTTGGGTGTGCCACTGCAGCACACACCTCTGGGGTCCCGTCAGTCCGGTGTTCACATGTAAGTCTTCCCAAAGTAACAGGTCATAACATGATGCCCAGAGGCACATGCGTGACTGCCCAAGGCCATGGTGATGATGTTCAGAGGCCTGCACATAGGACTGCTCACAGCCATAGTGAGAGATGCCCCTGACTGCCCAGCCAGGCTCTTTTGCTGATTTCATATAGTTGACAAATTTAGGAAAAATGATATCCAAGTGCACATTTGTATGAAAGAGAAAGATTCTTCCAGGAACTGTTAAGAAAATTATATAAGCCACAAAGGAGGAGAAAATATCCTTAGGATGCAGTATCTCCAAGACAGTCAGTCAACATTCATAAAGAACTCCTACAAATCTGCAATAATAAGCAAACCATTAAAAATGGATGAAAATGGCCTGGAAATGTGGCTTAATGGTAGAGCGTTTGCCTACCATGCATGGAGCCCTGGGTTTAATTCCTCGGTATCACATAAACAGAAAATGTCCAAGTGGCATCGTGGCTCAAGTGATAGAGTGCTAGCCTTGAGCAAAAGAAGCTCAGGGACAGTGCTCAGACCCCAAGTTCAAGCCCCAGAACGGGCAAACAAACAAAACAAAAGGATGAAAACAGAATTGAATGGAAGGAGATATCTGTATAGCCAAAAAGCACATAAGAAGGTCCTCAACATCATCACCAGAAAAGTACAACATATGTAGTTGTTGGTTTTTGTTTTTTTTTTTTGGCTAGTCCTGGGCCTTGGACTCAGGGCCTGAGCACTGTCCCTGGCTTCTTTTTGCTCAAAGCTAGCACTCTGCCACTTGAGCCACAGCGCCACTTCTGGCCATTTTCTATATATGTGGTGCTGGGGAATTGAACCCAGGGCCTCATGTATACGAGGCAAGCACTCTTGCCACTAGGCCATATCCCCAGCCCCACAACACATGGTTTTAAAGGCCAATGTGTTCAAGGCTTGGTGCTCAGCCTTTAGTACTAGTCAGGAGGAGGGAGATAGCTCCTTTAAGAGTTAGCACCTAATGGAAGGAAGTTAGGTTGCTGTGGTTGTACCCCTGAAAAAGACATTGAGACTCTGGCTCTCAGGAGGTAAGCAATCTCTTCAGTCGTGTGATGCCTACTATGCTGTGGTATGGTGTTGCGACAGGCCCATAACTGACCATGGACTGAAACCTCTGAAACCATGAGCCAAAATAAAGCTTTCCTTTGTGTGTGTGTGTGTGCCAGTACTGGGGCTTGAACTCAGAGCCTGGGTACTGTTTCTTACCTTTCCATGCTCAAAGCTGACACTCTACCACTTGAGCCACATCTCTATGGTCGGCTTTTTTGCTGGTTAATTGGAAATGAAAGTCTCATGGACTTTTCTGCCCAGGCTGGCTTAAAACTGTGATCCTTGGGTCTCAGCCTCCTGAGTAGGATTATAGGCATGAGCCACCTGTGCCAGGATGAAAGAAAATAAGTTCAGGACAGTGCACCACAGAGTTGTGTGTGATGAAACTTTTGCCTCAACTACCATTGAATTTCCAATCTGAAATAATGCTTTGGAAATATCTGCAAGTAGCAAGTCATCAGCCTGTCATCAACAGCTGCAAAATAACAACAACAAAAAACAAAGGCGGAAGAACCCTAATAAATTCTCTTGCTTCTGCTCTAGCAAGTTAGATATGAGTCTACCATGAGCTCCTTTTTCTGCCACTGCCCTTTTACCATTAAATGGAAAGGTAATTCATCCAGAAAGGCTGTCACAGGTTGCTCTGACAAATCAAGCTCATTGTATTTTCACTGCAACTCACAAATCACTGCAAAGGTACATACAGCAAGGAATCACCGACAAGGGATTACAACAAGTTACAGTACATTCTCTGGTGGATTAAGGCATGCAAGTAGTGGCTGTGACTCAGCTTGTGCTAAGGTCCTGTAGGAGGTCCTGCTTCCTCCAGGACAGTTTGTGCCATGCAGGTGGTGACAACCTTTCCTCTTTTGGGTAGTAGCTTTTCTGGAAAGCCAGAGCCAAATGGACCAAGTACATTCCAATGCACAGACACGAGGCTCAATTTTTAATTTTTTTTATTTTTTGCTACTACTGGAAGTTGCTTTCTCACTTGGCCTTTTTACTCAAGGCTGGAGCTCTACCACTTGAGCCACAGCTCCACTTCCAGCTTTTTGGTGATGAACTGGAGATAAGAGTTTCACAAAGTTTCCCCCCCTAGGCTAGCTTTGAACTGTAATCTTCATATCTCAGCCTCTTGAGTAGATAGGACTGCAGGCATTAGCCACCTGCACCAGACAATAATCAATAAATTAAATGTCCATCACCTGTAAGATAGAATAGCAACCCAACTTTGAAATTCAGATTGGAGGGTCAAGTAAAAAACAGCCCTGGTTGGGAATCAGTGCCTCATACCTATAATCCTTAGCTAATAAAGAGGTTTAGATCTAAGAGTTCCAGTTTGAAGACAGCCCAGGAAGATAAATCTGAGACATTCTTATTTCCAATTAATCAGCAAAAAGCCAAGAGTAGAGCTATTGCTCAAGTGGTAGAATGACAGCCTTGAGCAGAATTAAACAAGGAAGAGCAAGAGGCCCGGAGTTCAAGCCTTGGTACACACACACACACACACACACACACACACACACACACATACAATTGTTCAGAAATTCTCCCTATATGTGGTGTACCTGGCTTTGGGTAAAGTTCTTGCACATCATGAAAAGTCTTTGCAAATATGCACCAAGATTTTTTTTAAGGCTTCCTATTTATTGACCCAATTATTTTTATTCCACTAAGTTATCCTAAGTAAATGGGTGTTTACTCAGCCTCAAGGGCAAAATAGTACACGCCAGATAATTTGTAATAACAAAAGTACTGACAACATCCAAATACCCAACAATTCATTGTATTTTAGAATAAATTATTGCAATATGATAGAATAATGTTCACACAAAATTAACTTTTTTAAATATTGCATTATTTTTTTATTCAAATTTTTATTATCAAACTGATGTACAGAGAGGTTACAGTTTCATACGTTAGGCATTGGATACATTTCTTGTACTGTTTGTTACCTTGTCCCTCATACCCCCTTCCCTCCCCCCCTTTCCCTTCCCCCCCCCCCCAGGTGTTCAGTTCACTTACACCAAACAGTTTTGCAAGTATTGCTTTTGTAGTTGTTTCTCTTTTTTTACCCTGTGTCTCTCAAATTTGGTATTCCCTTTGAATTACCTACTTCCAATACCAGTAAACACGGTTTCCAATATACTCAGATAAGATTACAGAGATAGTGTAGGTACAACCACAGGAAGGTGATACAAGAACATCATCAATAATAGAAGCTACAGATACACATATGACGTTGAAAGTAGTTACAACTGTGATATAACAATTGTTTCCATAACATGGAGTTCATTTCACTTAGCATCATTTTATGTGGTCATAAGGGTATAGCTATTGGGCCTTGTGATGCTCTGCTATGACTTGCCTAAACCTGTACTAATTATTCCCAATAAGGGAGGCCATAGAGTCCATGTTTCTTTGGGTCTGGCTCACTTCACTTAGTATAACTTTTTCCAAGTCCTTCCATTTCCTTACAAATGGAGCAATGTCATTCTTTCTGATAGAGGCATAAAATTCCATTGTGTATATGTACCACATTTTCCTGATCCATTCGTCTACTGAGGGGCATCTGGGTTGGTTCCAGATTCTCGCTATGACAAATTGTGCTGCGATGAACATTGTTGTGCTGGTGGCATTACTGTGATTTTGTTACACAAAATTAACTTTATGCCAGGCTCTTACCTAGTTGCTTAGGAGGCTGAGATCTGATTATCACAGTTTGAAGCCAATCCAGGCAGGAGAATCTGTAAGTCTCTTTAGTTAATCAACAAAAAAGCCACACGTGAATGTGTGGTTGAAGTGGTAGAGCACCAGCCTTAAGTGAAAAAGCGAAAGGAGATTGCAAGGCCTTCTATTCAAGCCCCAGTACTGGAACACATGTGCACATGCACACAAGCATACACACATACACACACACATACACACCTATATCACAATGAATCAAAGTTGTTGGTCTGAGGTCAAATTTGCTGCAGGCAAATCCTGGTTCTGGAACAGAACATGTGGCACTACACATTTTCTTACCCTATACCTAAGCTTTTGTTTACTCCAGTGTAAGTAACAAGGCTACCATAGAATTAATGAATGGGAAAAAAAAAACACAGATGATGATAAATGTGGTTCCACAGAAGTCACTTCACTTGGGGCCCTTTAGGAAATAAATCTCCTATGTGGCCTCTACTTCCAGAATTCTCACATGACTGGCTTGGGGTAGACACTAAATGTCCTGAACTTTCTAAGTTTCTTATGTAGGCTCTGGTTTCAGTCCTAGATCATGACAGAGCAGCTTGGTTTGGACTAACCATCTTGCTAATAGAAGCTAAAATATAGACATCATTAGTTCAGAGCCTCAGAAACCCCAAAAAAACAGGTGGAGAGAAGAGATACCCTGAGGGCCCTTGCCTTTGAGGAAATCCAGTTGCCTAAATGCAAAGGAAGATCAGTTGAGCAGAAACTGACAATATTATTGTGCTAAAGAAACATGTTCAAGTTCAAAAATCCCAGAAAGCAAAATGAATAAAGGGGAACACCCCACCCCCAAACTGGTGTGAAGCTCTCTTTGGATTCTTGGCTAACTTTGGGAACAGTGCATGTGTTCCTCTGTCCACAGAAGCCAGGAACCCAATAGACAGTGGTAAGCTAGACATCCAAAAGCTCCAAGTCCGGAGTTTAAGTCCCACATGGTGTTTGACAGACACTACAGGATCAGACCTTAGGGGTAGAAGAACCTTATCCCCAGCCTAAAGGCTGTGACCTAGGTGAATGACAAAGCCTAAAACCCGGCTTCAAAGGACCAAGTGTCCACCCGTGTGTCACAGCCTTCCAAAGCAAAACAGCACATTTTGGAAGAGCATAATATAATTTAGTCTCTACAATACAGCCATAACTCTCAAAAGTGTAATCACTTTTGTGGAAAGGGTAGGAGACAGGCAAGGAAGAGGAAAAAGACACATCATTAAGATAACAAAAACAAGCTGGGTGCGTGTGATTCACAACTCAGGATTATGAGATCAGAGGACCACAGTTCAAAGCCAGCCCAGACAGAAAAGTTCATGAGACTCTTATCTCCAATGAATCCACAAAAGCCGAAGTGAGCTGTTGCTGAGGTGGCAGAGTGCTGGTCTCTCATGAGAGAGATAGAAACAGTGCTTAAGCCCTAAGTTCAAGCTCCACACATGCGTGTGCACACGCATGTGCACACACACACATACACACTATTCATCAGACAAGAGAATCAATTATACTGTAATAAACATGTCTTTAATATTAAACTTCTCCTTATTATCCAAAGTCACCACAGTCCATTTCAGTAAATATAAAAATATATGCTTAATACTTTGTACAATACTGGTTTTTGGTCCAAACAAAACTGGATCAGAAAGCCAAAAAATTCAACTTTAAGAATCTCCAATTTTTTTTTAAGATTTTCAAATGGATTTAGGCAACTTTGAATAATGGGATTTACATAATAAAATCTGAGAGACTAAACAAAAAAGTCTAACAAAATTAAAATTTCAAGCTCACAGATTTATGTTATGCCAAAAGTACAGAAACAATTGTATTTACAGATGTTTCATAATAAAATAATGAAAAAGACAAGACGGGTGATAGAATGAAAATATAGAAATAGCATATAATTATTAAATGGAGAATGAACTAGATCTAACAGGTCCTTAGCATGGACCACTCTTTAATCATGCTTTCTATCAGAAAATTTTTGTGCACAATACACCCACCTCACTCACTTCACACATACACCAGCACAAACTCAACATAGAAACCATTGATCGAACACAATCTACAAAGCACAAAGAGGAAAGAAACAGAGGAAGAAACAAAACTTCTGAGTCTTGTGGAGCAATAACAAATGATTGGCTTAACAAATCACAATTGGGGGAGGGGAGAGGGGGGAGGAAGGATGGGGGAGGGAGGGAGAGAGCGAGAGAGAGAGAGAGAGAGAGAGGGAGAGAGAGAGAGGCCTAAGAGATATTTAATGAATTAATGGTCATTTTCTCTCACATTGAACAATCAACAGGTCCCAAATGTTCAGGATCTCCAAGCATGATAAAAACAAAAGGATACAGAAGAAACTAGCTAGGAAAAGATAGTAAGATACTGTATTCAGAGCAATAGCAAAAATGAAAGCTCATTATCTCATTAGAAAGAACAGAATAAGACCTTTGAAATCCATCTGCCAGTCCTGAACTTTATGGAAAGCAAATATCCTTGAAATATGTAGACAAAAGCTGAGAAAATTCAGTTTTAGCTAATCCTATACGGAATATTAAACAAATCCTCAGGCAGCTGGGTACCAGTGGCTCATGCCTGTAATTCTAATACTCAGGAGCCTGAGATCTAAGGATCAAGTTTCAAAGTCAGCCCAGGAAAGTCTGTGAGACTCTTATCTCAAGTAGCCAGCAAAAAAGTAGGAAGTAGAAGTATGGCTCAAGTGGTAGAGAGCCAGCCTTGAGTGGAAAAGCTAAGGATGTTATTGCCCAGGTCCTGAGTTCAAACCCCAGTGATGGCATGAAAGAAAAGAAGAAAGAAACAAAGAAGGAGGAGGAGGAGGGGGGGAGGAGAGGGGAGGGGGAGGGGGAGGGGGAGGGAAGGAGGGAGGGAGGGAGGGAGGGAAGGAAGGAAGGAAGGAAGGAAGGAAGGAAGGAAGGAAGGAAGGAAGGAAGGAAGGAAGGAAGGAAGGAAGGAAGGAAGGAAATTCTCAGGGTGAAGGAAAGTGCTGTCATATATGTCTGAATTTTCAAGAAAGACTGAAAATCACTACACATGGTCCACCTATGAAATTGTATAAATGGCTGTTTGTCTTAAGTTATTTCAAAGAATATTGTCTGCAAGATACAAAAAAAATGTGTTGTCTGGTTTATATGTAAGTAGAAGAAAACGTGACAAAAATCACATAAAAGGCTTGAACTGTAATGCTGTAAGGTTTTTACATGCTGCATAAAGTACCTATTGGCATAGTATAAGTCTGAAGTTTACGATAAGCTTAGGATGTGTACTGTAATATGTAGAGCAATCACTGGAATATATTAAACTGAGAAACCAAGTTAATTAAGAAATCAGTAAAGTAAAAAAATGACTTGATTGCTGAAAGAAGACAGTAGAGGAGGAACAAACAATAGAAAGAAGGAGACTTCACTCTAGTCCTGTCATGGGTTTATTAGATGCAATGAATTAACCTTCTACTCTGCTGTACTGAGATAACTTTTTAAAATTTTCTGTCTTGTCTGAGCAATGAGAAAACTGAACAAAATTCTTTGACAACTGTTATTTTTATTTGTTTGGTTGGCTTTTTTTTTTTTTTTTTTTTTTGGATGGGGCCTGACCTCATAGCTGGGTGCTATCCCTTAGCTTCTTTGCTCAAGGATGAAACTCTACCTCTTGAACCACACTTTTACTCCTGGCTTTTTGTCTGGTTCATTGATGGAGGTAAGAGTCTCAAGAACTTTCCCAAGTTGGCTTAGAAAAGTGATCCTCAGATCTCAGCCTCTTGAGTAGCTGAGTAGTCATGAGCTAAGGGCTGTCCTGAGGAGGCCAATTGGAATGGAGGAGAGCTGATGGATGGAAATGCAGGGCAGCCTATCAGGGAGGCAGGCATTGGGAGCCAATGATGTGGGCATCTACAAGGGAAGACCTTGAGTACTGGGCTGAATACTGAGTTGCACATGGGTAGTGAAAGCCACAAGGAACTCAGAGAAAACTTACTAGGGAAAGAACCAGCATGGATGCTAAGACACTTCCGGTTCTCAATGAAGGCCCAAAATAGTCAAGATCTGAGCACCTGGAATACAATTCAGTGAAATACAGCCCTTAACATGAATTTCACCTTAGGAAAGTAGAAATTGAAAATCAAGTAAAACCTAGAGTAAGCAGAAGAAAGAAATAATAGAACTCAAACTAGAAACCAATGGCATTTAATAAGACAAAAAATCAGAAAGAAGAATCAGTAAAGTTGAAGCTGGTTATTTAATAAAATCACTAAGCATTGATAACTTGTCTAAAATAATCTGAAGAAGAGGAAAGACAGGTGATGAGAGCAGGAGTTAGAGAAGTGGTGTTTGCTATATATCCTAGAAGTTTTCCAAGTACAATAAAGGGACATTATGAACAACTTCATGTTAATGAGTTAGAGAATGTACTTAGCATGATATGGGCAAATCCGTTGAAAAATGAGAGCTATCAAAGCTAACACAAGCCCAGTACCAGTAGCTCATGTCTGTAATCATAGCTACTCAGATGGCTGAGACCTGAACTTTCCTGCGCAGGAAACTTCACGAGACTCTAATAAAAGTACCAAAAAGCTAGAAGTGGAGGTGTGGCTCAATTGGTAGAGTACCCTGAGTGAAAAGGCTAAGGGGGAGTGCCCAGGCTCTGAGTTCCAACCCCAGTGCCAGCACAAAACCAAACCAAAACAAAAAGAACCTTCGATTATTAGTAAAAGTAAGTTCACTGTCACTCCATCTGCCTGAAAGAGTTGAGGGTCTTCTCAAAGCCCTGAGCATGGAATCGTTTACTCAACTGTTGGGAATATTTGAGTCCAGTAAGCATATTTTAAAGGCTTCTTGTTATCTTAAGCATAATAATAACAATGGTCCTAATATTTGGAATGATTCCTTGTTAAGGTGGTTTGTATTTCCTTTATCATGTCCGTCAGAAAGTTTTCTCAGTTTCTAGTCTCGTAAGAATTCGTTTCAGTCTCCATATAGCTTTTCTTTCTGTGAAAGGTGAGCTTTCTCACTTTGTTCAGGCCCTCTACTTCCCTTCTCTTCCCTTCCTTCACTCCTCTCCTATCCTTTCCTCTCCTCTCCTTTCCTCTTCTTTCCTCAATTTCTCTTTCTTCTTCCTTTTCTTAAATTTTTCGTGTTAATACCCATAGCTCTGAGCATGTGCCAACACTCAGGACCCAGGCACTGTCCCTTAGCTTTTTTACTCATGGCTAGTGCTTTCCCACTTGAGCTACACCTCCACTTTTGGCTTTTATGTGGTTAACTGGAGACAATGGTCTCATAGACTTTCTCTCCTGAGTAGCTAGAATTACAGGTGTGAGCTACTGGTGCTCAGCTTATTTGCTGCTCTTTTGTTGTTGTTTTTTCTGGTCCTGGGGCTTGAACTTGGGGCCTAGGCACTGTCCCTGCACTTCTTCTACTCAAGGTTAGCATTCTGCCACTTGAACCACAGCACCACTTGTGGTGTTTTCTTTTTTTTTTTTTTTTGCCAGTCCTGGGCCTTGGACTCAGGGCCTGAGCACTGTCCCTGGCTTCTTTTTGCTCAAGGCTAGCACTCTGCTGCTTGAGCCACAGCACTGCTTCTGGCCGTTTTCTGTATATGTGGTGCTGGGGAATCGAACCTAAGGCCTCGTGTGTCCGAGGCAGGCACTCTTGCCACTAGGCCATATCCCCAGCCCCTCTTGTGGTGTTTTCTGAGTAGTTTATTGGAGATAAGAGTCTCACAGACTTTCCTTCCCTGGGCTGGTTTTGAACCATGATCCTCAGATCTCAGCTTCCTGAGTAGCTAGGATTATAGAGATAAGCCACTGGCACCCAGCTGTTGCTTTTTATATAAATACAAATTGATTTCTGTATGTTGATTTATGTCCAACAAACTTGCTAAAACATTTATATTAATTCTAAGAATGAATTTACAGGGCTGGGGATATGGTTCAACAATAAGGTACTTGCCTAACATGTACAAACCCTAGCCCCTTGGCTTCCCAATACCACAAATTAACTAATTAAATCAATATTCCTTAGATTTTCTATATTAAGAAGCATGTCCTCTGTAACTATCGAATGAATATTGACACTTCCTTCTTTCTATTTCAGGACTCCTGAGGACCTGGGCACTGTCCCTTATCTTCATTTATTCAAGGCTAGCGCTCTACCACCCGAACCATAGCTCCATTTCTGATTTTTTGTTGAAGATGACAGTCTCACAGACTTTCCTGGCCCATCTGGCTTTGAACCACAATCCTCAGATCTCATCCTCTTGAGTAGCTAGGATTACAGGCTTGAGTCCCCACACCCAGCAGTATTCTACTTCTGCACGCTCACATTTATTCCTCTCACATTTATTCCTCATAATTGTCTACATTGTTAAGATCTCCAGGAAAACATTGGGTGGGTGTGATTGCTTTGTTTCTAAAATCTCAGAGCCAGTGTTCCCAACAGATCAGCCTCTTGTTTGATCCTTGGTGCTTGTTGATCTCTTAATTGAAGCTCTCTTAATTGAAGTACCACTTGAATTTTATCAAACATACCTTTTGCCACAGCTGTTCTCAGGCCCCTCTTTTTATTTGCTAAGGTGATGACCACACTTTGAAAAGTTTGTGAGTTAGAAACCTGGTATCTAAATGTGCCGGGAACTCCGAAGCTGAGATGTGCAACCTGGCAAAGGTTTGAGAGGTTGGAACAGCACCTCATCAGCATTTGGAACACAGAGAGCTGACCACAGAGAGGTTAAAACAGCTCTGGAAAGCGTTAAGAGACTGGATTGCTGCTCTGTGTCTCCCCTACCCTCCCCAGCTTTCCTTAGGCCAGCTGGAGACCTTGTAGGCTGGACAAAAGATCTTGATAGCTTAACCTTGGGCTAGATAAGCGGACCTTGTGTCTGGACTTTCCCTGGGCTGCCGTCTCCTGTCTCAAAAGAATAAGAGAACCAGTGTCTCTTGCAAAGTCTGGTTTAGCTCTGATTGTCATGTTTTGCATGTATCCATGGTAACCTTGCCTGTGTGAACTCAAGTAAATATGCATGCTTGTGGGGCTTCATTCGTGGCCCAAGTGCCAGAGAGCCTTGGGACCCCTGATCCCTGTTGATTTTCATCTCTTATCTCTACCTCTGCCTTTTCTAATTTTCTTCGGCCTGTATCCCCTTGCGCTGCCTCGGATTTCGGTTAGCAACATAAATGCATCTATTGATGGTGCCTTGGGAAGTGATTAGGATTAGATTAGGCTTTGAGGGTGGCGCCCCCAGAATGGCATTAGTGGCATTATAAGGAAAGAGACCCAAGCCAGCAAGCAGAGCAGGTAGGCTCTGTCTCACCTCCCCTGCCATGTTATAACGCAGCACGAGGCCCTCACCAGATTCTACGCAGAGGCCAGGACCACACTTGGGCTTCACAGCCTCCAGAACCATGAGCCACGCCAACTTCTACTCTTTGTAAATGACTTGTTCATAGTAGCAGAAAATGGACTAAGGCAATGGTAAATGACATTAACTGTCTAACATGAACCAACTTGGCATCTGTGGCATAAAGTCTACTTGATAATGGTAGATTACCTTGCTCAGGTAATGCTAATTCTGTGTGCTGATGTGTTTTGTACTGCCATTGGCAGAAAATTGAGTTTTCTCATACTCAAAGTTACTAGAGTTTGAATTCAGAAACTTGTACTTGCTACACAGGCACCATGCCATTTGAGCCACACCTCCAGCCCTTTTTGGCTTAGTTATTTTTGGCTTGGGTCTGTGAGGTAAGCCCCAGCAATCTGGACTGTGAGCCTCCTATTTATATTTCTCGTGTGCTGGGATGACAAACACAAACTATTGCTCCCAGCTTTTATTGGTTGAGATGGGGTCTCTTGAATGTTTTATCTGTGCTGGCCCCCAATCCAGCCACAATCCTCCTGTTCTCTACCTCCAGACTAGCTAGGATTATGGACAGGAGCTACAGTGCCTTGGCTCTTACACTGTTCTTTTTAAAATCAGTCTTATCTGAATGTTATCTAACTTTATAAATTTCCTCAAAAGTTTATACAAAATGAATCCTTTCATGAATGTTGATGTCATTTCCCAAAGTGCCTCCTGAGCTTGGTGTTTCCCATTCAGGAAGAATATGATGACTGAGTCGGATATATTAGTGGTTAGAGAACATTCTACTATTATTATTTTAGTTTCTTTTTCTCTTAGTGATTCTTTTTTGATTAAAGGATATATGTTCTAGGAAGTGTTTTTCTCTGAAATGTCCCATTATGTTGGCATATGTGAGTTGTTCTGAACATTTCTTGTCTTTGAATGGCTACAGATCTCTAGTGGGTGATTTTGGTCCCTCATTCTTTTTTTCCTAGATCAACTTGTGCAGTAGGACTTTTATTTTTGTTTTTTGTTTTTTTTTTTTGGCCAGTCCTGGGCCTTGGACTCAGGGCCTGAGCACTGTCCCTGGCTTCCTTTTTGCTCAAGGCTAGCACTCTGCCACTTGAGCCACAGCGCCACTTCTGGCTGTTTTCTGTATATGTGGTGCTGGGGAATCGAACCCAGGGCCTCATGTATATGAGGCAAGCTCTCTCGCCACTAGGCCATATCCCCAGCCCCGCAGTAGGACTTTTATAACATAGTCGTTTTATAATTCCCCCTTTCCCTTCTCCCTCTTCTCCTCTCCTCTCACTCCCTCTGTTAGGAGATTAAAACTGGGTAGGGCCTTAAGCCATGCATTCATTGGTGGCTCTCATCTGTGATCCTAGTGACTCAGAAGGCCGAAATCTGAGGATCATGGTTCAAACCCAATCTGGGCAGAAAAGTCTATGAGACTCAGCAAAAAGCCATTGCTCAAGTGGTACAGTGCAAAATCTAAGAGAGAGCACCTAGATCCTGAGTTTAAGCCCCAGTACTGGCACAAACCCAAAAACCAGAACCTGGCAGGCACTAAGCATAAACTCTGGCACTGAGCTACATGCCCAGGCTCCCATCATTCTTATTAACTTCCAAACACAGAGTAAAACATACCCACCATACAGGGGGATGGGAAACAAGGCAAGAGAGAGAAACTGTGTGTGTGGGGGGGGGTGGGTACTGGGGAGGGGCAGGCTAAGGATGATGGAGGAGGTTGAATACTGTCAAAATCGATTATTTTCTTTTTATTATATCAATTATTTGATTGTTTTGATTATTTTCGTCCAAATGTGCTCTACCACTTGAGCTACCCTTTGCCTCACGCTTTTTGGTGGTTCACTGGAGATGAGTCTCATGGACTTTCTTGCCAAGTCTGGCTTCAAGAAATGATCCTCAGATCTCAGCTTCCTGAATAGCTAAGATTACAGGTGTGAGCCACTAGTGCCCAGCCTCCTATACTATTCTGGGCAGTAGGACTCTACTTCTGCTAGTCTCATTTCCTCTAACTTTGTAATACTGACAACTTAGATTTTAGGAAATACTTGCGGATACACCTGCCCACTCTTTTGTGGGAGACTCCTACTACCCCAGTGTATGGTTCATGCAGTCCTTGAAGCTGGATGTTTGTCTTTTCGAGCATCCCTCTTCATGATCATGAGCTACTCATGGTCAAGAACAATCTAATCTATCTCAGAATCTACACAACATCTACGTGTAGAGTCACTGCCTGTAATCTCTTCATTGACTTAAGGGCACTGTGGTGCTGTCAGCCTATTCACCTGTCTGAAGACCAAATTTACAGGGACACCAGGGAGCCAGGCTATCTCCATTACCATCATGCAGAATTTCTTCCTGCTGTGCCGTAGTATCCTCTCTGAGCTCACTGCAGACCGAGAGGAGTAGATCCATGGATCTTCACTGCTTGGTAGCACCTGTCACTCCCCTCACTTAAACTCCAAGCCACCAAGAACTTTCTACTGAATTATATTACCACGTTACACACTCTGCTCTAGTAAACCATTTGCCATCCTTCCAGCTGTTCTGCACAAAGACCTTGTGATCAACTTTGACTTCTACCTTCCTGTCCCCTCACCATCCATTCTGTCAGCCAGCCTGTCAGTGTCACCTTCAAGATGGATCCAGAATCCACTGCCTCTCCCCATCCTACCTCCCTCTGTCAGACCCCGTCAGCCATCTCTGACCAGGACAGTGTTGAGAGAGAACCTTGCTTGGCTCCCTCCAGACAGCACCTTCTTGACGTAAGCCAGAGAGAACCTGGAAAGTCCTGAGCCAGGAGATGATTCTTCACTCAAAGGACTCCTCATACAAAATAAGAGCCAGTCTTCCTCTCAGTCTTCAAGGTCCACTCCACAACCATCTGCCTCTCCCACGTCTTCCGTTCTCCCTCCTGCTACTCAGACACATGGATGCCCAAGCTGTTCTGTGAATGGGCACACCACTCTGGCGCCTATCTTGGGGTCTTTGCATATCTGTTCTCACTCCTACTGTTTCCCACTCTTCCCTAGATCTCACAGATCTCATTTCCTTTGTATCTTTCTCAAAACATTCTCTCCTCATCACATCTCCTTTACTTGATAGTTCTTTCACATTACACACATGCACATAAGACTTCGGTTGGTGCTCTCCATATATGTATTTTTATTTTTATTTCATGCCAGTACTGGGGTTTAAACTCAGGGTCTTGGACACTGTCCTTTAGCCTTTTTGCTCAAGGCTGGCACTCTACCACTTGAGCCACAGCTCCACTTCCAGCTTTTAGCTGGTTAATTGGAGATAAGAGTCTCACAGACTTTCCTTCCCTAGGCTGGCATTGAAACTCAATTTCAAACCTCAGCTTCCTAAGTAGCATTATGAGTCATCTGCACCCAGTTACTTATTTGTTTGGTGCCAGGATTGGGGCTTGAACTTGGGCACTGTCCCTGAGCTTTTTTATTTTTTTGCTCAAGGCTACCCCTGTTACTTGAGCCACAGTTTCACTTATGGCTTTTTGGTGGCTAATTGGAGGTATGAATCTCACAGGCTTTCCTGACCAGGCTAGCCTCAAACCAAGAGCCTCACATCTCAGCCTCCCAAGTGGCTATGATTATAGTCATGAGTCACTGGCACCCAGTTTACTTTTTATTTTTATTATGTTTTGAAATGCTGCAGATGGAACCCAGTGCTCTACCATGCAGCTCCTTCCTCTGCGCCCTTTCTTTTTATCAAATAACTAATCACCTCTTGACATATTCTAAATACTTTGTTGGTTGATCCCTTTGTTTTCTTTTCCCCCACTAAAACCATAGTGCAAAGTCTTTCTGAAGAAGTTTTCCAATTATTATTTTTTGATGACCCACTTTGTTTATTGCTCTATCATCAACTATTTGGAGAAGGTCCTGGTACACAGTAGATGCTCAACAAACATGTTTGATGAATCCAATGGAAATTAATAAAATTAGCATGTTGGTTGTTTGAATCTGACTAGTATGAGAAAACTCCCTTGTCTCTCATCCACTGTTCATGCCCTAGCCCTGGATGGCCCAGCCACCTGACTTTCCACTTGGAAAAAGACCACAGATGAAAAACAACACTCGCTGGGGCTGAGAACGGAAGAAAACAAAATTGACTGCTAATATGACAATCTGAGTAAATTAGGTGGTCTACCACAAGGGCCCATTCTCTAATAAAACTTCGGAAAACTTGGAGCTGATGGCTCACACCTGTAATCTTAACTACTCAGAGGTCTGAGAATCAAGGTTTGAAGCCATTCTGGGCAGAAAAATCTGAGATATACTTTATCTCTAATTACCTAGCAAGAAAGTTAGAAGTGGAACTGTGGCTCAAGTGGTATAACCACAGCCATAAGCAAAAAAGCTAAGGGAAAGTGCCTAGGCCTTGAGTTCAAGCCCTAATACAGGCATAATTTTTTTTTAAATCTTCAAATCATAGAAGAACTGTACCTGAATGGCAGGGGACACAATCCTCCCACTTGCCTCTCAGAAGAACACTTTTAGACCAGAAAATTGCTTGGGAAGTTCTCTATACATGGCATGTCTTCAAGTCCATTGGAACAGACATTTGGACTCAGAGACCAAAATGAAGACTGAGTGTACACTTACCATGTGGATGGAGATTTATGAATTTTCAGTGTTGAGAAAATGACTCCGAAATCTGTCAGGACAGTATCTGATTGGGCTGGTCTTTCTAATTAACTTATTTTGTTGTTTGTGTGACTGGTACTGGAGCTTGAACTCAGGGCCTGAACACTATACCTTAGCTTTTTTTTAACTTAAGGCTAGCACTCTACTGCTTGAACCATAGCTCCACTTCCAATTCTTTTGCTGTTTAATTGGAGTCTCACTGACTTTCTTGCCTGGTCTGGCTTTGAACCTTGATCCTCAGCTCTCAGCCTCTATGGTTACAGGTGTGAGCCACCAGTTCCTGGTTAATTTCCTATTTTTCTTTTCTTTTCCTTTTTTGTGGGGTGGTGTGGCGGGGAGAGTGTTGGTCCTGGGGCTTGACTTTAGGGCTTGGGCATTGTCCCTGAGCTTCTTTAGCTCAAGACAAGTACCACTTGAACCATAGCTCCACTTCTGGCTTTTTGGGGAGTTTATTGAAGAAAAAGAGTCTCATGGACTTTCCTGACCAGGCTGGCTTTGAATTGCAATCTTTAGATCTCAGCCTCTTAAGTAGCTAGGATTACAGGCATGAACCACTGGTGCCCAGAAAACTTCCTATTTTCTACAGCTCTGAAAAGCCATGTAATGAAGGCTAACATTCCCACAATGTTACCTGCGCATTATATGATGATACAATATGAGAAGGATACCTCACTTAATCCTAAATCTGGACCTCGTATAGAAATAGCAAACACAGCAGACAAACCCAGACTGGATATATTCCTGAGCACACTGCCAGGCCCCTTAGGATTGCAGGGTTATAAAAAGACAAGACAAAACAGAGAAACTGGCTTAGACCAGAGGAGGAGGGTAGGCAGCCATGACAACATGTAAAGCAGTATTATGGGTATGGAAAATGGGTCCGTGGGATGATTCATCCACTAAACTCATCAGAGCAATCAGCCCCTGCAAAGAAGCTCCTAGTGACGACAAGCTGAGAGAAGGAAGGCTTCCCTAGGAGCTGAACCCATCTTCCACTATGGGGATGCTGCTAAAAGATGTGGGTTCTGTGTGGATGGCGTGTACATCCCAGCAGCACCATGACTGATTCTCACTAGCTGTTTCCAGATCTGTCAAAGTTGAGCCTAGATTCAAACAATTGTTCTCTGCTTCTCCCAGCAATGACGTGAGAATCTTTCCACATTTTCATACCCACCATTTCTCGGATTCTTCCTCACAGGGTGTAGTAACAGCTGCAAGCCTAAGAATCTTTCAAGGTGTAGTTCCAGGATCCCTGTAGATTCCCAAATCTGTGGGTGCTCATGTTCTTCATATAAAAATAGTGTGATATGCAAATCCTCCCGGCTGCTTTACATCATGTCACAATGATTTATACTTCCTAATGCACTGTAAGTGCTCTGTAAGTAGTTCTTACGTTGTGTTGATTAGAAGAAATGTTCTCATTTCTCTTTGGAATTTTCTGGACCTTTTTTCTAAATAGTTTCTATACTTGGATGGCAGAACTTACATGTATTGGGAGCTAACTTAGAACATGTTTCACATCCATATAAAAACATCTGACAGCAAAAATAGGAAAATAAAACTTAAGACAAATGAATATGCTCCCACAAATGTTGCCTTATTTCATGGACTCGCGTGGGCAGTTCTGTCTGGCTTTCCCAGGATCCCCCATGAGCCCAAATAGCCAGTCTTTCCCAGAATCCCTCATGGCTCATGGGTGCCAGAGCTCAGTAGGCCATGTATAGGGTCTACTTGGGCCTCATCCCCAGCTAGGTGGGTCTGTACCAGTGCTGCATGCTATAGTCTGGAGACAGTGAAGTTTGGGTTGATTCTGGGAACACTGCAGGGAGTTAGCAGAGAAGTCTGGGAAACAGGGGGAAGGAGGCAGGAGCAAGTTGTATGGAAATGCAAGGGTTGGAAATGCAAGGGTTGCGGGATCTTCCATGAAGCAATCAGGCAGCCTGTCAGGAAGAGGGAGGGACTGAGTCATGGGATTTAAAAAGTATCTCCACCTCAATCAGGTGAAACAAACGAGGAGAGACTTCCTTCCCAGCTTGCCACATTATCTTTCTAGGGAAGTTTTAATGTTGGGCCAGGCGCCAGTGGATCACGCCAGCTGAGAATTTGAGGATCTTGGTTTGAAGCCAGCCCTAGCAAGAAAGTCTGTGGGATTCTTACCTCCAATTCAGCCAAAAGCTGAAATGTTGCTGGGACAAACAAAAGTGGTAAAGCACCAAACTTGAGTAGCAAAGCCAAGGGAGAGCATGAGATGAGGCCTTGGGTTCAAGCCTCAGTACAAGTACAAAGAATATTTAATTTCCTGTCTCTTCTCCTTATTTTCTTACCTTGCATAAGGCAGTTGTGCAAGACAAACCATCACCTCCCCTTTTGAAAGGTAGTTTTCCAGAAGGGTCTCGAACTTCATGGCCTCCACAGCCCTCACCTGGACCACAGCAGTCTCCCCTCCAGCCTGTCCCTTCCACTATCAGAGGGGGCTCGCTAAGAGCTTGACCTTGCTGGGTAGCTCTCTGCCCACTAATTGTTTTGGTCCCAGGCAAGTGAGTCATTGGCATGACACCCCCCACCCCGCCCTCCACACACACACACACACACACACACACACACACACACACACTTGCACTCCAAGGCCCTTCCCAGTCATACCTGGGCTAGCTAACCTCAAGGGATCCTTTCCAGCAACAGTGGGCTAAGCTGACTCCCTTTCCAGAGCCACCTTGACTCCTCTTCTCCTGGGAAGGGCTGGGACCCAGGGTCAGTTACAAGGCACCTGCTAGGATTCTCCCAGCACCCCCCTCCCAGCTGCCTTGCTCCCCCACATTTGTGGACTCCCTGGAACACCAAACCTTTTTAATTTTCGGTGGTGGTGCTGATTTTTTTTTAAATTAAGTAGTTGTACAAAGGTGTTTCACTCCCACAAGTTTTTGTTTTATGTCGGTACTAGGGCTTGAACTCGGCCTCGTGCTTTTGCATAGTTTTTTGTTGTTGTTCAAGGCTGGAACTCTCACCCTTGAGACACTGCTCCACTTTGGGATTTTTGCTGGTTAATTGGAGATAAGAGTCTCATAGCTGTCTTCAAACCATGATACTCAAATCTCAGCCTCCTGAGTAGCTAGGATGACAGATGTGAGCCACTGGCTCCTGGATAGGTCCATTTTTTTGTTGTGTTATATGAACCTTTGAAAAGGCAAGGACCAAAAGACAAACAACTACACAAAACTGGTGTAAATGAACTGAACAACTCATGGGGGGGGGGGAAAGGGAAAGGGGGAGGGGGGAGTGAGGGAGGAGGTAACAAACAGTACAAGAAATGTATCCAATGCCTAATGTATGAAAGTGTAACCTCTCTGTACCTCAGTTTGACAATAAAAATTTAATTTAAAAAAAAAAAAAGAAAAGGCAAGGACCACATGCCTACTGCCTGGTGTATTTCAGCTGCTCAGTGCATGTTGCATTGAAAATACCTGAGGGTTCTGATTGAGCTTCAATCACGTGTTAGCAGAAATGACCATTTCCATGTGGTTCCTACTTAGGGATACTGCAGGGACCTCAGCCTGAGGAAGACATCTCCCTCCAAGGTGGAGCTGGGATGCTGACTGCTAGAAACCACAAGGCTGCTGTATTTCTGTGCTGGGAGCCATTAGGTAACCTTGCAGTGGTATCCAGGAATCAAAGTGGCCTTACAAGTGGAGGGGTACATGCCCTGGAATTCCTCAGAATGTTCTGGGAACTAATGCTAGGAAGACTTCATGCTGAAGAAGGTAACAGGTATCTTTACCACAGGACTTATTTGATGTGCTCCAAAGTGGGAGTTCCAAAACTTGGGCAGCCAACAGTGTTCCTTTAACAAATGTGATCAGGAAAGCACTGGACCAACTTTATAAAACACTGGCACTAATTGGTGGATTTTTAACTAAATGACAAAGGTCCTAGAACTAAGTAATTGGCTATTATTCATCCAGTGTAGTCACTCTCTGAATCCTGCTGGTTGATAATTGGGAAAGAATGCTTCATTCTTAGAAAGAACAGATGAACTGGGTACTGGTGGCTTGCACCTGTAATCCTAGCTCCTCAGAAAGCTTGAGGTTCAAGAATTGTGGTTTGAAGCCTTCCCAGGCAAGAAAGTTTATAAGACTCTTATTTCCAATTAACCACCAAAAAAGCCAGAAGTAGAGGAATGGCTCAAGTGGTAGAGTGCTAGCCTTGAGCAAAAACACTACAGAACAGAGCCTAGGCCTTGAGTTCAAGCCCCAGTCTGGCACCAAAAAAAAAAAAAAAGAAAGAAATAGAAAACTTTAAGCAATCAAAACCTTTTTATTCAGAACATTAGCAAAACAAAGGTAATTGACTCCAAAATATAGAGCCATAGAGTACTCAGAAAGGGAATAATTTAAAAAATATTTCAATAATTGATTAAAATGCCAAAGTAACTACAGTCATTGGATCTGAAGTGGAATCATACATAATCACATTGAAAAGACAAGCTTAAAAAATCTTCAGACTATTAGCCCAAGAAACCCACATGTCACACCCCAGAGACTTCTGTGACAGCATAGTCCAGGATTAGGCCCTAGCATAATGGAAGACATTGGTCCTTTACCACTACCTGGGCCTTGACACAGGGAAGCAAGCTCTGAATCTTCAGACTAGGCACTACTGGGTTTCTCACCAGTTTAGGATTGGAACAAGTGCTGCTAATATTTTTTTTAAAAATTGAAGACTTTCGATGAAGGAGTGACAGGAGTAGCTCAAGAAACTCACTGGGGCTGCACCTGGTGTTTCAACTTGGCAAGCCTCATGAGACAGTCATCCCTCCACTGTCTCCTGGCTGCCAAGTGTTCTGGGTCATCAGGAACCTTCAGACACATGTCCTAGGAGAAGGAGGAAATATGAGAGGAAATAATTTACCCAGTGCGTAACTATTTTCCCCGTTTATACAAACCATGCCTACATTGCTTGAAGTTGCATAAAACATAGGAAGCCCTCAGTATCACAGGCTTTCCAAACCTTAAGAGATCTCCGACTAGTTGAAGAGAGCTACTGGTTCATGGATTACATAGTTGTTAAGATCTTTTGATGCTAGGCACTGGTGGCTTATGCTTTTAATATTAGCTAATCAGGAGGCTGAGACTGGAGTTTGGAGTCAGCCTGGACAGAGAAGTCAATGAGACTCTTATCTCCAATTAATCACCAACAAGCTGGAAATGGAGCTATGGCCCAACTGGTAGAGCACCATCTTGGAAGGAAAAAGTTCAAGCCCCAGTATCGGCATTAAAAAAATAAAAATCTTCTGGTGACCAGAATAAAACTATGAGCAAAGTCATCAAAAAGGAACTATTAATAATAGCAAAGGTCAAGATTCTATTTCTTTTCTTTCCTCCTCCTCCTCCTCCTCCTCCTCCTCCTCCTCCTCCTCCTCCTCCTCCTCCTCCCCCTCCCCCTCCCCCTCCCCGTCCTCCTCCTCCTTCTCCTCCTCTTCTTCTTCTTCTTCTTTTTTGCCAGTCCTGGGGCTTGGACTCAGGGCCTGAGCACTGACCCTAGCTTCTTTTTGCTCAAGGCTAGCACTCTACTTGAGCCACAGTGCCACCCCTGGCGTTTCTGTTTATGTGGTTCTGAGAAATCAAACCCAGGGCTTTATGCATGTGAAGCAAGCACTCTACCGCTAAGCCACATTCCCAGCCCTCTATTTCTTTTCTCTTGTCCAAGACCAGGACTTGAACTCTGTACTTGGTGCTTTTGCTCACTGGTTGGTGCTCTACTGCCTGAGTCATGCCTTTAACCCCAGGATTCTAGTATATTCCACTTGTCGGTGGTAGATGGGAGAGAAGATGATTGGCATGTGACTATATATGCATACACAATCTACCTACCTGGTTAACTTTCTCCACCGTGGCTGTGGAAAATTCTGGAATGGGTCCAAAAGTCTTCAGGACACGTTTCATACCTTCACTGTATCTGTCACAGTAGCTCACCACACCTGAAATGGTTTGAACACAAGAATCTGTCATATCAACAAAAATATTCTCTCACTCCAGGTTAAGAGGCCTATTGGAAGGCTTTGCCCTGGGGGTGAGGCATCCACATTCTTCTTCTCCAGAGAATAAGAAAAGACAGGATGGGAGGTGAGTCACCGGCTGTTTTCTGGACAAGCTGGTCCCTTTCTAGTCACTCTCCACAATTTTTATGAGACTTTAAAACCTTGAGAGGTACTGGCCCTCAGGCGTGGCACACGCCTCCTATATGTGGTACATGCCAGCCACAGGTACTCAGTCACACTCTATCTTCATTTCTCAAAGCCTTTCTCTAACACTGGATTGCTAAGGTTACTTGTATTGCACACTTAAATGTCTTTTCTTTTTTGAAACCCTACCAAGAATTTATGTTAATAGACAGGATGAAGGAGGGAGAAATGGAGAAAAGGAAAGAGCAAAAGGACCTTTTGAGAAGAAAGTAGAAGATGGTGGAGGGTCAACTGGGAACCTACAACAGCTGCCTCTGAGAAACCAGAGCTTTATAATCTTACTGAGTAGTCCGTGCCTACAGAGTCACACCAAGTGAGCTGTGGTTGTACAGAGATTTTTGCCAGAGAGGAAAATTACAGGCAGCTTGCTTAAGTAGACAGATTTAAGCACATACAAGTGGCAGCAGCTGCAGTGACAGCCAGAGAGATCCAGGACAAAGGCACCAGAGACAGAGTGCACATGTACCCACCTCTAGCATGAACCATGACTGGGAGCAGAAAACCACATCCTGCTGATCACAGACAGACACAGATCAGGATGAAGATTGCGGACGGTCAGTTTGAGTACCCCACAAAAGCCATCCCCACTCCAACCCAGAAAACAGCTTCCAGAAAGAATCCCCACTCCCCCCAAGTAGTACACCATCTTTGATACTGGCATAGAGCCTGCCAGAGCAGCTAGCTGGTAATACAGGCCTGAGAGGCAGCGACTACAGCACCCTTTTTCAACAGGGCAAAGGAATCTGACCAGTGAGAGACAGCGCTGCCCAGGGGAAGGGAGCCCTAGGGAGGGACAACTACCTGGGCAGGCACAGCAAGAGGCAGCCCTGCCCCTCTGCAGCAAACAAAGCCATTCCAGTCATATGGTAGCTCAACCTGCAGCTTAGCTGACTTTAGGAATTAAAAAACAAAAAGGCTGCAAAATCTCACTGAAAAACACAACAACAACAATTGTATAGGCCATAAAAGCTGAGAGGGGCTCCAGGCTGGGCCAAAAGAAAGTCTCAGGAGCTAGCCCCTGGGAGGGAGGGATGCTGGGAAGCACCAATTCCAGACTGCAACAATCCTATGCACATTCAAACTCACTTGCAGAGACTCCAACCTACAGAAACTAGCCACCTCCTTCCTGCATTAAACACAGAACATACCCCCTCTCTACCACTGAGTTAGGCTGGGAGGAGGGACACAAAGACACCAAGTTTGTAAGGCATAACTTTTTTCTGCCCACTCAAACAAACTGATTTGAGAAGCCCTCTAAGCCACAAGGAAAAGTGACCACCACAAGGAAATCAGAGGCTTCATCAAGAGATTGGATAGCAGACATCGGGGAATCACAGGATCCTCCAAATAAATATAATTTTTTTCTAATTTTAATTTTTTCTTCTTCTTTTCTTCTTTTATTTTTTTCTCTTCCTGTCCTCCTTTTTTCTTCTTCATTGCTGTTCTGTTTATTCCTAGATATACAGGCTATGGTGATTAGTAGGCTTCCTCCTTAATTGTCTACATACATAATTCAGGCTATATTTTGATTACTCAATTTTCTATTTCTCAATCTTAGTATTATTATTTTATACATATATAATTTAAATGTTTTAATTTATTTTTTTCTTTTCCTCTGAACCTAGGTCTTAGTATTCTTCATTCAGTTCCTTTCCTTTTCTATATTCCTCTACTCTTATTTTCTCTTCCTTCTATTTTTCATTATATCTCTTAATCTTTTTAAAACTTCATCTTAGTATGTTTTCTTTTATTTCTGGCCCTTCACTCCTTTATTTTCTTTAGTCTGTTGATCCCTAGTTGTTTGTCTTTGAACTAGACCGTATCTGTATCCATTTTGAGTGTGTTAAAGTGGCTCATATCCTTTTAGTTCAGATTGCTTTAAAGCTCATCACAGATTTGTTCACTGATTACAACTATATATAATCCCCACTCCTGAATCACAATACCCCTTCCCAAACAAAGAAAATGAGAGATAGGGGAATTCCTATCTATGATTTGGAACTTCTAAACGCAGTGCAATTACAGGGCTTGGGGTGGTTTTTGTCTTAAAATTGTGTTCTCTGGTGGTATTAGATCTGCTTTTGTATCCCAAAAGGAGAGGTTGAGTGAAAACACGTAACTATGATTGTGAACCTCTAAAGTCTGTGCAACTACAGGGCTCTGGGTTGGTTCTTGTCTTGAAATTGTATGGAATTATATTTGCTTTCATCTCCAAATGGGCAGAACAAGCCATAGAAACACAAGAAACATGGCAAGCCAAGGAACCTCAACTGCCACTCAAAATAACCAGGCAACAGAGCAGTCAATGAAAAACCTAGAGGATAATTCTCAAAATGCTCTACAAAACACTACTGGTAAAAATGCTGAATAAAAAGATCAAAAGCCTGCACATGGCTATGTGTGAGCATGATGAGGTTAACCAAAGATTAATAGAGGAATTCAGGGAATCCACAAACAGAAAGCTGAATGAATTCCAACACAAGGAAAGGGAGTCCAAAGAAAATATAGCCACTCAGCTAAAGGATTTGTGAGAGAACACTGAAAGTCAAATCAAGGAAGAAGTCTACACAAGAAAGATCTAAAACAAAGCTTCAACAAAGAAATTGAAGCCATCAAAAACCACCAACTAGAAGGAAGGGAAATAAGAAACAAAGTAGAAAGTCTTGACAGCAGATTAGACAATGTAGAAGGCAGAATCTCTGGAACTGAATATAGTCTATACTTTATAGAGAAAGGACAATTATCCAAAACAAATCCAAGAAACAATGTAGATCCCTACAAGGCACAATAAGAAGGCCTAATTTAAGGCCAATAGGTATTGAGGAGGGGCTACAGAAGGAAAGTAAAGACGTAGGAAACATATTTAACAGAATTCTAGCAGAGAACTTCCAGAACATCCAAAAGGATAGGCCTAGTCAGATAGAAGAAGCCTTTAGAACTCCAAACAGACCAGACTAGAACAGGACATCCTACTGTCACATTGTAATCTGTACAGGACCAATAAGAGCCCAAGGAAAGGATCCTTAAAGCTGTCAGGGAGAAAAGATCAATCACCTATAATGGAAAACTAATCAGAATAAGTACAGATTTATCAGCAGAGACCATGAAAGCAAGAAGAGCCTTGAATGAAGTATGCCATGCACTAAAGACAAACAACTACCAACCAATAATAGTGTGCCCAGCTAAATTCTCCTTCATAACTGAGGCACAAAAACCCTCCACAGCAAAGAAAAAATTGAAATAATGTATCTCTACCAAAACCAGCATGAGAAAAGATACTTAAAGACATTCTACACATAGAAACCAACAAGAACATGATATAAGCAGAGAAACTGAGGAGGCACAACCCTAAGAAGGTGGATAGCATAGAAGGTGGATACCAAACACCTTTCAACCCTAACTCTCAATGTTAATGGACTTACCTTTCCAATTAAATGACATAGATTGACTAGTTGGATGAAAAGGCCAGATCCTTTATGGGCTGTCTTCAAGAGACACACTTTGCCCACAAAAACAAACATTCTGAAAGTGAAAGGCTGGAATAAAATCACATCACACCTATGGTCTCCACAAGCAGGCTGGAGTTGCAATACTAAAATAAGATAAAATATCTTCAAATTAAAATTAGTGAGAAGAGCTAAAGAAGGACATTACATACCAATAAAGGGATCTCTCCTACATGAGGATATAACAATCCTAAATACCTATATACCAAATGCCACAGCACCCAAATTCATCAGACAAACATTACTTACTCTGAAACCATACATAGATCCAAATACATTGCTTGTTGGTGACTTTAACACACCATTGTCACCTCTGGATAGATTAACACTGCAAAAACTCAAAGAGAAACCCCAGAACTAAACAACGGAATAGACCAACTAGACTTAACAGACATATATACAGAATATTTCACCCAGCAGCATAAGAATATAACCCTTCTCTGCAGTGCATGGATCATTCTCCAAAATAGATCACATTTTAGGGTATAAAGCAAATCTGTGCAAATTCAGAAATATTGAAATTATTCCCTGAATTCTCTCAGACTACAATGGAATAAAAACAGATCTCAACACCAAAAGCCAGCATAGAAAATCCTGCAACTCAGAGAGGCTGAACAACACATTGTTGAATCACCAGTGGGTCCTTGAAGAGTTTGGAAAGGATATTCAAACATTTATGATATTTAACAAAAATAAACACACAAAATACTAGCTCCTCTGGGACACAGGAAAGGCAGTACTCAGAGGAAAATTTATAGCTCTGAATACCTACATCAACAAATTGGAGAAATCTCAGACCACAATTTCATGATGCATTCTTGCATTCTTAAGCTCCTTAAAAACGATTAACAAGCTAAACCTCAATCCAGCAGATGGAAACAAACAACTGAAATCAAATCAGAATTAAATGAATTAGAGTCCAAAAAAACAAATTAGCAAGGACCAACAAGACAAAGAGTTGGTTCTTTGAAAAAGTTAACAAAATTGAAAGACCCCCAGCAAACCTAACAAGAAAAAAAAGAGAATATGTGCAAACACATAAAATCAGAGATGGGAACATCATGACAGAGATAAATAAGACTCAGAACATTATAAGGGAATACTTTGCAAACTTTTATGCTAACAAATTTGAGAATCTGGAAGAAATACAAGAATTTTTAGCAAATATTGATATAACAACTGAAATAAGCAAATAGATTCATATCAAGTATTGAAATAGAAATTGCAATAAAAAGAATTTCCACCCAAGAAAAGCCCAGGACCAGATGGACTCAGAGCCGAATTCTATAAGGATTTCAAAAGAGAACTCACTCCAATACTCCTAAACTCTTCAATGAAATAGAAAGTGAAACGCCACTACCAAACTCATTTTATGAGGCCAGCAGAATCCTCATCCCAAAACCAGATAGGGATAAGAAAGAGAACTACAGACACATTTCATTAATGAACATCAATGCAAAACTTCTCAATAAAATACTAGCCAACTGACTTCAACAACTAATAAAAAAATTTATATGTTATGACCAATATGGACTCATTCCAGGGATGCAAATTTGGTTCAATATATACAAGTCAGTTAATGTAATTCAACACATCAACAGGAGCAAGGACAAGCTCAAAAAATTAAATCCCTCAAAAACAAATCCTCAAAGAAACAACCACCCTATTAACAAGTGGGCTAAAGACTTAAAAAGAGACTTCTCTGGAGAGGAAATAAGAATGGTCAATAGACACATGAAGAAATGTTTAATATCTCTGGCCATAAAAGATATGCAAATCAAAACAACATTGATATTCCACCTCATCCCAGTTAGAATGGCCATTATCAAGAAAACAAATAATAACAGATGCTGGTGGGGATGTGGCCAAAAGGGAATGCTACTAGACTGCTGGTGGGAGTGTAAACTGGTTCAACCACTCTGGGAAGCACTGTAGAGGTTCCTCAAAAGACTAAAAACATAGAGCTCCTCAATGACCCAGCAACCTCACTCATGAGTATTTACCCAAATGATCAAACAAGGTCACACTAAAGCTCAGCACAACTATGCTCACTGCAGCATTACTTACCATAGCTAAGATATGGAATCAATCCAGATGCCCCTCCATTGATCAAGAAGATGTATTATATATACACAATGGAATTCTATGCTTCTATCAGAAAGAATGACATCGCCCCATTCATAAGGAAACAGAAAGAATTGGAAAAACTCATAATAAGCAAAGTAAGCTAGACCCAAAGAAACATAGGTTCCATGGTTTCCCTCATTTGAAATAATTAGTATATGCCTAGAATAGTCCTAACAGAGGTTCACAATAGCCCAATAGCTATGTACATATGACCACATAAAATGATGCTAATTGAAATGATCTCCATGATATGGAAACAAGAGTTGTTGGGTTTTTTTTGGTGTGTAGTTGGTTTGTTTTTGTTTTTTCTTTTAGTGTACTGTTTGCCTTTTTTTTTTCTCCTCTGGTTTATTCCCTGAGGTCACTATTTCGATTTTGGTGCCCTTTGTCTTGTATATAAGTTTATCTGATTTCAGGAAGGGAAGGGGAATCACAGAAAATGTGGGACAAAGGGTGAACCAAGTCAACAGTGATACTCAGTAGGCACTATGTTGGAAATGGACTTTACAACTTGAGGGGAGGGGAAGGAAGGGAGGGAAAGTGGGAGAAAATGAAGGAGGGGGTGACACTGTTGGAAAAGAAATATACTCACTACCTTACTTATGTAACTGTAACCCCTCTGTACATCACCTTTACAATAAAATAAAAATTTAAAGTACCTTTTGCTTAGCGTAGAGGAGTAGTAGATTAGCTCCAGAATAATGGTTTTTTTTCAAGGATTCTATACACTCTGAGCTGGGAAACACAAGTAGTCATGCGTCTTCCTTTCCTCTTCTCCCTTCTCCTTCCCTTCTTTCTTTTGTGCCAATACAGGGGCTTGAACTCAGTATCTCATGTTCTCCCTTCGCTTTTTTGCTCAAAGTTGTCTCTCTACAACCTCCCCTTCCCCCACCACTTAATTGGAGATAAGAGTCTCATGGAATTTTCTGCCCAGGCTGACTTGGAACTGCAATCTCCAGATCTCAGCCTCTTGAGTAGCTAGGATTACAGGCATGAGCCACCCATGCTTAGCTAGTAATTCTTTTTTTTTTTTTTTTTTTTTTTAATGAACCAAAGATGCCAAACTCAAGTTAATCCCTTACTCAGCTTCTGGTTTTTTGGTTCTCAGAGTACAGGATTTTGATGAAGAAACAAGAGACCTTAATCCTTCAGCAGGGGCCATTTGAATATTTATCACAAATTCAGCAGTATAGGCAGATGGATGTCTTATTATGCAGCAAATGACCTAACGGGGCTTGTAGGGCTGACATGACCAACTCCTGCTAGGACAGACAGACAGAAGAATAATCATAGCACAAGTGGCTGTGGGGCCCCTGTGTACTGAGGCTGAGATTACTTGAGACTCAGATTTACAAGGGAAGAAAACACAAGCCCAGTCCAGCCATGGTCTCTTCTAGGCAGTGGACCAGTCCTACCCAGTTACTCAGCTCCATCTCTGCCCTGGGGCTGCTAGAGCAAGCCTGTACTTAGAGACCAGACAAGTCAGAAACCAGCCCTAAGATCCTGGAGGCTTAGGTGTCTCTAGGTCCTGATTGTTCCAACTTAAGCCCATTTCTTTTCTTTGCCTTTTTTTTTCTTGATGGGTGCTAGGGATAAAACTTAAAAAGTCTTGCTCAGGCTAAACATGAGTTCTATCACTGAGTTACAACCACAGACTTATTTCCAACTCTTTCAAAACCACAAAGCATCAACAGTGTGTCATTTGTGCCAAAAAGATAGTAAGAATAAAATATAAATGCAGAATTTGAAGACACCCTGTCCCACCCATGAACGTAATTCTTGCACCATGAAAACCGTACCATCGATTTAAAATTTAAATGACTAGTATTAGTACTCTTAAAAAAATAAAAGATAACTTATTTGGGGGTTAATTTGTTTTGTGCCGATACTAGGCACAAAACTCAGGGCCCAGGTGCTGCCCCTTAGTTTTTTCACTCAAGGCTGGTACTCTAGCACTTGAGCCACAGCTCCACTTCTGGCCTTTTGGTTTAATTGGAACTATGACTGTCAGATCTCAGTCTCTTGAATTACAGAAATGAGCCACTGAGTCCTGGTTATGGGTTTAATTCTAACTGACCTACACTGGTACACAGGTGTATAAGACTAAATTCGTTGGGTTTCCATGTTATTTGTTTCAAATAATTTTTCTTCCCTTACAATACACTAAAGTCTATGAAAGAGAACAATTGTTTTGAAGGATAAAATTCTCAAACCTACCAACTTTTCTAAGATCTTAGCTCCATCAACTAACCAGAGGACAATTTTTTTTTTTAAGAACTTTCACTTAATTTCACAAAAGTGTTAACTTGACAATTTAGACTTCTGGGTGTTTCTATAA
Organism: Perognathus longimembris pacificus; assembly: GCF_023159225.1. Taxonomy (NCBI): domain Eukaryota; kingdom Metazoa; phylum Chordata; class Mammalia; order Rodentia; family Heteromyidae; genus Perognathus; species Perognathus longimembris. Next base: position 63,988,635 of record NC_063163.1, read on the forward strand.
ATGTTCCAGCAGTGGTTACAACCACTATTTATATGGTTCCCTTCCTAGAGACTAGAAGACAACTGAACAACAACAAATGAACTCCATGTTATGGAAACAAGTGATATATCACAGTTGTAACTACTTTCAACGTCCTATGTGTATGTGTAGTTTCTATTATTGATGATGTTCTTGTATCACCTTCCTATGGTTGTACCTACACTATCTCTGTAATCTTTTTTTTTTTTTAAGTCCAGGTTTCATTTTATTATTTTATTTTATTATTATTTTTTTTTTTGGCCAGTCCTGGGCCTTGGACTCAGGGCCTGAGCACTGTCCCTGGCTTCCTTTTGCTCAAGGCTAGCACTCTGCCACTTGAGCCACAGCGCCACTTCTGGCTGTTTTCTGTATATGTGGTGCTGGGGAATCGAACCCAGGGCCTCATGTATATGAGGCAAGCTCTCTTGCCACTAGGCCATATCCCCAGCCCTATCTCTGTAATCTTATCTGAGTATATTGGAAACCGTGTTTACTGGTATTGGAAGTAGGAAATTCAAAGGGAATACCAAATTTGAGAGACACAGGGTAAAAAAAGAGAAATAACTACAAAAGCAATACTTGCAAAACTGTTTGGTGTAAGTGAACTGAACACCTGGGGGGGAGGGAAAGGGGGGGAGGGAGGGGGGCATGAGGGACAAGGCAACAAACAGTACAAGAAATGTATCCAATGCCCAACATATGATACTGTAACCTCTCTGTACATCAGTTTGATAATAAAAATTTGAGAAAAAAAAATAATTAAAAAAAAAAAGAACTTTCACTTAATTTCACAAAAGTGTTAACTTGACAATTTAGACTTCTGGGTGTTTCTATAAATGTTCCAGCAGTGGTTACAACCACTGTTTATATGGTTCCCTTCCTAGAGACTAGAAGACAACTTAAATATTTCCTTCCAGAAATAAAATATCTGCTTTGCCTTTTCTATTTGCTTATTTAGTCACACGAAGCTTAACTTTTTCAGGAGACTCTGAACTTATTATTTATTGAAGAGTTGTACAAAGGGGTTACAGTTCCTTAAGTCAGGTCATGAGTACAATGTTTCTTGGTCAATGTTGCCCTTTCTTCATTCTCCCTCCATGTCCACCTCCTACCCTCCTCTGAAGTTACATAATAGTTCATTTGTTTTACATACACTGAAAATAATGGCATTTGCTCACCCTTCCTTCCACCATTCCTGTGCCCCCCCTTGCCCATTCCCCAAAACATGTTTTCACTTCCTGGTATTCACTTTGAAAAACAGCATATTAACTGTTAAGAGGATTGGATTTCTCCCCTAAGAACATCATCCTTTAGTCATTTTGTGTGTGAATGCATTGAACTCTGTATATGTTACCATGCACAGTTATATTTAGATCTAGCTTCCACATAGAAGAGAAAATGTGTCATTTGTCCCTTTGAGCCTTCACATGATTTGTTCTAGGTTTACCCATTTCCCTGTGCATTTAATTTCTTACAAAATGCCTACATGACAAAAGAACAAAGGCCAAATAATGGACTTTCATAAGATTAGTTTTAATTATCTTGTTACCTTGGGATTCTTCAGCTGTGAAGCTGAACCTACAGCAGGTACCAGATTCAACCTGGGGACATGGCCCACAGTACCAAGCTGGCCCACACAAGGGGTGTTTAGTTTCTTGGACACCCTTCAATGCTACCCTCATTAGAAGAGTCTGGTTTTCACTCAGCTGATCACACCCATATGACTGCACTTGCTTTAAGAGACAGAATTTCACAGGACTTATTAAGTAGATCCAAAAGGTCTGAAAGCCCAGAGTGACATTATCTAATACCTCCTCCCAGTATCAAATTCCCAAACCTGAACAAGGCCTCAGGGAGGTAGAACCATGCTGAGGCCCCCTCCCCTCCTCCAACACTATTCATTCAGTTCAACTCTTTTCAGTGGCAGATGAAATCCCACATAGATGAACCAAACCCACCAGGCAAGATTCCCAATCTTCCCCCCCCCCCAAAAAAAAAGTGTCTACACAAGAGAGGAAATTTAGAAGGCAAAAACAGTAAACAGTAACTTCACCTGGAGGTGAATCTGTGGGGTTGTTAGGTTCAGATAGTACCACTCCACAGAAAGAAGAAAACACCAGAAGCAAGGCAGCAGTGGTGCATGCCTGTGATCCTAGCTACACAGGAGACTGAGACCTGAGGATCACAGTTAAAGGCCAACCTGGGCAGGAAAGTCTGTGAGACTTTTATCTGCAAGTAACCACCAAAAAGCTGGAAGTGGAGGTGTAGCTCAAGTGATAGAGCACCACCTTTGAGCAGAAAAAACTAAAGGACAGCATCTAGGCCCTGAGTTCAAGCCCAGTACTGGCATACATATATACATACACCTTTACACACACACACACACACACACACACACTAACACACACACAAAAAGAAACAAAAAAGATACCAGGAGAGCTCAAACCAAGCAGCAGAAGCAAGGTGGCACAGACCAGGCCCCCAGCAGTGATCTAGCTAAGTGCTTCCATGTGGCTTCATTCTCACACCACTCTGAAAAGAGGCTACTGTTGTTACGCCTATTTAACAGAAGTGGACAGAACCCAAGTGCACTGACTTAAGAAACTGCCCCAGGGTTAGGCAGCCAGTAAGTGGGAAAGCCAGGGCAAGAGATCCAAGCCAGAACCAAGCCAAGAACCACTTCTCCGCCAAGCCAGAACCACTATTCTGAGAGTTGGTGCTCCTTGGAGGATGCTTTAACAACAACAAAGAAAACAGGAACCAAAACGTTGGAATAAGCACCTTGCCCTTCTGTGGTTGAGGTATTGCTTCATTAGCTCAAAACCAAATCCTAAAATATTTGCACTGATTCTAGATAAATAGTAGCTTTTAAGACTGAATGCTGAGATGCTTGGGCTTTATGAAAACAATATCTCCAAAACAGAGCAATCCTCCCTTCACTGATCTTGATATTGTCTGGGTGACACAGGGAAGGTTAAAGAATCTTTGCACTGGTTCCCAGCCAGATCTCATAGCTGTCTACCTAAGGGTTGGAATGCTCTGAAGTTGAACGCTGCATCCGTCCCCCTTATCATATTAAGCCAATTAGGTTTTCTTATCATTCCGGCTTTGTTTGAAAAATTGCTCCAGCCTCCTTCCTGTCTGCCACATTTGATTCTCAAGTTTCTGGTGTCCTTGGCTTCTATTTCTATTTGTTTGAGATTCAAAGCTCTTCTCAGTTCTCTCCCTATCTCTGTCTCATGATACTTCAACTGCCTTATTTTTCTTTAGGAAAAAAAATGCAGTGTTTTCATCAGACAGTGTGTACACATTTCAAATGCTTCAATATGTTCGGCATTTATAAGGTCTGGTGAAAAAGCATATGACATTATCCTAGACCATCTGTCTGTGTGTGTGCATGCGCGCACCAGTACTGAGGCACTCACTGTGTGCTGTCCTTTAAGCTATTTTTGTTCAAGGCTGGTGCTCTACCATGTGAGACATGGTTCTACTTCTGCTTTTTTGGTAGTTAATTGGAGATAAGAGTTTCATGGACTTTTTTTTCCGGGCTGTTTTTGAACCATAATCTTCAGATCTCAGCCCAGGAGTGAGAGCAGCTAGGCGTAAGCCACCAGTGCCCAGACTAATGGTGCTTGAAACTCTTCTTCCATAGCAGCGGCTACGATTTCCTTCCTTCAGTCAGGTGCTTCCAGCAACGCTTGGCTTTAGGGAAGATATACCCCAGTTACTGGACTGTGTTTGCCCAGCACACAAGGGCCAGTCTACGCTCCACATGGTGTGTACACAGCAGTATCTGGGGAAATGGTCTTGATTTTTGTTGGAAAGTGTATTTCATCAACTACTGTGGCAGGAAATGACTGAGTTATGGCCAATGCATGGTGGAAATAAGGTTTCAAGACAAACCAACTTCATGAGGCCACCATGTCCCCTCACCATGCAAGGTGTTACCCTCCCAAGAAGCAGCTCCAAGCGCCACCAAGCTCATCCGGCCATGCACTGTGTCCCAACCATCTGCCTGCCATTTCTAATCTTATTTTGTAAGGGCTAACCTGAGAACCTGCGTGCCTAAATATGTTTTAGTGTTAATATTATAACAGCTTCTAAACCCTGGTGATGACTCCATGCTAGAAGGCTGCACCCCCACCCACGAGACTAGTTTCTTGTAGTTTGACATTTAAATATATAGGGAGCCCTTGTTCCCCTCTCTACCTAGGTAGCAACCATGGTAATGGACAGTAAAAAAATGATCATAGTCATAGACTATAGAAATAACCATAATAATAGCAGAAATGCCATGGTAACTGTTGGGTTGGTTTACTTATGATTGAGTACTGGATTGTTCTGGCCCACTCATGCTTGCTTAGTGGTAATGGGAAAACATGGTAGCAATTGTTAAAATAAAGTTGGTACTAGGTCAGCCTAACCACAGAATTCTGCTTCTGTAAACAGCTGGCTTGCTTAACCCATTTGTGACTTGCTTGCTAAATGCCATCCAATCAAGTATCTGCCAAATTGGAAATACCCTGCCCCTGTTGTAATCACAATAAAAATCCTGCCTATCTGAGGGTCGGGGCTCTCAATCCAGATCCACTGCGTTGGTGACAGTTGAGAGTCCAGGCTCAAGCTTGCAATAAAGACTCGTGCATTTGCATCAGACTTGGCTCTTTTGTGGTCTCTGGGGACCCAAAATCTGGGCATAACAATTTCTGCTTCAATCCTCTTAAAAAATAAATTTATGACAACTTGGAAAACCCAAAAGGTAATAACCTTACAGGTTAGGGGTATAGCTTGGTAGAAGAGAAACTGAATTCCAGATCAGGCTGAGTGAGCCTTGTTTTGGGGGCAATTTTTTGGTGTGTGTTTTTTTTTTCCTTTTAAAAGTCTTATTTTTGTTTTGTTTTGTTTTTTGCCAGTCCTGGGGCTTGAACTCAAATCCTGAGCACTGTCCCTGGCTTCTTTTTGCTCAAGGCTAGCACTCTGCCACTTGAGCCACAGCACCACTTCCAGCTTTTTCTATATATGTGGTATTGAGGAATCAAACCCAGGGCTTCATGTATATGAGGCAAGCACTCTACCACTAGGCCATATTCCCAGCCCCTAAAGACTTATTTTGATGTAAAAAATACCCATGGCATCCTTCCAGATTCTTTTTTTTGTTTGTTTTGGCCAGTCATGGGCCTTGGACTCAGGGCCTGAGCACCATCCCTGGCTTCTTCCCGCTCAAGGCTAGCACTCTGCCACCTGAGCCACAGCACCCCTTCTGGCCGTTTTCCATATATATGGTGCTGGGGAATCGAACCAAGAGCTTCATGTGTAGGAGGCAAGCACTCTTGCCACTAGGCCATATTCCCAGCCCTCCTTTCCAGATTCTGATACATAGTTTCTTTAAAATTTTTGTTTTAATTTGCACAGATCTTATTTTTTTTTTAAAAGAAAACAAATGCCATCTTCTTTTAGGACCATTTAAAATCTGGCTGATAGAGTTCCATTCTTATCCTGTTCTTAAGTTCTTTCTTTTGCAGGCACATGTCATAGATTTCAACTCCCCCACCCCAAGTCATCTGAAGTCAGATTTAGGGTACATGTCTAGCCTGCCCCACCCTGCTCTGCCCTACATGCCTGTACCAGCCCAGTCCTGTGAAAGCAGCTTCTGAGAGCTCCCTGGCCTTCCAGAAGGCCACCTATGGCTCCAACTTGCATACCCATGGGCTGCTGCTATGTAGACAGAACATACCACGAGCACAGAGAGATTCCTGGGGTGGTGGAGAAGTTTTCCCTCCTATCTTGTTATCCTTCTTGGCTCTGTAAACAATTCTACCACCTTCTCTTTTCCATTACACTGAAGGATATGTTCCAGAGTCCCCATTATATCATGTCCCTCTAGAACATTCTTTACTCCTCAGAGCCCTGCAGTTTAAGAATTCCATGTGGACTCAGTGCTCTGTGTCCTAGCCCCTATTTGTCATGCCAGGGCTGGCTACAGTCTAGTGCTCACCTTTCCTTCCTCTCTTCCTTTCCTTTCCTTTCCTCTTTCTTTTCCTTTCTCCTTCCTTCTCTCCTTCCTTCTTTCCTTCCTTCCCTTTTTTTTTTTTGTTGCTTGTACTGGGGCTTGAGTGCAGAGGTCTCTTATTCTTGCTTGGCTTTTTCACTTAAGGCTGGTGCTCTACCACTTAAACCACACCTCCACTTCCAGCTTTTGGCTGGTTAACTGGAGGTAAGAATTTCACTGGATTTTCTGTCTGGGCCAGTTTTGAACAGGAATCCTCAGACCTGAGCTTCATGAGTAGCTAAGGTTACAGGTGTGAGCCACCAGTGCTTAGTCTATAGTGCTATTTCTCCTCAGCTCAAAAAGGCAACATCTGTTCCTAAGTCCCATGGATATACTCAACAGTACAGAAGCCCAGCCCTAGGCATACCTTCGGCGTTCAGGTGCATCGTTTCTAAGGGTCCAATGAATGCATACCGCATGCCCAGCCCATCTGACATGACCAGGTCCAGGTCACTAGGAGACACGATTCCTTCCTGTGTGGGGAGAAGGGGGTAGTACGCTGATGAGTGAGTTTTCTAGAAAGGCAACTGCATTACCATCACTTCCATCCTAACTTTTTTGTGTCACTGCTGGGGCTTGAACTCGAAACTTGGGTGTTGTCCCTTAGCTTCTTCGCTCAAGGCTAGTGCTCTACTACTGGACCATACTTCCTCTTGGTTTTTTGCTTTGGTCTGGTTAATTGGAGATAAGAATCTCACAAACTTTCCTGCTCCCAGTCTAGCTTGCAACTGTGCTTCTCAAATCTCAGCCTCCTAAATAGCTAAGCACCAGCATTCAGCCACCCTAACTTCATTAGGAAAGTATTCCCAAATACCCCTCTCTGCTCTGTGACAGTATTTCCATCAAATTCTGGACAAAACAATCCAAATAGCTGGACAAATCCAAAGAGCTGGAAGATGCCCCCAGGCTTTGCCTGCGTACAAGTCTGCGTACAAGTCTGGCCTTGTCCTGCTGCTAATGATTGGTAAGAAAAGCTGGGTTTTGATGAAATGCCGCTTAGAACCAAGGGTATGTTTGTCAAGGTGGGGCCCTAGAATCTTCTGCAAATGAAAATTGCAAAGCAAGAGGTGAGTTGCTATATGCTTAGCTTAGCCGTTGGAAAGGCCATCTGTGTTTCTTGGCCTGTTTCTGATCCGGCAGCTGCCTTGTGTGGCTTTGGGCACAGGTCTTGGGTACATAATTAAACCTCAGCATGATCTGGAAACTCAGTGCCAGGTCAGTCCCACCTGAGGTTCTTCCTATCCTAGACAATGGATTGTCAGGAAGGAGGATGTAAGCAAAATCAATGCACACACCCCCAAACCTTTGTTGCCCAGATTGGCAGCATTCCTGTGCAATCTGTGCCTTCAGGTGTTTTTTTCCTGAGAGTGTTTTCTTTGTTGTTGTTTTGTTCTAGTACTGAAGCTTGATCTCTAGGTTGGGGCGCTGTCCCTTAGCTTTTTCTACTCAAGGCTAATGCTCTATCACTTGAGCCACAGCTCCACTTCCAGCTTGAAAAATAAGAGTCTCCCCAACTTTTCTGCCCCAGCTAGTTTTGAACCATGATTCTCAACCTTTTGAATAGCTAGGATTACAGGCCCGGTTTGAGAGTAGTCTCTTTCAGAAAGTATTGGGGGGTCTGCTGTCTGTTGGAGGGCATTAACAATGCCACCTGTCCACTGGTAGCCTTGCTGTACCTTGAGAGCCTTCAGCTAGGGGTCAGTTCTTATACTCCAGAAGTGTATCTGCACATCCTGGAGCTGGCTTCCAGCAACCCACTAGACCTATCTCCTTCCCTCTGGGCTCAAGGCTTTTCCCTGAAAGGACCATCTGGTATCCTCCCTGAGAAGAAAGCTCTCATCACCCTAAAAGAGGGCTCTGCTATGTCATCATGGGCCACGGGAAGGCACCCTCTGCCCTGCAGGCCACCAGGGAGAGCTACCTCAAGGCTGGAGCACCTCCCCTCCTTCCACCTACTGGCATTTTGTAGTGACCAGACTTCAAAGGCAACCAGGGACCCCCAGGAGATGGGGGAAAGCCACAACTGCCACTGCATCTGTACTGCTGAGGGAGACACAGAGGGTATCAGGCCTGCCTAGGGATCTGGACCACCCCAGGTCATCGAGAAAGCTCCATGACGAGAGACATGTTAAAGAAGATGGAGCCTATGGAGCCAAAGAACCAGGATGAAGACAAGCTTGCAAAGGAAAAGTGTGGTCCAAACACTATTGATCAACTCCATTCCTCTGAACGATGTTCCATCAATCTGGGTATATGCGTGTGCATGTTTGACATAAATGCACACAAACCTGCAAAAGCTACGGAGCACCCACTTGAGCCACTGTGGCCCAGCCGACCTCCTGGAGAAAGAGACACCTCACTTCTGTGGCAACAACCTCTCGGCTGACATGACTGATGACGTTTATTTAGATTCAACAACAGTTTGCTTTTTTGTCCATTTCTAATCATCTGGGTAATTGACCTATATGAGATGCCTTCTCATGTGATTTGCTTCTGTTTCTCAATATTATGCACTAAGATATATACAGGGCTGGGTGCTGGTGGCTCATCCCCACAATCCTAGCTACTCAGAAGGCTGAGATCTGAGGACTACAGTTTAAAGCCTGCTTGAGCAGGAAAGTCTGTGAGAAGCTTATCTTCAGTTAACTATCAAAAAGCCAGAAGTGCGTAAGTGGGGATGGGGGGGGGGGGGGCCAGAAGTGGAGCTGTGGCTCAAGTGGCTGAACACTAGCCTTGAGCAAAAAAGCTAAGGGACAGCCCTGACAGTACCAGCATACACATGTACACACAAAGATATACACAGGGTTAAAGGGGTAGTTCAGTGCAGCATGTATAAGGCCAGCACCTCAATCAGTCAATCATTCAGTCAGTCAGGACCCACTATGCTGTGTGTAGCTGTAATTTGTCACTGTGTAAAAGTCAGAGTTGACTTATCTATCCTACTACTTATGGGCATTTGGGTTGTTTCTTGAATGTACCTCCTGTATACAGGATGACAAAGAACTTTCTGAAACAAGGCTCTGGCCTGTGTCCAAGTTTGAGCAAGCCACCCTCCACCTTCTGCTTTATGAGGCATTGCTACCCTACCCTCCAAAGCATTGCATCAGGTTTACTGCCCCCAGCCGTACATGAGGAGACGTTCTCATCACTCCATACCTTTCAATACTGGGTATTTCTCAGGAGTGGCTCATACCTGTAATCCTAGTCATTGATAAGGTTGCCAACTGAGCATCCCAGTTTGAAGCCAGCCCAGGCAGAAAAGGCCATTAGACTCTTGCCTCCAATGAACCACCAGAAAGCCAGAAGTGGAACTTTAGATCATGTAGTGTAATAGCTGGCTGGAGTGAAAAAGCCAAGTAAGAAGCCCCAAGTTCTAGCCCCTGCACTGGGCCCAAAACAAAACACTGAGTGTCATCAGTCCCATAAAATTCCACTGATCTGGTAAGGTGCAAGGAAATTTCACTGGGTTTCCTAATCATTCTCAGTCATTTTCTCTGTGTTTGGTCAGATTGCTAAGAAGTACAAATAATTCACTGAGTTCACCCAAATGCTGACAGGTGTCATTTCCTTTCACTTCTCATAACAAAGGTGTAAGCTGGGTGCCAGTGGTTCACACCCATAATAATAGCTACTCAGGTAGCTGAGATCTGAGGATTATGATTTCAAGTCAACCCAGTCCAATTAACCACCAAAAATCCAGAAATGGAGCCATGGCTCCAATGATAGAGCACGATTCTTGAGCAAAAAAGCTAAGGGACAGTTCTCAGAGCCTGAATTCAAGCCTCCCAAGGAGGAAATAATCCATAGAAGAACCCTGAATCATCTAGAAAACCCATCTGACATGGAACTTCCATTTCCATCTGCCTCTCCCTACTTGACAAGTGTTTGGGACAGGCAAGGTGACTCTGGCACTCTCTTGAGGCTGTGCTGGCCAGGGCTACAGGTTCCCGCACCCTTGGGCTTTAGAATGCTGTGAAGGGCAGCTGGACAGAGCTGAAGGACACTCCCTCAGCCCCAGTTTCCAGGCTAACATTCCACAAAGCCTGAATCCTTTTCATTGTAGCCTTCATACTGTGAAGGATGCAAATATGGAAACCACCCCACAGTTACAATGCTGTCTAGCTTTGTCTCTTTTCTTCCACAAATGGATCTGGTATTTTTAGAGCTGATGTTAAGGAGATTTCAAAATACACCAAAGGTGAGCAACGCAGAGTAATTCAGATTCATTTTGTTTTGCTGGGAATGGAATCCAAGACCTTACTTACATATGCTAAGCAAGCACTATCCCACAGAGCCACACCTCTACCCCAAGATTAGCATGGGTTTTTTTTTGTTTTGTTTTGTTTTTTTTGGCCAGTCCTGGGCCTTGGACTCAGGGCCTGAGCACTGTCCCTGGCTTCTTCCCGCTCAAGGCTAGCACTCTGCCACTTGAGCCACAGCGCCGCTTCTGGCCGTTTTCTGTATATGTGGTGCTGGGGAATCGAACCTAGGGCCTCGTGTATCCGAGGCAGGCACTCTTGCCACTAGGCTATATCCCCAGCCCTAGCATGGGGTTTTGCTCCTATGTTTGGTTTTGTTTTTGTGCTTGTGTTAGGGCTTGAACTCATGGCTTGACTGCTATTCCTTAGCTTTTTTGCTCAAAGCTAGTGCTCTACCACTTGAGCCACAGATCTTCTTCTAGCTTTTTGGTGATTAATTAGAGATAAGAGCCACATAGATATTTCTGCCCAGGCTGGCTTTGGACTGTGATCCTCAGATCTCAGCCTCCTAAGCAGCTGGGATTATGGGTATGAACCATTGGCACTAGGCTGAGAAGATGAATTTTGATTCATATCAAACTAAGTTAACTCTATCTCTACTAAAGCCTGAAAGAAGGGAAAACATCATGGTGTGGGGCAGGGGCACATCCTGCAATGCCTTCAATTCCAAATGTTCTCAACTCCTTCCTGTTTCATCTAGAGGAAGGCCATTTTTATCAGTCACTACTCCTCAGCAAAACAAATTAGAATAGGAATTTTTTTCTTTAATACTGGTACTAGGGATTGAACTCAAGAGTCTTGTGCTCTTGCTTGGCTTTTTCAATCAAGGCTGACTCTCAACCACTTGAGCCACACCTCTACTTCTCTCTTTTCAGTGGCTACCTGGAAATAAGAGTCTCACAGGTTTTTCCACCTGAGCTGACTTCAAACCATGATTCTCAGATCTCAGCCTCCTACCTACCTAGAATTACAGGTGTGAGCCACTGGTGTGTCACTGTTTGTCACACTGGGAATTTCGGAAGTAGATTTCACATCTAGGGTGTGTTGAAGCTCAATTCTATAACCTAAGATTATCATAAAAAATGACAACGAATAACCACAGGGCAGAACCAAGTGCTTATGTTGAAATGCTGAGCTGAGCAATGATTCCTGGGAAATGGACAGAGCAGGGCACGTGTGTGCAGAGAAGGAAGCCCAAACTAGGCCAGTTCTAATACTGATCAGAACAGCAATCAATACTTCCTCCATTTTCTAACAGAATTCTCAAGTCATAGATGCAAAGAGGAGCTAAGGAGCCCCGAGGGCTAGAAGATCCCCAAACTCTATATATAGAGTACTCTTAATTAAGACCTGGGCTTTTGTATCATGTCCTGAGAAATCACAGGTGAGGAAAGTCCAGGCACAGCCCTTTCATTGGAAAACTGCTTGTGTTTACTTTCTTTAATTAAAATCTGGGATTTGGGGCTGGGAATATGGCCTAGTGGCAAGAGTGCTTGCCTTGTATACATGAAGCCCTGGGTTCGATTCCCCAGCACCACGTATATAGGAAATGGCCAGAAGTGGCGCTATGGCTCAAGTGGCAGAGTGCTAGCCTTGAGCAAAAAGAAGCCAGGGACAGTGCTCAGGCCCTGAGTCCAAGGCACAGGACTGGCAAAAAAAAAAAAAAAAAAAAAAAGGCTTGCCTCGTAAAATCTGGGATTTCCTACAAGCAATGGGCATACATTCAGGACCCAGGTCCGTGCTTTACTAAATAATGGTATGCTGGAAATAAATGCAGGAGCACAAGACACTCATTTCCAAATAAGAAGAAAATCAAGATGGTGTATGTAAGAAATGAGAGGCAAGCAACCAATATGGGCTGGAAGCTTTATTGGGGGACAGACCTGCTGGGCTGCTCCAAAGAGGAATAGAGGTAGCAGCAGTATACAGGTGTGGGTGAAACTTAAACAAAATTTTAGGGGACAGTCACATGGGTCACATCCTGTAGACCACGGGAATTCCATGGGGAGAGTCAATTCTGAGAAGAAGGTGTTATGAAGGTGTTACATGGGCTACAGGAATTGAAGGGAGAGACACATTTTGAGGAGTGTAACAAGACTGTTACAACTTGGGCAGGAATTTGTAAGTCACACTGGGAAAACAAAACAGCACTGGGGAAATAGAAATGTAACAGATTTTTCTAAGCAGGTGGGGACACAGGGTGGGGACTTAATGGGCAAGCTGATCTGAGACCTTGAAGTGTATACAGTATCTTACTGCTATGCTGCATACTTTAAGTGCAATTGAAGATTCAGGGTCAGTCAGGGTCCTGCCAAGGACAGAACCAATAGGGGAGAGAGAGAGAGACAGAGAGACAGAGAGACAGAGACAGAGACAGAGAGATAGACAGAGAGAGAGTTATACACAGTCATTCTTCAGTATCTATGGAGGCTGAGTTGTAGGACATCCTCCTTTCATTATAGCCACCAAAATCCATGGATGGTCAAGTCCTTTAAACAAAATGGTATGGTATATGTATAAAATCTATTCCCATCTTCCTACATACCGTGTGTGTGCGTGCATGCGTGCATGCCAGTACTGGGGCCTCAAGATCTTGCTTAGCTTTTTCCACTCATGGTTGGTGCTTAAGCCACACCTCCACTTCTGGCTTTTTGCTGGAGATAAAAGTCTCATGGACTTTTCTGCCTGGGCTGGCTTCAAACCATGATCCTCATAGCTCAGCCTCCTCGGTAGCTACCAGTGAGTGCCAGCTTTGTCTTCTATTTTCATTATTACACATTGCTTCTCTTCCAAGCACCAATGAAACCAGCTCCAAAGCAATGGCAAGAAAGGCACGGCCCTGCCACTTGCACCCACGCCACCTTCCAAGGAGAAGGTGAGGCAGTGGATCTTAATGAAAAGAAAGGCCTGTTAATCACTGGCTTGTCGTTGAATTTGTGAGCAGCCCAGCATCTTGCCAATAGCTACAGTCTAAGTTTTCTTAGAAGTGGGATACACATTCCTAAAGAATGACTTGGACACATTTCACTAACTAGAAGAGCTCACTGACGCCATACTTACCTGAAGCAACAGGACATTGAATCATGCCTATAAAACAAGAGGAAGGAAGTGTCTTCAGGAAGAAAACTGGAGCTCAGCCTTAGGTGAAGAAGGGAATCAACATCTGGCCTCTGTTGGGAACACTCGTGTCTGCAGATGACAGGACAGGGGAGTCTCACTCCCTAGTGAGGGGTCTGGGCCACATCTAACAAGTGGTAAAAATGCTACTCTGGCAGGGGAAAGCAACTCCCAGCACTAGTCAAAGGAATGACCCAGAGGAAAAGCCTTCAAGTACAAAGAGGTCACTGTTGTAGGACCCATCAGGGTAGAATACCTAAAGCCCCTTACAGAAACGCCCCAGTGGGGGAAACTCGACTTAAAAATTCAATCAGGCTCATGCATGTCATCCTAACTACTCAGGAGGCTGAGATCCGAGGATCAAGGTTCAAAGCCAATCCAAGGAGAAAAGTCCACAAGACTCTGATTTCCAATTAACCAGCAAAAAGCTGTAGGTGGAGGTGTGGCTCAAGTGATAGAATGCCAGCTTTGAGTGGAAAAAGCTAACAGGCAATGCCCAGGCCCTCCGAGTTCAAACTCCAGTACCAGCACCAAAAGCTAAAAACAACAACCCCCAAATACTCAAACACCAATGAGGAGAATCTACTCCTTGCATAAATAAAAGCTTAAAAATTGTATTTTAGCAAAGTCAGTGTTATAAGCACAGTAACCCTTATCTGAAAAACTGGGTGGTCAAAAGTTCCACAGAGGGCTCGGAATATGGCCTAGTGGTAAAGTGCTTGCCTCGTATACATGAAGCCCTGGGTTCGATTCCTCAGCATCACATACATAGAAAATAGAAAAAGCCAGAAGTGGCGCTGTGGTTCAAGTGGTAGAGTACTAGCCTTGAGCAAAAAGAAGTCAGGGACAGTGCTCAGGCCCTGAGTCCAAGGCCCAGGACTGGCAAAAAGAAAAAAAAAAAAAAGTTCCACAGACTTAAGAGTTGTTCACATTTTGAAATACTTGCAGACTTTGCTAGCTGAGCTTCCCTAAAGTGAAAACCTGAAATCCAGAACTTGAATGCCAAAATGAAGATAACAAAGTTTCAAATTTCAGTGCATTTTTGAATTTCAGAGATTCTAATTAGAATCTCAGCATTACTTTAATTGAGAGGTCCTCTGAGAATCAAGTTTTTATTTTTGCCTTTGGCTTATGGCTGGCCCTTTACCGATTGAGCTATACTTCTAGTTTCAATTTTTGCTGGTTAATTGGAGATAAGAGTCTCTCCAATTTGTCTGAGTTGCTTCCTCCAATTGCAATCCTCAGATCTCAGCCTCCTGAGTAGCTAGGATTATAGGCATAAGCTACCAGTTACCAGAAAAAAATTTTTTTTTTAAGATTTCTATAAAGAGATTTGAGCTCATGCACACACACAAGGTTTGGGCAGGATAGCCCAAGTGCCTGCTTCTTCAGGTGATTAGCTGCAGAGGGAAATGCCTGATGGCCTCACCCAGCTTCCCATCTGGGCTGAGGAAAAGCAGATTGGCAAGCTGCAACTCTGATCATCACCTCTCCTCCCTCTCCTGGGGCTCCTTTGTCCCCTTCCTTCCTCTGTTAAGGACCCATAGGCCCTGCCCGTTAACTACCTAGCTTTGGACTGGAGTTGCTGAAACCAACTATTTATGACTGATTTATCACTTCTTGGTACCCATGCTGTGATTTCACTAGCTCCTGACTGCTCTCCCGCAGGGCAGGGTTGGGCTCTGCTCTTAACAGGAAACCCCAATCACAATTTGCATTCCTGCTTAGGAAAGCTGAGGGCTGGAAAGTGGCTGGTGTTGAGTGTATGAACATTTCTACAAGGAAAACAGGGTGTTGGCCTCTGAGTAGGTCAAGCCCAGCAGGATCTGATTTATTATTTAGACAAAGAAATCTCAACCTCTGGACAGTGGCAACCTCTCATTTGTTTGTTAAGATAGCTTTGTGTTGTTTTTTTTTTTTTTTTTTTGGCCAGTCCTGGGCCTTGGACTCAGGGCCTGAGCACTGTCCCTGGCTTCTTCCCGCTCAAGGCTAGCACTCTGCCACTTGAGCCACAGCGCCGCTTCTGGCTGTTTTCTGTATATGTGGTGCTGGGGAATCGAACCTAGGGCCTCGTGTATCCGAGGCAGGCACTCTTGCCACTAGGCTATATCCCCAGCCCAGTGTTTTAATGAATTTTTCGGTGGCATTGAGAGTTGAACTCAGGACCTCATGCTTGTTGTGCACACTCTTTTGTTTATTATTTTGTGCCAGTACTAGGGCCTGAACTCAGGGTCAGGGTACTGTCTCTAGGCTAGTGCTCTATCACACTTCCATGTCTGTTTTTTTTTTTTTTTATGGTTAATTGGAAATAAGAGTCTCAGAGACTATTCTGCCCAAATTGGCTTTGAACTTTGATTCTCAGATCTCAGCCTCCTGAGCAGCTAGAATTATAAGTATGAGCCACTGATGCCCAACTAGGAAAACACTCTTTTTTTTTTTTTTTGGCCAGTCCTGGGCCTTGGACTCAGGGCCTGAGCCACTGTCCCTGGCTTCTTCCCGCTCAAGGCTAGCACTCTGCCACTTGAGCCACAGCGCCGCTTCTGGCCGTTTTCTGTATATGTGGTACTGGGGAATCGAACCTAGGGCCTCGTGTATCCGAGGCAGGCACTCTTGCCACTAGGCTATATCCCCAGCCCGAAAACACTCTTAACACGTGATCCCAACCCTAGCCTTTTTGTTTTGGGACTTGAAGTCAGGGTCTCACATTCACTTGGTTTTTCACTTAACCTCATGCTCTACTACTTGAGCTTCACTTCCAACTGTTCATGGTTAACTGGAAATAGTGTTGTGCCGAGTCGTGAGACCACCACCAAGAAGACCACCGAGACTCAGACATTCCGAAATGCAAAAGCAAGGCAAGGCTTTATTTAAGCGAGCTGCAACTCGGGCCTCGTGCTACCCACCAACACAGCGGAGGCTAGGAGGAAGCCCCGAGCTGTGATTACACAGGGCTTATGAAGGCAAAGAACAGGTTACAACAATCAGGTGTTCAAGCAAGCAAGATTAGGACACAGGTACAAATCTGATTGGCTCAGGGTTCGATTATAAAAAGGGTTCACGTGGTAAAATGAGGTTCACGTGGTAAAATGGGGCCTGACTTCAAAGTCTGGCACTTCAATAGGAGTCTCAGGGACTTTCCAACCTGGACTGGCTGTGAACATCGTTCCTCAGATCTCAGCCTCCTGAGTAGCTAGGATTACAGATGTGAGCCACCAGTTCCCAGTCCAGACTTATTGTTTTTTTTTTTTTAATATAAATTCTTACTCTGTTTGGAGATAACCAGAGGTATTTAGTGTGTCCAGGAGTAGAAATCATTGTGGTATCATGATGGTATGAGTCTTCACCTAAGGGAAATCTGGTTAAAGCTGCACACAGGCCTATTTATGCCCAAGTTCCATATAAAGAGCCAGGAACAAGAGACACATATATGCAGGCAGAAAAAATAAATCAAAAAGAAAATAACGAAGGAAGTAAAATATCTCCCTCTATATATACATATATATACACACTGTATTTTAATGAGTAAAGACTCCATCAATTGGAAGTTAAATTGACATTTAATATCACATTAAGGAAGAAAAAATGTTGACAATACTACTAATATACACCATCAGCCAAGTGCTGGTGGCTGACACCTATAATCCTAGCTATGGAGGTACCTGAGGTTTGAGGATTGCTATTTCAAGCCACACTAGGCAGCAAAGTCTGTGAGATTCTTATTTCCAATTAACCACCAAAAACAAAGCTAGAAGTGGAGTTGTAGCTCAAGTAGTAGCATGCCAGCCTTGAGTATAAAAGTTAAAGGTCAGTGGCTAGGCCCTGAGTTCCAACCCCACTACTGAAACCAAAACTACTACTACTACTACTACTACTAATCCCCATAAGTTTGAATATATCTGTTGATTTCTGGCTTGCTAAACTGTACTCTCAAAGGAGATCTTGTCTTAGAACAGATGAAAAGTAATACATCAATTAGAACCGATGAAAAAGGAATATGTTAAAATTTTGTATCACAAGTCTTAGGGAAACCACATAAATCAAGGCTTCTCCAACTTTGATGCCCATAAGAATTTCTAGCCTTATCGCAATGAAGATTCTGAGTCTGCAGGTCTGGGGAAGACCCCCAAGGCTAGAATTCTAAAAAGCTGCCAGGTGAGGCCCAGGCTACCTTCAGGAAAATCACCTGTGCAGATAGGACATAAATCCTTCAGCTTGGAGCTCACTGATGACAGCTCTTACACATAGAGAAGAATAAGGAATTTGGAAGGTAGAATCACTATAAACATGGTGCCAGACACTGGTCTAAGCCCTCTGTACAAATCCCATTCAATCCTCAACATATCTCAATAAGAAACAGGCCCCTTACCATCTCCACTGAAGAAATATAGGCCTACAGTGAAAAGGCATGGTAGAACGTAGGCCAGGACATTTTAAGTTCTTGAGCAGCTTCTTAACTGGCACCAGTGGCTCACACCTGTCCTCCTAGCTACTCAGAAGGCTGAGATCAGAGGATCACAGTTCAAAGCCAGCCTCGGCAGGCAAGTTCATGACACTCATATCTCCAACTAACCAACCAAAAATCCAAAAGTGGAGGTGTGGCTCAAGTGGTAGAAAGCTAGCCTTGGGAGGAAAAAGCTAAGAGAAAACACCTAGGCCCTGAGGTCAAGCCTCAATACTAGCACAAGCAAACAAACAAAAACAATCAAACAACTTCTTTTTCTGTTCAGAATATATTGATTTGAGCTTAACACTGGCAACTCACACGTGTAATCCTAGTTACTGAGGAAGCTGAGATGTGAAGATCATGATTCAAAGCTAGCTGGGGGCAGAAAAACCCATGAGACTCATCTCAATTAACCAGCAAGAAGCTGAAAGTAGAGCTGTGGTCCGAAGTGGTGAAGTGCCAGCCTTGAGTGAAAACTAAGCAAGAGCCTGAAGCCTTACCTTCTTACCCACCTTACCCTCTCTTCTTGGCTAAATATAACCTACCTATTTGGTTGGCAACAGACCAAGAGTGTGAACAGAACAGGGCTTTGAACTAACACCTTACTTTACTCCCTCTCTACTCCCAGCTGTGACTCCCTGAGCATATTATCTAAGTCTTACCATTAGTTGCTTTTGTACCAACCCCAAAACAACTGTAGCATTCCTTCAGACCCCCTATAAATACCTCAGGCAGTAAGCAAGGGTTAAGTCTCAAGCTCTAGTTGGAGGCTCCCCTCTGCAGGTCCCCCATCTCCTGAATAAACTGTGTTGATGGTGACCCATTCATCTCTTTTTCTATCCTTTTGCCTCTTCTTTTTTGAACTTAATAGAAAACACTTAGTTATTCCTGAAATTCTAAGCAGCTTGAGGGTGAATACACAATTCTCTCTGGTGGGCTGTGAGTCACACTCTTGAGTAAACAGTATTCTACAGAAGCTCCCAAAGAAGTTTGTCACAAGATGCTTCTGCTAATTTGGCTCCATTACTTAGGAGGTGATCTTTACTAACTGCAAGAAATCCTTCTAGTCATTGGCATTCATGTCTGAAAAGAAACCCAGTGACAAAGTTCTGGAATCCCAAGATGTCCTGTTGAGACACCAAACACCAGGTCAAGAAGCCAGGAACTAAATTTGCACAGCTTTTCTCCTTACAAGATGGTGCTATCATGCATTGATTGTCTTAAAGAAAGGGACTTGGGCATCAGCAGATGCCACAAAAGACATTAGTCTGACCTTTCCTTTGCCGGCCTAAAGACTAGACTCAAAACCAGGGACCAGTAGCTCTAATCCTACCTACTTTAGGAAGCTGAGATTTGAGATGGTGGTTTAAAGTTAGCGCAGACACAAAAGTTTGTGAGACTCTTATCTTCAATTAATCAGCAAAAGGCCAGAAGTAGAACTGTGGTGCAAGTGGCCAAGTGCTAACTTTGAGCAAAAAAGCCAAGTGAAAGTGTAAAGCCCCAAACTCAAGCCTCAGTACCAACAAACATACACACACACACACACACACACACACACACACACACACACACACACAGACTCGATTCACCAAAGAGGAAAACAATTGCCTTCAGTCTCCTCTGAGATTTCAAGAAACATAGATCATAGGAATGAAGATTGTGAATGCCAACATGTCCCACAGATGCTTCAGCATAAGCTATTATCTGTCTCCTGGGACCACTCAACTGCCAAAGAGAATCACGTAGAAACTATTGTCTATCTTCTAGGTCATTCTTTCCTTCTACAAATTACTCACTGCCTCTCAAAACATGCCTATATTTCCCCATCTTTCCCTCCCTTACAAAGGACTTCTGACCTTCTGAACCTCTTGGGGTTACTAGGTACTCACTGTCCCATGACTCCCCAGACATGCCAAGGAACCTATGTGTTATCTCCTGTCAATCTGCCTATTGTTAATTCATTTCCACAAACCTACCTCTCCTTGCTCCCATACCACCCACCCTAAGAATGGGAAATCCAGTTTAGGGATTACAACACTCAACAGAGTAAAATCTGAGATAAGCAATTTCTAAGCCTCATCACCAAAGCACGCCAACAGGCTGAGAACCTGCTGATGATTTTGTGACGTTTACCTCCAACTATCCTGCCCCAACAGGGAAAGAATTTATGGGCAACAAATTCAACTACTGTCTGGCCAAAGCCTTTTTCATACCATATAGCTTTCCTCATTAGGTTAATGTTCCAGAAAGATGAACTTGCAATTAGATCCCCAGACAACAAGGTCTTGTCATCCCGTGATCCTGTTCTTGGCAGGGGAAGTCTATGTTACTAGAGGGTAGCCAGACACAGAAAGTCAGTTTTACTTAAGTGTGAGTGACACAGGAAGTTACTGGAATGTGGCCAGACATGAAAGTTGTGGTTACTGGAGTATGGCCTGACACTGGAGGTGAAATGTTACCGGAGTATGGCCAGACACTAGAAGTGAAGTGTTCCTCGTGTGTGGCCCAAGAAAAGAAAGTATTACACTTGAGATGTGAGTAGGGGATGGGGATTTTTTTTTTTAGGATATAAGGAGAAACCTGGGAAGACATCACTAGTCCTCCAGCTGTGGGACTTCTCTTCAGAAAAGTCTGTTCCTTTTGCTTCCAGCTAGCTTGGTTCTTGCATTAAATCTTTTAGTTTTGCTTCTATATTCTTTTGGCCTTCTGTTCTTTTTGTTTGTTTGGTTGGCTGGCTGGTTATGCCAGTCCTAGTGGCCTTCTGTTCTTTAAACATCTCCTCCCAAAATGCCCACCGCAGATCTAGTCAGGGGTTAAACTGACCCACCAGCTACCAAGTGGTAGCTTTTCTCCTTGCTAAACTGTAAACGTGCTTTCATTCTTTAAAATCGATTAAGAAGAACCCATTCTCCAGACAATGACAAATGCAATACAGCCTAGGTCAAGCAGAAAAGACCCTGACCACTTTCAGCTCACTGTGTGGATCCAGAGAACAAGGGGACAAAGCACCCACCATGATTCCTGTTGGCACTACCCACACCTGAAACATCATTCTGTTCTCGACAGGTTATGAGTCAGGCACTGCTGGTCCTCAGTGGAAGCTGGCTCAGGCTTTACTTGAAAAGGAAGCTCTGCAGAGCTTGTGGATCTTCTGGACTTAGAATGTGTCCAAATCTCATTCCACACTGTAAAATTGCTGTTAATCATCATCGTCATCATAATCCTTGTCGCTGTCCTCTTCTTCTTCCTCCTCCTCCTCCTCCTCCTGAACTTAGAATGTGTCCAAATCTCATTCCATACTGTAAAACTACTGTTCTCCTCCTCCTCCTGCTCCTTCACCTCTTCCTTCTCCTTCTCTTCTTCATTCTTTTTGGTGACAATACTGTGCCTTAAATTCAGCACCTGGCCACTGACTCTTAGTTTTTTTGCTCAAGGCTAGCACTCTACCACTTAAGCCACAGCTCTACTTCTGTCTTTTTGATGGTTAATTGGAGACATGAGTCTCAAGGATTTTTCTGCCTGGATTGGCTTGGAACTGGGATCCTCAGATCTCATCCTCCTGAGTAGCTAGGATTACTGGAGTGAATCACTAGCGCCCAGCCAGTTCTGTTCTTGATATTAAGGTTGCTCTTAAGTTTTCAGGAAAACTTAAAAAGCCCCAAATCTAAGTTCAAGTTTATCTGGCTCTAACGTGGTGAGTTGGTCATTTAACCCTCTCCTGGATGCAGCTCATAGCACATATAGACTTGCTGCAGGGGAGGACAGCTCTGAGAGAGATTACCTAACCCTTGCTGAATTGCAGTATTTGAAGAGGAACCTAGCCACCAGCAGCAAGGACTTCCCTGAAAGAACTCCATAAAATAGTTAAGTGTCCTTACACCAACACATCTCATGGATACACGGCTTGTCACACCACTGCTTTCTGTGAGAGATGCTCAGTGGCAGGCTGGGTAAGCACGGGGAGCATTTCTCCAGGTCAGCCTTGAGGCAAAGCAGGGCCCTGCAGGTGCCAGCGACTGCTTCAGAAACAGATGCACATCCAGCATTCCAGTGTCCCCGGCACCCTCTGAATCTGCTCAGGAAGGAGCAGATTTCCAGGGAAGGAATTTCCAGGAAGGAGCAAGGAGTTTCCACAGAGTAGAGATGGTAAATAAAGGTTCAATAATGGTGGCTCCAGACTCCTTCTATATCCCTCTCTTCCCAGTTCACCACAGGGAAGCTCAGGTTGTCCAGTGGTCTGTTCCCATCCCAGCCTTCTCTGTAGCTTGCAAAGCCAAACCTGTGGCTTCTAGATCTTCATTAGTCCTAACCGTCTGCAGATCTCCTTTTGTTTGTTTATTTTCTACCAGTCCTGGGGCTTGAATCAGCACCTGGGCACTCTTAGGTTTTTGGTGCTCTACCACTTGAACCATAGCTCCACTTCTGGCTTTTTACTGAGTAAAAAGAGATAAAGAGGGGCTGGGGATATAGCCTAGTGGCAAGAGTGCCTGCCTCGGATACATGAGGCCCTAGGTTCAATTCCCCAGCACCACATATACAGAAAACGGCCAGAAGCGGCGCTGTGGCTCAAGTGGCAGAGTGCTAGCCTTGAGCGGGAAGAAGCCAGGGACAGTGCTCAGGCCCTGAGTCCAAGGCCCAGGACTGGCCAAAAAAAAAAAAGAGATAAAGAGTCTCGTAGAATTTCCTGTATGGGCTTGCTTCAAACAGGGATTTCCCCCAGATCTCAGCCTCCTGAGAAGTTAAGATTACAAGCATGAGCCACTGGCATCTGGTCTCCTTTGCTTGTAAACATATTTCTCCTAGACTTTCATGAAAGACAAGACTTTGGTTCTAGCCACACCCCTTACCTTTCCTATGTTGATTTGCCTTTTCTTGTGTTGGCACTCACCATATCCCGCTACATTTTAGAACTTGCTCAGGCAGTACAGACCCATGTAGAATTCCCTTCCCAGGAGGTGTGCCACTCTGAAATCCCACAGTGAGAACATATCACCACTAACATACTGATGGCAGTTGCTGAGAGTGACAGGAATCACGTCCTGGACTGCCAACATTGACAGCATGATCTGTGACTTAGAGCAGGAGGTTGCCAACCTGCAGCCTCCACAGCATGTAGAAAATGACAGCCTCAGTCTGACCATCGAAGGCCAACAAAATCTTTGTCATCTGGTGGGGGGGGGGGGAGTTGATGACATATAACCCAGTCTCCAGAATTTAGGTACTTGGGTTTGAACTCAGGGCCTTGTACTCACCAGTGCTGTACTGTTTTACCATGCCCTTCCCCTCCCCATCATTCCTTAAGTCTGCCCACTGTCCCATATGGAGGTGCACTTTGTGTGTGGGTGGGTAGGTGGAGGTGTTCTGTGTATCTGTGTGTGTGTGTGTGTGTGTGCGTGTGTGTGTGTGTGTGCGTGCACACATGTGCCAGGATTGGGGCTTGAACCTAGGACCTGGGCACTGTCCCTGAGCTTTTTCACTCAAGGCTGGTGTTCTACTATTCGAACCAGAGCTCCACTTTCAGATTTTTGGTGGTTAATTGGAGATAAGAGTCTCACAGACTTTCCTACCTTGGATGACTTTGAACTGAGATTCTCAGATCTCAGCCTCCTGAGTAGCTAGGATTACAGGCGTGAGCCACCAGTGACTGGCTAAAGGATGCAGTTTTACTTTGCACTAATAAATCTGCTTCTGCTTAAGTCTCCCTCTGTGTCCTTCCTCTAATGACACCAAGAACTTTCTGCCCCTCCCCTGTGACTTGAATCATGACTATACAATCTGCCAAAAGCCCCCAGAATTGGAACAATCAAAGACAGACAATTCAGGCCAACAGGAATGTCCAAAGAAGTAAGTTAAACAGTTCCTCTACTCTGGCTCCTCCAAACATAAAAGTAGATACCAAAATCTTTCTTGAATCTTCCAAATTGCAGCCAGTTCCACTTCAGAGAGAATTCTTTATATCTCTCACCCAATCCTTGTATACCAGTCTCTTTCTGGAGTTAGTTCAAATTAAGAGTTGAGAAAGCAATATTTAATTCAGGGCACTAAAATACAAGTGAAAAGGCTAAAGCATTTCCACTAAAACTACATCATGTTTTATTACCATGTTGAATTCTTGTGGGCTATCAAATTGTTGCTCCGATAGATAAGTGAAAATATCTTAAGAAGATCTCAGAGTTGTTTGAAACACAGTACTCTCATGCTGAAGGCACTTTCATGCTGACTGAGAACTCAAAAACATTGCACAAATACCACCAAAAAGTTCAAATAACACATATAACAATGGATTCCTAGCCCTGTATCTTGCTAGGTGTGGGAGAGTATGGCCGATTTAGACAGTGAGTCACAGCACTTAGCTATTATGTGCCCAATGCTCAAGGCAGCAGGGACTGGTGATGAATCCAACAGGGAAGTAGGCTGGTCACGTATAACATGTGTATCTACCTCGGTGGGGAGGAATTGCTGGGCAGCGGAAGTACTACATGCATAGAAGGTGAGGCATAGTTGGCTTCCTGGTTCCTGTCTCAGATGAGGCTTGGTGTACAGCCCCACAAGTCCCAACAAGAGGCACCCCATGTGAACTCAAGTTGAGAACAGTCCTCCTCTTCCACGAACTTAGCAGATTCTCTTCCCACACACCTAGAGCATGGATGTGACCCCAGTAAACTGCCTGACCTAAGCAGAAGCTGGGCAAGAACCAGAGGTTTGTCCCCCCCACAGACTCTATGACTTTCTGCCCCATATCTGAGTTCCTCTGACCTCCCTTCAGAGACTATGAACCTTCATACCCATGTGCAGCTGGGCATGAACCCACATATAAAATCCTTTAACTAAAGCATATGTTGTCCTGTGGCACCCACAAGATTTCCTGGAACCACACTTCCTGTCTATTGTTATAAAATGGAGCAATGTTCAGCAAGGTGCCAATGGCTCATGCCTGTAATCCTAGCTACACAAGAGCCTGAGGTATGAGGATTCTGGTTTGAAGATACCTGGGACAGGAAAGTTCATGAAACTATTTTTATTTATTTATTTATTTATTCATTCATTCATTCATTCATTTATTTATTTATTTATTGCCAGTCCTGGACCTTGGACTCAGGGCCTGAGCACTGTCCCTGGCTTCTTTTTGCTCAAGGCTAGCACTCTGCCACTTGAGCCACAGCGCCACTTCTGGCCATTTTCTATATATGTGGTGCTGGGGAATCGAACCCAGGGCTTCATGTATACGAGACAAGCGCTCTTGCCACTAGGCCATATTCCCAGCCCCTATTTTTTTTTTTTACAGTCCTGGGGCTTGAACTCAGGGCCTGGGCACTGTCACTGAGCTTCTTTTGCTAAGCTAGCACTCTACCACTTGAGCCCCAGCTTCATTTCTGGCTTTGCGGTAGTTTATTGGAGATAGGAGACTCGTGGGCTTTCTTGCCCAGGCTGGCTTTTAGCCCTGACCCTCATATCTCAGCCCCTTGAGAAGCTAGGATTACAGGCATAAGGTCACCAGCGCCCAGCTCCATGAAACTCTATTCTCCAATTAAGCAGCAAAAAACTGGAAGTGGAGCAGTGCCTAAGTAATAGAGCACTAGCTTTGAGCAAAAATGCTAAGGGACAGAATCTAAGTCTGTGTTCAAACCCCAATATCAGTACACACACACACACACACACACACACACACACAAAGTTTCATTTGCACAGAACCTAAAGACATCCTTTCATATACTCTATATCATCCTTAGATGACTTATAATACCTAGTACAATGTAAATGCTACATAAATAGCTACACTATATTTTTTAGGATATAATGACAAGAAGAAGGTCTGTGCATGTTCAAAACATGAATTTTTAAATAATTTTGATATGTGGTTAATTGAATTCACAAGTATAGAACTTATGGATAAGCCTAGCCCACTGTGTAATATATACATATATATAATATGTTATATATTCATCTCTATATATTCCTATATATTTCCTTTGTATTATACATGTGTATATATAATATACATACAAAAAGGAACCTATTACATATGTGTATATACATAATTTGTATGTATAACATACATATATTATGTATGCATATATTATATATGTATTCATATATAACATTTCTATTTGTACATAAATTTTATTTTTATTCATCACTTTCTCCCAGTTCCTGAAAAAAGTTGAGTTCTTTCAGTAAATACAAGTTTGCTTTCTACAAAATGTAATTTTTTTCCTCCTACAAAATTTTAACAGTAAAATGTAAAATTAAAATCTGTGTTTGGGGAAATGCACACAAGCCATCTGTAGAAATGCTCTGATAGGGAAGCAGGCAGGTCTGTCACCATGTCCTGATGCCAAATGATTGGCTGTAAGAGAAGAATCACTCAGATAGATCATGAACTCCACATTACATCCTATTTCCAAAGCTTGTCTGTTCTCTAGAACAGAACAAGAACACTGAGTGCCTTCTGATTTGCCCAAATCACAGCACACCAGGAAGTGACTTCTGTACTACTCAACCATGGAGGAGAAAGACAGGAAAGGGAGAAAGGTAGAAGAGAGGAAGGAGCATAGAACATACCTCCACCAGCCTCCAGGCCTCACTGATAACTGCATACTGCAGGCGGTTTAGGACGAAGCCATCAATCTCCTTCAGGACACGCACTGGGGACTGTCCAATCTTCCTCATCAGGGCATGGGTTTGGTCCATGGTCGCCGGAGCTGTCTCAGGGTGAGGGATCAGCTCCACCAGAGGAACATAATATGGCGGATTCACCTTAGTGGGGAGACAGAAGAGAATGATTAAGGGCACGTGCTGAGTGTGGCTGACTCTACCTACCTAATCCCAAATGGATGGATGGGGGTGGAGGCATTTTTGGAAAGGCTCTTAGATTCAGCATCCAATAAGAAGACACTTGAGAAAGACATACATTCACAAAGGGGAGAGAAAAAGAGAGAACTTGAGTGCTGAGTTGCATGGTTTTGCTAATAAATAAAAATAACCAATACACATGGTACATGTATCATCCTATTCATTTATGGCTAACCCCCAGCGCTTTGGCCTTCCTAAGAGAGGATTTCCTCTGCTAACAATTGTCTTTTATTACAGCTTATATGCACCTCCATGACAATTTTTTTCCATCCTAGTCTCTGCAGGCTCTGCCATTCTCCTATGTTGGTATTAAGAACAGGAATGATATCCCTAATTCCTTTGTTTAACTGCTTACAGTTAACTTAATATTATAATTTTTTTTTAAAGTTACAAAAAAAAAACCCAGCCAGAGCTCTAACTATAGTCCTTTCCAGCTCAAAATTCTGCATCAATATCCACCTATAACAAGAGACACGTAACTGACAGCCCTTAGTAACTGGGCTCTGTCTCCTGAAATGGCCTTTGACCCACAGTTCTGTGTCCCTGAACACAGCTAGCAGCTGCTGAGATAGGACCTGGAGAACTCTAAGGCAAAGATAATGCCATCAACCAGTGAGGTCAATCTCTGTCCTGGTCAGAGGACTAGACAGTGGCAATGATGCTTTTGTTCCATGCACAAGATTCAAGGACAAACAGGCTGGGAGAATTGCTCCTCCCTTTCTGCCTAGCCCTTTTGATGTGGGATTGTGAGCCAGGCTCAGAGCCACAGCCTCTAGACCCAGAAAATAGAAACACAGGTCTTAGGATGGTATCTGGGCTTGGCCTGTGGGGGTCGGCATTGCTGGAGGCATGGGAGGGGCTGCCACAGCCAGGCTCTGCAGGAGTTCGGCCTGGCCAGGCACAAGGGAAATATTCTTTGTTTTCAGGATCTGAACCAGAGCCCAGTGCATGTGATTGTAGATAGTGTCCTGCCAACAGAGGTTTCCTTTTCCCTCTCTCCCTCTCTCCCTCTCCCTCTCTCCCTCTCTCCCTCTCTCCCTCTCTCCCCCCCCCTCTCTCTCTCCCTCTCTCTCCCCCCCCCCCCATCTCAGGATGGAACAGCCAGCCTCACAGGGGAGGTGGCTGGCCTTCCAAGGGGACAGCCTGGCCATTGACAATTCATCCACATGGGGCAGAGCAGGAGAGAAGGGGAGGGCTCTACTTCCTCCTTCCTGGGAAGAAGCACAGACTAAAGACAAAGATGGACAGGGCTGAAGACTGTGTTTCAATGCTGTCTGTCATCAGGCCTTTCATCCCTTAGAGAGAACTGAAAAGCACCCTCTACATTGCAGCAAGCAAAATCTGCACAGGCATTGCCAGGGTACGGTGCACAGACAGGCAAAGACCGGATACACCCTGAAGATAGCATGCCCTGAGCTACATGATATAAACCAAGGTGCTGTGTTAGACAGGAGAGATGTCTAAACAGGCAGAAATGAGCTGGCATGGCAGGGCACACCTATACTCCCAAATATGGGCAATTTAATGTAGTCTCACCTCCAAATAAAGTTTTTAAAAGGCTGGGGGTATACTTCTCTGTAGTAGAGCTCTTATCTAGCATGCTGAGGACCCTGAGTCCTATTACTATCTCAGGTCTGGGTCCTTTTCTTCTCTCCATCAAATAAAGTATTATGAAGTAGGAAGAGTGGGAGGAGAAGCAAAGTTTATTTGAAGATGACAAGGGAAACTGAGGAAAGGCCTCTTAGCCCCAAACCTGGAATCCTGATGGGTAGGGCCACCTTATGCCACAGGAGGAGGAGAAGAGTAGAGACTCCTCACTGTAAGAGCAGGAAGTGGGCCTGGAAATTGGTAGTCTCCTGTAGGCTGGTGGAATCCCTCTTTTAAAATCCTTTTGGTGAGTCTTAGCTTCTCTAGCATATGGTTGGCTCACCACCTACTTTACACCAAGGGGACGGGAGGGAGGAGGGGGAGTAGTGCCTGTCACCTGGGAGGACATGCTCCTGCGTTGTCCAGGTCTTTGCTTTCTCAGAGCCATTTTCTCGACTTTCCCAGGGGAGAGGGTACAGGCTCTACTGGGCTGTCTCTGCTTTCTCAAGGTCTCCACCTGGTCGCTGTCTTCCCCTATGCTGTCTACACAGTTCTAAATCTTCCTCAGTCCTATCCGTAGTACAGGAGAGAGAGAAAAAAAGAAGAAAGGTGGGGAGAGAAAGGAAGGGAGAGAAGGAAGGAGTGAGGGCGGGAGGGAGGCACAGCATGCAAATAAGGTGTCTGGGGTACCTTCTGGGACTTTCTGGAAGGAAGTAGGCCCTGATCTCATTCTAGACTGCACTGGAGATGAGCAGCTGGCCAGGAGTCTGTATTAGACCAAGCCTCTTAGCAAAAGCCTCTGCTCCAGTGGCCTCTACACACCCCTCCTTCCAAGCAACCTCCTTCACTGAGCAGAGCACTGCTGGGTCAATGAGACCCTCATCACCTCTATAGGACCACCCTGTTTCCCAAACCAAGACCAGGAAGGAAAGAGAATGCCTTGTTACATGTGGCTACAGGTAGACTGTCAGTAGAACTGGCTGCTGTGGTGGGTGGCTGATACAGATTAACAATGCATAGTTTACGATAAAACCTAGCTTTCAAATAATCCTCAGCCACCACACCCCACCAGCCACACAGTCTTTTTTAAGTTCCTCCCCACAGGGAGAGGAGGTAGACAGGAAAGTCAACCAAAACCCATCAATGTTTGGAAGAGAGAAAATGGATATACAAACACCCCTCTTCCTAGGCCTATGTGTGGCCCTGTATACATAGCCACTTCTGCCAGCTCAGTCTAGGAAGCTTTGTTAAAGACACATTTGAACTCAGGCAATGACAGCTCATACCCACCCAACAATGCCTTGAGTTGAGATAACCAGAATTCCTGTCCTACCTCTTCAAGAGAACTTGAGGTTGTCACAGCCTGTTAGCTGGCAGCTGTCCTGGCCAGAGAGGAAGCCAACCTTTGAATGGCATGAACCTGCCTTCTGATCATCCCATTTCCTTTCAAGTAGAAACTGCCAAGGCCTTAGATGACTGAGCCCATGAACTGGGCACTTAGTCTCTCCTGTTTGGCCCGAAGGCACTGGGGGAATTTGTGGATCCTCAAAGATTAGGAAGGGTTCTAGAGGCCTGCTTAACCAACTTATTTAGGGCCTACTTCCTTCCCCCCCCCACCCCCCAGTTACCCTAGAGGCCAGAGTGATGATCAGTTCAAGGGGCAAATTCCAAAGATGTTTAACTTGGGTTATCTGTCTTGCTTTAGTTCACAAAAGCTTGTAACATTAAAAATACCTTATAACAAAGCCGACACCTGGGGCTCAGGAGGCTCATGCCTGTAATCCTGGCTACTCAGGATTCAGAGAGCTGAGGATCATGGTTTGAAGCCAGCCTGGTCAAAAAAGTCCCCAGGAGACTCTTATCTCCAACTAACCACTCAAAAACAAACCCAGATGTTGCTGTGGCTCAAGTGAGAGGGCTAGCCTTGAGCACAAAGAGGCTTAGGGACAGTGCCCTGAGTTCAAGCCCTACAACCAATAGAAAAAAAAATACCTTATAACAATAAAGAGAGATTCATTTTCTTAAATAAGGCTTAGATTGTTTTAATGGTGCTGCTTGTCTGTGATTAAACAAGCAACAGCAAATAATACCTGGATAGGAGGGTAATAAAGCAGAGAAATGCCACTGTTCCAGTCACCAACCATCCTGTTACCAAAGGACATTAATGGGTGTAAGAGAAAATAAAGAAAAGCAGAATAACCTCACCAATCAGTGTAAAAGCCAAGAGAAACAGGAAGAGTCTTGTTAAAGAACTTGTGGTGGGGGAGGGGGGTGCACTCGTGCTGATACAGGGCCTTGAAACTAAAGCCTCTCACTCCCCCTTGGCTTTTTTTTGCTCAAGGCAGGCACTCTGCCACTGGAGCTATGCCTCACTTGTAGCTTTTTGCTGGTTAATTGGAGATAAGGCTCATGAGCTTTTCTACTCAAAGCTGACTTCGAACTGCAATCCTCATCTCAGTCTCCTGTGTAGCAAGGATGACAGGCATGAGCCAACAGTACCTAACATGAGAATCTATCTTTGATTCGAACCTAATTTGCATTTGTGTGACGGCCAGTTATCTTCTATGTTCTATTGGTCTGTGTTCTATTTGATGACTCTTCTTCACTGTTTCTATTACACTTGAGAATGCAGCAAGACATGGAGGTCATGCAGCTTTGTCAGTAGTGTTCCAGGCTGCCCTGTCCTTGGCATATAAGATCTGGTGGGCACCTACAGCACACTCTCCATCCTCTCTCTGAGCAATCTGGTACCTTTGCATTAACTACTGCCCTTGCTCAGAAGAGGGATTTCTTTGTCTTCAATCTAGGCTCTGTCACTCATGCTTTGAATAATGGCCCATGTCCTATGTGGTCAGAGTTCTGCCTCTCTTCACTGTGGAGAAGACCCTCCCCAAACAGGATTTCCAAGTCACACCAGTGCTCTGTAACTCAACTGGTCCCAGTTCTTCAAGGCAACTCTCATCATTTCCTCTAGCTTAACTACTGATTCTTTCTCATCACTTGAAAAGCCAAAGTTTAAAATGTTCTGGAAATGTGAAGCACTGACCTTTTGAGCACTGACATTTGGTCAAAAAGCAATGAAACTTAAAGCATTTCCAAGTTTGGATTTTTCGGATTAGGGAATGCTCAATGGGCAGGGTATACACAAATACTTCCAATTCCAAAAGAACTCCAAAATCTGAAATACTCCTAGTCCCAAATATTTTGGATAAGGAATGCTTAACTTAGAAAAGCTTTCCCAGAAGCTGGGTGCTGGTGACTCACATCTATAATCCTAGCAACTCAGAAGGCTGAAGTCTAAGGATCACGGTCAAAAGCCAGCCCAGACAGAAAAGCTCGTGAGATTCATTTCCAATTAACCAGCAAAAAGCCAGAGGTGGAGTCATGGCTCCAATGCTAGAGTACCAAACTTGAGCAAAAAAGATAAAGGTGAATGTCCAGGTCTGGGGTTAAAGCACTAATACCGGTGTACACACACATATACAAAACAAAGAAAGTAAATGCCTTTCACTTTCTCCCCACTGCTTCCCAAATATGTGGGTTCTTCCATCCAGGCTGCCTACTTCATGATTCATGGCCTTTATATGGCTTCTCCCCAAACTGAACCTCTCACGATCTGAGACTGACAAGGGTGAGACTGCATTACACACTCTGGTACTGATTGTAGCTTGGGCTGAGCTACCTTTCCTGTTCTAGCAGGTTGTCCTGGTTCTCTAAGGCCATGCTGAGCTCTCCGTTGGAGCTCCTGAGTTTCTACCCTTTCCCTGCCTTTCCTTTCCTACTATAACCTCAGAAAGAAGCAGAGTGCTCACACACCAATTTGAAACCAGTACACCTTTTTTTTGGGTGTGGGGACTGGAATTCAGAGCAAAGGCACTGTAGCTTTTTTTGCTCAAGGCTGATGCTCTACTACTTCAGACATACTTCTGGCTTTTTGCTGGTTACTTAAAGATAACAGTCTCATGGACTTTTTTTTGCCTAGGCTGACTTTGAACTGAGGTCCTCAGATCTCAGCCTCGTGAGTAGCAAGGAGTATAGATGGGAGCCACTGATGCCTGGCCCAGTACACCTCTTAATGCACTCCTGGTAAGAAAGTATACTCAATAATTCCAGTGCATGGGTAAAAGGAACAGGGAAGGAAGAGTTTAAAGTGAGATCTTGGGAATCAGAATTCAGGTGTACAGTAGGACACTGAAACTGCATTTCAACACACTGACCCTATCCTATACTGCATTCAGTAGACCACATAGAATCCATGACATAGCCATAAAATGCCACTTAACATACTACACATTTTTTTGTGTGCTAGTGCTGGACTTGAACTTGGGTCTTTGGGTACTTGCTTATTAACTTTGTTGTTCAAGGCTGGTGCTCTACCACTTGAGGCATACTTCCACCTCTAGATTTTTGCTAATTAATTGGAGACAAAGGTGTCAGGCATTGTTCTGCCCAGTCAGACTTTGAACCACAATCCTCAGATCTCAGCATTCTGAATAGCTAGGGTTACATGTACACAGCACTCTACCTTGATGGTGGAATAGCTTGCTTAGTAGCCAGTCTCCTCTGTTACCCAAGGGCTGAAACCTACAACTTTGATCCTCCCGCGCCCTGTTTCTTTAAATGCACAGATAAAAAAAAAATCAAGAAATTTGTGGGGCTGGGGATATGGCCTAGTGGCAAGAGTGCTTGCCTCGTATACATGAGGCCCTGGGTTCAATTCCCCAGCACCACATATACAGAAAACGGCCAGAAGTGGCGCTGTGGCTCAAGTGGCAGAGTGCTAGCCTTGAGCAAAAAGAAGCCAGGGACAGTGTTCAGGCCCTGAGCCAAGCCCCAGGACTGGCAAAAAAAAAAAAAAAAAAAAATCAAGATATTTG
Source organism: Perognathus longimembris pacificus (assembly GCF_023159225.1). Classification (NCBI taxonomy): domain Eukaryota; kingdom Metazoa; phylum Chordata; class Mammalia; order Rodentia; family Heteromyidae; genus Perognathus; species Perognathus longimembris. The sequence goes on from NC_063163.1 coordinate 64,021,839, forward strand.
TGGATCACCTTCTCTTTTAAGATGTTGCTACTGTGTGCCCCTAACTGCATCAGAAAACAAACAAAAAAACATTGAATTGTACAATCTCAATTAGCCTCAGTAAGATAGTTCAAAGTACTAGACTACTATGAAACAGTAGATTCATTGCAATTTATCGCCCCCAAGAAAGTGAATGATATACAATCAATATTCAGGCTTAAAACACTCTCCTAGGTCAGGTGCTGGTGGCTTACACCTATAATAATCTGGATTTGAAATCAATCCAGCCTGGAAAGTCTGTGAGACTCTTACCTCCAACTAACCAGCACAAAGCCAGAAGTAGAGGTGTGACTTTTTGACAGAGTGACAGCCTTGAGCAAAAAGGCCAAGCAAGAGCACTAGACCCTGAGTTCAAGCCCTAATACTGGCACCAAAAGAAAGAAACAAACAAACACATTCCAGGCAGGGGTAGGCAGTCCCCAGTGGTGGAGCACTTGCTTAGCATGGGCAAGGCCACGTCCTTTGCAGAGATAAAACAAAACAAAATACTCACGGGATGAGCCACGATACATTGCTTCACGTGTGCCAAACCTACAAATAACTTGGAAGGCAGAAGGCAAGAACTGGAACTGCTCAAGATGACTCTGTTATCTACAATGCGATCTAGTTGGGCAAAAATCTTCTTCTTCAGTTCTAGGTTTTCTGGAACACATTCCTGAAAAGGACATGATTAAATGATTATTTGTGATCACTACCTACATTCAGGCTCCGAGCCAGACATTGACCTGCTTCAGTTCTGAAGCAACCAACTTGGAAATGATGGGGCTTTGGGACATGCTACCTCAACATATAGCACCCTGGCGCTACAAACATTGAGGCGAGAATGTTGCCTTGATCTTCTCTTGGCCTCTTTCCCCCTGCAGCAGGTCATAAGCTGGTCCTAAGAGACTGTTCTCTCTCTGTGGGTGATATGTTCTAGAGATCTTGAGTTCTTTCTCTCCACCCAATCAAAAACTACAAGGCAGAAATGGGAGCACAGGGAAAGTTTATTTGAAACTTAACAGTAAGAGACCAGTAGAAACTGAGGAAAAGTCTCTTAGCTATTGGTGGATTCACAGAAGCCCCCAACCTGGACTCCAGACTGGGAGAGCCACCTTGTGCCATATGAGGTCTTATTCCCAGGCAAGGATGAGGAGTGGGTAAGGAGAGTATAGACTTCTCAGAGCAAGAAGGAAGCCCAGAAATTGGTGGCCTGATGTAGACTAGTGGAAGCCCCTCTTGTATAGCCTTTTGTCCATTCTCAGCCACTCTAGCATCTGGTTGAGTCACTATCCCCCTCCCCCCTTGCATAGATCTGGCTCAGGGTCATCAGGAAGAAGAGGGGGTCATTCTCATCTCTATAGGTTACTTTCGCCCCCTAGGGAACCCAGGAAGAGGAGGGGGGCATTGTCATCTCTGAGAAAACAGGGCACAGGGTATAATCTGAATCAACAAGCCTTGCTAATTCCCTCTAGTTTAGGACCCTTAGATCGGGCACCCTAGTCCAGGTATACTTCTGCATGGTTACCCATTTTTTCAACAAGCCTGAGCTTTTATAAAAAGCCCACAGGATTCCCTATTCTTTGGGTTTTCCCTTCTGAAAATGCTCAGGTCATGTAAGACTTTGATTTAAGAAACATATATACATTTTTTCATATTAAACTATATTTTGTAATAAAAGCCTCAGCTGTGAACCTTGCTGTGGGTGAGGCAAAGATTACTTCCTGTTCCCCTTCAAAAACCACCAGGAAAATTTAAGAATAGGAAAGGCTTCTGGGAAATACACGAGAACTCCTGAGAACTCTAGAAGTGGACCCATGAGCATCTGTTGTACTCCAGTTTTCAATAGTCTGAAAATTCTTATTTTTAAAAAAAGTCTCCAGGCAGGGTACGGGTAGCTCACACCTGTAATCCTATCTATTCATGGAGTCTGAGATCTGAGGATCACTGTTCAAAGCCAATCCTGAGCAGGAAAGTCTATGAGACTCTTAACTCTCATTAACTAGCAAAGAGCCAGAAATTAAGGTGTAGCACTAGCCTTGATTGAAAAAGCTAAGAGACAGCATTCAGGCTCTGAGTTCAAGCCCCAGTACTAGCACACATGCGCGCACACGCACACACACACACACACACACACACACACACACACACACACACACACACAATCTGACAACTAAAAATTCTCATGATGAACAAACCCACCCCAGGGTGGGCATAACAGACTCTTCAACAGCTTCTCCCATGAAGCGCTATTAACTCCAGCAGCTTCATCACCAAATGACTCCCCTATCTGTTCTGATCATCAGAGCACCTGATCTTCAAGGAAAATCTCCTGGAATTAACTGTGTTAGCATCTGTAAGGCCCTAAAGGCTTCTTGAGAACTCCTTCCAAATTTCAAGTTCTTTTGAAGAAGACTTGTTTCTAAATAATCAAAATTTACGTAAATGAGAGTGAGGAAAGGGATAGAGAAGTAAATTTAAATTAATTACCGCAGAGAAATAACAACCTTCAGGAATACTAACGACAGAGATGGGTGAGAGTGAGATGATCATCTCTAATCAGCTGGTGCTAGCCAAGGGGATTCCCTGGGAACCTGAGGTTACGGAGAGCCCCATGCTCTGCCTAGGACCAAAGCAAAACCTGAGGGGGATGCTGGGACTGCTCGGAAGACTGTGGAAGAGCTGGAGCTGGCCTGCCCTATCTGCCTTGAGAACCTGGGGAGGGAGTGGGGAATGCTACTGCAGACCACACCTTCTCAAGGTGGGGCCCCCATCACCTAGGACAGGAGAGTGCTGAAGATAACACCATAGGGACTCCCAACAATCCCCAGTGACTTTAATGTCATTTGTTTCTCATTATGGTCCAACAACTAACTACTGCTCAGAATCAACTAGGTGATACTTGAAAATGAAAATTCTTAGGTCCTTATCCCAGACTTATTGAATGGAGGGGCATATAAGCTTCTACACTTTTCAGGTGTAGGGGTGTGTGTGTGTGTGTGTGTGTGTGTGTGTGTGTGTGTGTGTGTGTGTGTGTTGGCCCTGGGGCTTGAACTCAGGGCCTGGTTGCTTGTCCTATAGACTTCTTTTGCTCAAGGCTAGTTCTCCACCACTTGAGCCATAGCTCTCCTTTTGGCTTTTTAGCAGCCTCATGGACTTTCCTACCTAGACTGACTTTGAAACTTGATCCTCAGATCTCCGCCTGCTGCTAGAATTACAGGCATGGGCACTTTAGTTATTTTAGGATAGGATTTTCCATTTTTCCTCAAGGTAGCCTTAGACACAAATGCTCTTACCTATACCTACCTGCTTTAGGGCCCCTCTGGGGATGGCATGGTAGCTGGAATCACATGCAGAGAAGTGGAGATGGGGGGGGGAGGTCTCTTGTTTTCATATCTTGGATTTCATTTCAGTATGCATATTATTTTATATAATTATGAAGAGGCACTTAGGCATTGTGCCTTTGTGTTTCCCTCCCAAGTATCCTCTTTTGGTCTCACTGTATGTAGAATCCTGTATAATTTATCACATCCCAGTGTATTTTAGATCGAATTTCTGCATATCAGAGAGAGCATGCGCCGTTTGACTCTCTGAGCTTGACTTACCTCACTTAACATGATCTGTTCTAGTTCGAGCCATTTCCTAGGAACACAGTTTTAACATGTGTCCTGGTGATTCCTAAAGCTCAGAAGCATTGCTCTGTGATATGGACTCCAAATGGGGTGCTCACAACCCCTAAAAATAATGGGTAGTCCATACAAAGAATGCTATCAAATCTCCTCTCCACTCTCATGTCCACCTCCTGCAGATACTCAGGGCAACCAAGAATCCCCTGACAAGAAGTGGCACTGTGGTCACCCCATGGTCTCTAATCACCCAGTCAATTTCACTGACATGCTAAATTTATATATCATATAACTTTCATACAAACAGCCAGAAATGTACAATAACAGAAGATCACTGTTGCTGTATAACTAGCAATGATATCAGAATCACATCTTTTTTAAAAATTAAGAAAATCTTCTCAAGATCTTGACCAGCTTTACATCAACAAGGGTTTCAATACCCAGAATACACAAGGAGTTCAAGAAATTAAACTCCTCCCAAATCAATAACCCAATTAAAAAATTGGCAAAGGAACTTAAACAGACTTCTCAAAAGAAGTAAGAATGGCCAATAAATTTGAGGAAATGCTCAACCACCCTGGCCATAAAGGAAATGCAAACCAAAACAACAATGGCATTCTATCTCATCCCAGTAGGATTGTCTAGCATCAAGAATTCAAATAGTCTGGGTGCTAGTGGCTCAAACCTGTAACCCTAGCTACTCAGAAGGCTGAGAAATGAGAATTGTACTTTGAAGCTAGTTTGGGCAGGAAAGTCTGTGAGACACTTATCTCCAATTAACCACCCCAAAACTGAGAGTGAAGCTGTGGCTCCGAGTGGTAGAGTGCTAGCCTTGAGCAAAAAAGGTCAGGGACAGTGCCCAGGTCCTGAGTTCAAGACCCATGATCTTCCTGCCCACCCCCACCCCTGCCAAATCCAGTAATAACAAATGCTAAAAGAGATATGGGAAGGTAGGGGAAGGAACTCTGTTACACTGTTGGTGGGAATGTACAACCACTCTGGAAGGTAGTTTGGGGATTTCTCAAAAACTAAACATAGCACTACCCATATATCACTCTTGAGCATCTACTCAGAATACTATATAAGTCACAATACAGTAAAGACATTTGCACACCCATGTTCTTTGTTGTGCTATATTCATAATATTCAAGTTATGGAAACAGCCCAGATTCCCTACAACAGATGAATGGATCAAGAAAATTTGGTACTTATATGCAATGGAACTTTTTTTTTGTCAGTGGTAGGGCTTGAACTCAGGGCATGGGTGGTGTCCCTAAGCCTCTTTGTGCTCAAGGCTAACACTTACAATTTGAGCCACAGTGCCACTTCTGGTTTTTAAGTGGTTAACTGTAGTTAAGAATCTCACAGGGACTTTTCTGTACTGGCTGGCTTTGAACCACAATCCTCAGATCTCAGGCTCCTGAATCGCTAGGATTACAGGGAGCCACCAATGTCTGGCTTATATACAATGGAATTTTAGTCATCTATTAGAATGAACAATACTATGCTATTTACAGGGAAATGGGTGGAACCAAAAACAAAATTATGTCAGTGAGACAAACAATACATGTTTCTCTCATATGAAAGCTAAATTAAAAATATAAGCATACATGACAACATACAAGGTTTTATGCATATATATATATAAACAAACTAAAGTATGGTATACATAAGGGAGGAATGCAAAGGTGTAATTCCTGTGAACAACTAATAGAATGTTTAACAAAATGAAAACCAGGAATTGGTAATTGGAGGGAGACAAACGGAGGAAGGAAAGGTAAGCAAATGCAGTAATTATATCCATTGTACACAATGTATACATTGAACTATATAACTTGAGGGTAAGGGTGAGAAGGAGAAAAATGGAGGAGAATGATGGAAGGGGTGGCATTGATCAAGCTGTATTGTATTGTACTCATAACCTAACATGGAATTGTAACCCATTTGTACAACTATTTAATAATTAATTAATTTATTTTTTTTAAATCTCAGGTTTGGGTTGGGAATGTGGCCTAGTGGTAGAGTGCTTGTCAAGCATGCATGAAGCCCTGGGTTCAATTCCTCAATACTCCATATACAGAAAAGGCTGGAAATGGTGCTGTGGCTCAAGTAGTAGAGTGCCAGCCTTGAGCAAAAAGAAGCCAAGGACAGAGCTCAAGCCCTGAGTTCAAGCCCCAAGACTGTCAAAAAAAAAAAAAAATCTCAAGTTTACTATCAAAGTAGCCAATAACTCACTAGCAGCTAACTACCATAAGTTGAAAGCAGCTATACATACAGTAAGAGAACATGTGAATTTCACTTCCATATTATTTACAAGACTTCTAAAGTTTTATTCAAAGGGGGAAGGAGTCCAGATCATGTTTGTTTATACTTTAAATATATAATCAGGCCACATGAAATTTTATTAAGAACAAAAGGTCATATAAGCATCTCATCTCAAAGACAGAAGAAGAAAAGAAAGAGTCATTTAAGAACTGTAAAGCCCATTGTGTCCAATTCCCTTATCAAAGGGGAGGAAAAAGAGCTACAGTAGCTGGCTGGGCCTGTTAAGTCATTCCTGGATCAGTTCAATCTGCAAGTTGGGTGAAGTTGAAATGGAGCCTTACAGCTTTTAGCCAGAGACTCAGAATGATGCAGATCCTGGGTGAGCTTATAAAAGAGCCCTAGTGAATGGCCTCATTGTGTGTCTGTCATGCAGATTCTCTCCTGAAATCCTATGCCTTTCTTCAGATCCTCTGATTATCAAAAAGGCAAGAAAACTTGAACCACAGGAAACCCAAACCTGCTGCAATTATGTAAGGGTTTTTCTTTTTTCTCCTTTTTAGTGGCACATTGGCTTGCAGTTTGCTTGTTCTCATTGCTGTTTTTAAGAGTAACCTAATTGTGTGTTATGTTCTGGCATTGGTTTGTAAGCCTCAGTCTGTGCCACACCCTGGGCTCATTTTCTGGTTACCCACTCAGTCCTTTGGTCTCAAAAAGGGAGTGGGCCATGTTACGTTACTCAGGACTTGAGCCCCATAGTATATCATAAAGACAGGGGCTGCTGGGACAAAAGGGGTGGGAGATGGGAAGAGCTAGGATCCAGCAGCCATGGATGGCTCTAAGCTGCAGCTGGAAGACCTCCATGGGTGCCTTTTCCTTACAATATGTCTTGGATCTTCCTTGAAAAAGCCATGTGCTTGCTATCACTATGACCACTCCTACAGGTAACCCACTTGCCTTGGCCCAATTAGACTTTGATAACGTCTCAAAGCACTGGTGTGTGTTTGGGTTTTGTTTGTTTAAAGGGCCAAGAGGTGACACACAGAGCAAATAGAATGGAAGTGGGAGCCTGGTGCTGGTGACTCACAGCTTTAAGTCTACCTACTCAGGAAGCTGAGACTTAAAAATCACAGTTCAAAGCCAGCCTGGACAGAAAAGTCTGTGGGTGTCTTGCTTCCAATAAACCAGCAAAATGCCAGAAGTGGAGAAGTGGCTCAAGTGGTAGACCAGGGCACCTTGTGGGCTGGGAATATGGCCTAGTGGTAAAGTGCCCCCTTGTGTAATATACCTCCATGTGTTCAGCCTCCATCCCCAGCACCATCTCCTTTCTCTTTCCACTTACCTCCCCACATCACCATCACCCCCTATCCCAATGCAGTCGTGAACTTAGATGTTAAATAGCTGTTCTGTGACTAGTATGGAATCTTCAATGTGGCTTCCAAAAAGAGCAGGAATTTAGGAGACTTCAGTACTTAAGGTAGTTTCATGTGCAAAGAGGTTTTCATCAGCAGCTTTAGAGGGAGAAGAAGGTATGGCTCATGCTTGTAATTCTTAGCTACCCCAGGAGTCTGCAATCTGATGATCTTGGATTTCTGATGTTAAGTGAGGTTTGTAAATATAACCTGTTTGTTTTTAGTTTTGTATAGGACCTCGTGTTTGAGCTCCTAGCCTCAAATATGCTTGGCTTTCTTGTTCACAGCTGGCACTTTACCACGTAAGCCATGCCTCCAGTGTAGCATTTTACTGGTTAACTAGAGAGGGAATCTAGCAAATTTTTCTACTTGGGTTGGCTTCAAACCAAGATCCTCCAAGTCTTAGCCTCCTGAGCTACCAGTGCTGGGCTTTGTTAGGTATTTTAAACAAAAATCAAAGTGCTGGGTTTAACACAAAACACAAAATTGGAAAAAGATTCTTTCAGTAAGGTATAAGGAAGTGATTTTTAAGAAGAAAATAAATACATCAACGAAAAGATGTAGGTAGTTCCCAGTTGTCAGCAACCTCTCCAACCACTTACTGCTAGTGAGGAACAACTTTAAGTTCCATTTTTCAAGGATCACACAATTCATTATTATATAAAATGTGCTTTTCTGCTAGGCACTGATGGCTCACACTAGTAAGTCTAGCTACTCAAGAGGCTGAGATTTCAAGACTGAGGTTCAAAGCCACTTGGGCCAGAAAAGTACATAAAACTCATCTCTAATGAACCAGCAAAAAGCAAGAAAGAAAGGAAGAAAAAAGGAAGCAGGAAGGCAGGAAGGCAGGAAGGAAGGAGGGAAATTAATTGATTAGAAGGATAAGCCCAGATACTTTCCTGACAGATTTCTGACTCATTTTCTCAGCTCTGCAAAACAATAAATCTCCATCCACATATTAAGTATACATTCAGTTCTTGTCTTCTCTCTGAATCCAAATGTCAGTCCTGAAGCATATGCAAGCAGGCCATGGGTATAGAATATCCCAAGCAATTTCCCTGTCCTAAATGCCCTGCTGAGAGGTCAGGTTCAATTCTTCCCAAATTTTAGATTTTTATGCTGATACTGCAGCTGGAAGGTAGAGCCTGGGTGCTGTCTCAGCAATTTTTGCTCAGGGTTGGTGTTCTACCACTTGAGCCACTGATCCCCTTCCAGCTTTTTGCTGATTAAGTGGAGATAAGAGTGTCATAGGATTTCCTGCTTAGGCTGGCTTTGATCTGGGATATTTTTTTGTTTATTTTTTGCCAGTCCTGGGGTTTGAACTCTGGGCCTGGGTGCTGTCCCTAAGCTTTGTTGTACTCAAGGATAGCACTCTACCACTTGAGCCACAGCATCACTTCCAGCCTATTCTGAGTAGTTTATTGGAGATGAGAGTCTCACGGACTTTCCTGCCTGGATTGGATCCTCAGATCTCAGCCTCCTGAGTAGCTAGGATTACAGGCATGAGCTATCAGCATGTGGCCACAGTTACATTTTTTACCCACAACATTTATTTTATTTAGCTTTGAAAACCAGAAATTATGTTTGCTTCTTTTTTATTTCTCTCTTATTTACTCATTCCTTCTTCCTTATTTGTGTCACTGAAGTGAGCAATAATCTTAATCTCTTTTCTCAAAAGAGATTTATAATTCCACCTGTTATACTGAACACTTGATGCATTATATTTAATTTTCTTTTTCATAATTTTAAAATTCTCTTTAAGAAGTTATACAAAAGAGGTTTCAATTAAACATGTCAGTTTATGAGTATAATGCCTTTTGATTGATGATCACCCGATCCATTATTCTCCCCCATCTTTCCCAACCCCACTATCCCTCAAATTATCTGGTTTCATATTCATATGTGTACGCTGAATATTACAACTGCATTGCTCCACCCTCCTCTCTCCATTTGTCTTCCCTCCCTCCTTAAATTTGTATTCTTTTTTTTAATGGAATCAGATTGCTTTCTCTTGAACAGTTCTTATTTTATCTTTTCAGTGGGTATACAGGATTACGTGCATAAGCCACCAATGCCTGGCAATTTTCACCCAATGTTCCTAGTCAATCACTCATTTCCCAGGACAGGCCTTTGAGTCTGGAATCATTTTCTCTAAGGTAGGTTATAGAAACTCTAATCTTACCCTGCTTTGCACTAGCCACAAAGAAACTGTCACATTCCCTTGTCCCAATAGATTATAACACTCTACTCATTTCAGAAAATCCTTCCCTGGAGGAAGGAATGCTATTCAGAGAGGCCAAGCAGAATGCCCAGCAGTTAGGCCTGGTTGAGTTTCCTCACCTTGCACCCTGTCTGCTAGCATTAAATCAGACCCTTCCTTTTTGTTGTGATGATACTGGGGCTTGAAGCCCAGGCCTCACTTTCTCCCTTAGCTTTCTCACTCTAAGCTGGCACTCTACCACTTGAGCCACAACTCTACTTCCAGCTTTTTTCTGGATAACTGGAGATAAGAGTTTCACAAACTTCCCTGCCTGGGCTGACTTTGAATCATGATCCTCAGATCTCAGCCTCTTGAATAGCTAGGATTACAGATGTGAGCCCCTGGCACTAATGATCAGACTCTTTTTGTCTAATCAGTTCAACGTGGCTGTCCATGGATGAATCACACATATGCATAAAGTCTCCCCATACCCCCCAAAAAAACCAATCATAAAATCACAGAGTGTAGGTGAGCTTCTGCATAGCAAAGAAGGCACAAATTGCAGTGTGTCATGAAGGGTGGCACACAGAGGGATCATGGGAGCTCTGTGTCCCTTCTTCCATTCACCTCTTCAAATGCAGTCTCTGAAATATGCTTTACAATAAACTGACAGATGTGTTTCTTAAGCTCTGTGAGTTGATGGAGCAAATGAATCAAACCCACGGTAGTGGGAAACCTGAATTATAGAAAAACAGTCAGAAGCATAGGTGACTTAAGATCGAATGGGGAAGAGGTAACCAGGTGCTGGTGGTTCACACTTGTAATCCTAACTTCTCAGGCTGAGAGCTGAGGATCCTGGTTTGAAGGTGGCCAAGGCAGAGAAGTCTGAGTAACTCTTATCTCCAATTAACCACCAAAAAGCCAGAAGTGGAGGTGTGGCTCAAGTGGTAGGGCACCATCTTTGAATGGAAAAAGTGAGAAGTGAAGAGACAGCACATGGCTCTGAGTTCAAGCTCTATAACAACACGATAAATAAATCAATAAGTAAATAAGGAATGGATGAGAGGGAGCATGAATAAATGAATTCATGGGAAAGGGCACAGTCTTACAGGCAGAGTTCTTAACCCATGGAATTGAACAGAACATTCTCTCCTTGTAAACAGTATCTGTCAGACAGGACTTAGACAAGAAGACAGCCAAGCTATCTGCTGCCACAGTATAAATGGCTTTGCTCAATGTATAAAGACACTCCCACCAACAGTTGGAGTCAGGACTTCTCCCCACCACCACCACATACACACACACAGCTGGACTCAGTACTGACTATCTTGAGAGAGCAGAGGAGGATGACAATCACCTTGTGACAGACACACACACTGATTAACTGAACTGCTAATGTTTTATCATCTGCAAGAAAGCCAACAAAGAATACCAAAGGAGGTAGCCAATATAAATGTGTGTATGTCTGTGTATATGTATATGTATGTGTGTATGTATGTGTGTATATTATATATATATATATGTTTGTGTAGTAACTGGTTTGTCTGTGTTCTAGAGAAAGCTTGGGCTTACAAAGAATTCAACTAAAATAACCCTTCAAAGGCTACAAGTGTGGCTAGGTGGTAGAGAACCTAGAAAGTACAAATCCCAATACTGGCAAAATAAATAAATAAATAGTCTCATTAAATTTATTTCAGAAGGGCAACAGTAACTATGGAAAAAGAGATTTATGGGATGTATATGTCACTGAAAACAAAAGTGGATAGAGGGCTAGAAATGTGGCTTAGTGGTAGAGTGCTTGCCTAGCATGCATGAAGCCCTGGGTTCGATTCCTCAGCACCACCTAAACAGAAAAAGCCAGAAGTGACGCTGTGGTTCAAGTGGTAGAGTGCTAGCCTTGAGCAGAAAGAAGCCAGGGACAGTGCTCCAGCCCTGAGTTCAAATCCCAAGACTGGCAAAAAAAAATGAATGGACAATATCATTCCAAATATTTTAAAAATTAAAAGAGAGAGAGAGAGAGCTGAGTGGCCATGGCTCAGGTCTATAATCCTAGCTACTCAGGAGGTTAAGACCTGAGGATTCTAGTCTGAAGCCAGCCTGGAAAGAAAAGTCTGAGACTCTTATTTCCACTTACCTACCAAAAAGCTGGAAGTGGAAGAGTGGTTCAAGTGGTAGGGTGTTACCTTTGAGCACAAAAGCCAAGCAAGAATGAGAGGCCCTGGTACTAGCACGGTGGCGGGGGGGGGGGGGGGGAAGGAGAGGAAGAAGTAGGGGGGGAAAGAGGGGTCAGCATAGTTGTTAGGTATGGTATTTCACATTTAAAATCCCAAAACTCAGGAGCCTAAGATTGCAAGTTCAAGGCTTTGACAACATAGTGCATTCAAGGCCAGCCTAGGCTTCATAGTGATACTCTCACTCAAGAGGAGAAAGAAATCAAAGAGTGAAAGAAATGAGAGAAAAAGAAAGGAGAGAAAGAGATAGAGAAGAGATGGCTCTCTATATAAAACAAACCATGCAGCTGGGCTCCAGTGGCTCACACCTGTAGCCCTAGCTACTCAGGAGCATGAGATCTGAGGATCAGGATTCAAGGTCAGCCCAGGCAGGAAGATCTAGGAGACTCTTATCTCCAGTTGACCAGCAAAAAGCCAGAAGTAGAGCCATGGTTCAAGTAGTAGAGAACCAGCCTCGAGCAAAAATGCTAAGAGACAGAACCCAGGCCTTTAGTTTAAGCTCAAGTACTAATACAAACAAACAAAAATCCTTTAAATGAAAGCTTAGCTTCCTGGAAAATAAGGAAGATCTCCAAGGACAAAATCAAAAGCATTAGGCATTGGAACCAATGCTGGAGCCATCTAGGAAGGGAATTGATTTCAATGGTCTGTGCTGGGAATAGGTTCAAATGCCTTCTGGAAGTGCTGAAACCATGGGCCATGTAACTCGAGGAACTGGAACTGAGACCCTTAAGACACTTTGACCCTTGAGACTATCCAAAGGGTTTGTTTTCAGTTCATTGACCAATTTAAACTAAAGAACCACCCACCCAACGATATTCTTCTCTAGATGTGCTCCAGACAAACAGGCCTTGTAGTGGAGGTCATGTGAATGCCTGAATTTCACTCAGGTAAGGGAGTCAAAGTTATACCACACACATGGTGTGAATACTCACCAACTAACGAAGCAACACAGAAGTCACTGGACTGTAATGATAAGCCTTGTAGGAGAAAATGCAATAATACTGTGCAGGGAGACTTGAGGAAAGAGGCCATATCTTTCTGTAGTCCCATAAAGTAAGAGCCCCACTGGGGGGGTGGGGGAAATCTCATAATCACAAACTATAAAACATTTGAAATTGAAATCCTCTAGACAGAACAAAGATCTGGATCATTGAACTTAACATAACTAAAAAAAAAAAAAAGAAAAAGAAAAAAGAAAGGAGAATCTAATAGAATAAGAAAATCATAAGAAATGGTAGAACCCAGAAAAACTAAGCTGATTAGGAGGGGAAAAAACATTAATTAGAACACCTTGAAAATGGAGTTGCAAAACATTTTTAATTAAATGTGATACAACTGTTGTGCCAAGTTGCAAGACCACCCCCAAGAAGACCACCGAGATTCAGGCACTCCGAAATGCAAAAGCAAGGCAAGGCTTTATTTAACGAGCTGCCAACTCGGGCCTCGTCCTACCCACCGACACAGCGGAGGTTAGGAGGGAGCCCCGAGCTGTGATTACACAGGGCTTATAAAGGCAAAGAACAAGGTTAAAACAATCAGCTGTGCAAGCGAGATTAGAACACAGGTACAAATCTGATTGGCTCAGGGTTCGATTCTAAAATGGGGTTCACGTGGTGGGGCCTGACTTCAAAGTCTGGCACCTCACAACAAACAAAGCTGAAGAGGAAATTAGTAAATTAAAAGATAGAGCTAAGGAAATTATCCAGTATGTCATATAGAAAGACAAAATCTATAAGAACAAAAAAGTGACAGGTAGTTGGGTGACAATGGCTTACATCTATAATGCTAACTACTCAGGAGGCTGAGATCTGAGGATATTGGTTCAAAGTCAGACCAGGTAGAAAAGTCTGTGAGACTCTTATCTCCAAATAACCACACAAAAAAGCCAGAAATGGAGCTGCTTCAAGTGGTAGAGTGCTATCCTTGAGCAAAAAAAAGCTCAGGGATAGCCCCTATGCCGATTTCAAGACTCAGGACAAAACAAAACAAAAACAAAAGAACTAGAGGCCTGGCTCAAGTGGTAGAGCACTAGCCTTGAGCAAAAATGTTTAGAAAAGTGCCCAGGCCCTGGATATACACAAAACAAAAACAAACAAACCCCAAAGCAAAAGGATTAGAGGCATGGCTCAAGTGCTAGAGCACAAAGAAAAAGAAAGCCTAAAATATTAACAGGCCAAACATAAAGAAGACAGAAAAAAGCCAGGTGATATTGGCTTATATCTGTAATCCTAACTACTCCAGAGGCTGTGATCTGGGGATCTGTGATTATCTCCAATTAACTAGCAAAAAACTCCAGAAGTAGAGGTGTGGCTCAAGTGGTAGAGCACCAACCTTGGGCAAAAAAACTCAGGAACAGCCCCCAAGTTATGAGTTCAAGCTCCAGTTTTGGCACAAATTTTAAAGAGAGAAGAGGAAAAGGAAACAACAACACAGTAAGTCCAAAGATAATTTTGAAGAGCAGAAGTCAGTAAGACAGAACATAGACCTGGCACAGGGGACTGATATCAAATTAATCCTTAAAAAAAAAAACAAAAAAAAAACCTAGCAAGATCAGTAAGCCTTTCTAGCTGCTTGGAAAGATCACAGTTCAAGGCCAGACTGGACAAGAAAAGTTCATAATACCCCTTCTCAACCCATAGCTGATTGCAGTGACTTTGTGTCTGTCATCCCAAGCTAAAAACAGAGGATCACAATTCCAGGCCGGCTTGAGCAAAAAGGAGAAAAAAATTAATCACCCAAAATAATAATTAAAAAAATCATTACAGAGCCAAGATCCAAGTATCCAGGAAACTCAAAGGTAGATCTGCAATTGTTTTTAAGGTAATTATTTCAAAGGCATTAAAAATGATTGAAACAATAAACAAAGCTTTGAACACACTTGGTATTGAGGAAATTTTTTTGGCATCAGAGCCTGGGAACCAAGCTCCAGGCTCCCAAAGAGGATCCTGGGGGGCTAGATACCAGCAGTTCTCAAAGGCCAAGCTCATCTCCACCCACTACTAATTAGGGAGCTATGCTCCCAGCCCTCCTACTTTCTAGAAAAGCACCTCTGGAGAAAGCAGCAACCAGAGCCTTCGCAAGAGAAAATAAATGATGAGGGAATGATTGTCTGAAAACCAAGTAAGAAAGAAAACTGTAGAAGTAGACTCGCAGGACATTCAGATCAGGGTGTAACTTGAGAATTTTTTTAATGCCAGCCTTGGGGCATGAACTCAGAGCCTGGGCACTGTCCTCAGCTCTTTTGCTCAAAGCTAGAACTCTACCACTTGAGCTGCAGTTCCACTTCAAGAATTTTATGGGGGCTGGGGATATAGCCTAGTGGCAAGAGTGCCTGCCTCGGATACACGAGGCCCTAGGTTCGATTCCCCAGCACCACATATACAGAAAACGGCCAGAAGCGGCGCTGTGGCTCAAGTGGCAGAGTGCTAGCCTTGAGCAGGAAGAAGCCAGGGACAGTGCTCAGGCCCTGAGTCCAAGGCCCAGGACTGGCCAAAAAAAAAAAAAAGAATTTTATGGCTAGGGCTGGGGATATGGCCTAGTGGCAAGAGTGCTTGCCTCGTATACATGAGGCCCTGGGTTCAATTCCCCAGCACCACATATACAGAAAATGGCCAGAAGTGGCGCTGTGACTCAAGTGGCAAAGTGCTAGCCTTGAGCAAAAAGAAGCCAGGGACAGTGCTCAGGCCCTGAGTCCAAGCCCCAGGACTGGCCAAAAAAAAAAAAAAAAGAATTTTATGGCTAACTGGAGATAAGAGTCTTAGGGATTTTTCCTGCCTGGACTGGCTTTGAACCACGATCCTCAGATCTCAGTCTCCTGGGTAGCTAAGATTACAGATGTGAACCACCAGTGCCTGACTTAGAGAAGATTTTTTTTTTTTTTTTTTTTGGCCAGTCCTGGGGCTTGGACTCAGGGCCTGAGCACTGTCCCTGGCTTCTTTTTGCTCAAGGATAGCACTCTGCCACTTGAGCCACAGCGCCACTTCTGGCCATTTTCTGTATATGTGGTGCTGGGGAATCGAACCCAGGGCCTCATGTATATGAGGCAGGCACTCTTGCCACTAGGCCATATCCCTAGCCCTTAGAGAAGAATTTTTAATAATAAAATTAGTATGTGTAGGGAGTCTAAATGATTTCAAAGAATTTCAGCATCTTATAAAACTATACAAAGAATAAGGTAAAAATTCAACAATTTAAAAGCAATTTTATTTTTGCCAGTCCTGAGGCTTGAGACTCAGGGCCTGAGCACTGTCCCTGGCTTTTTGCTCAAGGCTAGCACTCTAGCACTTGAGCTACAGTGCCATTTCCGGCTTTTTTCTATGTATGTGGTACTGAGGAATTGAACCCAGGGCTTCATGTATACGAGGCAAGCACTTTACCACTAGGCCACATTCCCAGCCCTAAAAGCAAATTAGAACCAAGCATCAATGGCTCATGCCTGTAATCCTATCTACTCAGGAGGCTGAGAACTGAAAATCAAGTTCAAAACCAGCCCAGGGAGGAAAGTCTGTGAAATTATTATCTCCAATTAGCTAGCACCTGGCTTCTACTGAAGATTTGGGTTTCTCTAGCACTATCTCCAAACTAGAAGCTCTAGTCATGGCAAAACCCAACTGAGCAGGATGTTAAGGAAAGCACACACTCACCAACAAGAATGTAATTAGTATTTTCAGATGCCATTCCCTGCTTGATGAGAAAAACAAAACCACCACCAACACAAAAGCCTTTGAAGCCACAAATCACAAGTCTTAAGTTCAAAGGAAACAGGCCCTATTTTAAGAATTAAAAGCTTGGGAGTCAGCAATTTTCATCACTCCATTAGTCATCAGTTGATCGCTAGTCTCTTTCTGCTGACTTTGGGAGACTCAATTCTCTGAACAACAACAACAAATTTTTTTTTCTTTCAAAAACGTACAAGGATAATGTATCAATCAGTGTAGTCTTTCCCCCATTTTATGCCCAGCTATTTATGTCATTCAAAGAAATTCACTAAAGTATGGAAAAGGAGATTTACTAAATTCTTGGTTGAAAAGTAAGTGAACTAATATTTAGGTGCAGCAATGTACTCTCATAATCCTACTGGAAGGCTAATGCCAGAAGATGGCTTGAACCAGGAGTTCAAAGCTATGGGGCACTATGCCAATTAAGTGCTTTTCTAAGGCTTAGCCAGAACCCACCCCAGGCTGATAAGTATTAAGTAGCTGGTGACAGAAGAATACTCCTGGGAGAAGGGCAGAATGAGAACACAGAACAGGAGCAATGAACTAAAAGAAGATGGGAAGGGCTGGGAATATGGCCTATGGCTTGCCTCGTATACATGAAGCCCTGGGTTTGATTCCTCAGTACCACATAAACAGAAAAAGCCAGAAGTAGCACTGTGGCTCAAGTGGTAGAGTGCTAGCCTTGAGCAAAAAGAAGCCAGGGACAGTGCTCAGGCCCTGAGTCTCAAGCCCCAGGACTGGCCAAAAAATAAATAAATAAAAAGATGGGAAGCTGAAGGAAGAGCAAATATGGAGGGGGGAAATGCCCCTGAGACCCTTTGACCAATCAGTCCTCACCTTCAGCACATGGTATCACTGGAAGACTTGGAAAGTTTTAGCACACCAAGGGCAGCCATAGCACCTATAAGTTTTAAGCCTTGCCCAGTGCCTACTCAGATTAACTCAAATTCCCACAGTGAAAGCCTAGAAGTCAAGGTGTGCCAGTTCCTATACACTAAACATTATTCACCTGAGCATCTACTGTCCCCAAGATGGATGACATCCAAAAAAAATGTGAGGTATATAAGAAGGTAAGCAAATCACACACCTAGCAGGCAACGTGATCACCCGATGCATGATCAGATATGACTCAAATACAGTAAAACTCTTACAGTACATTTTTAATAACCATGACTCATATTTTAAGAGCACTAGTGAAATACGTGGTCTGCGTGCAAAACCATAGGAGTGATTTTAACAGAGAAATAAAGAATGTAAGAAATTGCCAGGTGCCAATGGCTTGTGCCTGTAATCCTAGCTACCCAAGAGGCTGAGTAGCTGAGGATCTTGAAGCCAGCTCTGTCAGGAAAGTCTGTGGAATTCTTTTTTTTTTTTTTTGCCAGTCCTGGGGCTTGGACTCAGGGCCTGAGCACTGTCCCTGGCTTCCTTTTGCTCAAGGCTAGCACTCTGCCACTTGAGCCACAGCGCCACTTCTGGCCATTTTCTGTATATGTGGTGCTGGGGAATTGAACCCAGGGCCTCATGTATACGAGGCAAGCACTCTTGCCACTAGGCCATATCCCCAGCCCCAAGTCTGTGGAATTCTTATCTACAACTAACCACCAGAAAACCAGAAGTAGTTCTCTTGGCTCAAAGTGGTAGAGAACTAGCCTTGAGTGCAAAAGCTCAGGGAGAATGCCTAAGCCCTGAGTCTAAGCCCCACAACTGACCAAAAAAAATTCCCGCAAAGAATGCTAAAACTGAAAAAAACACAAAGTAATAGAGCTAAAGAATGCCTTCCACATGTTCAGCAGTACATGTGATACAGCTAAGGAAAACGTGGAAACTTAAGGATTGGGTTAGTCAATTACCATCATTCAAAATGAAAAACAAAAGTGCACAAAGACTGAGATGAACAGAACTCCATTAAAGACACCAAGTAATCTAACATTATGCATATTTGAGATCCAAGGAGATGAGACAGAATATGACAGATAAACAATTTAAATAAGCCAAGTACCAGTGGCTCCAAACTATGATCCTACCTACTCAAGAGGCTGAGATCTACAGGATCACAGTTCAAAGCCAGCTCAGACAGAAAAGTCCACAAGATTCCATCTCCAAAATACTCATCCAGGGCTGGGAATATGGCCTAGTGGTAGAATGCTTGCCTTGTATACATGAAGCCCTGGGTTTGAATCCTCAGTACCACATACATAGAAAACGGTCAGAAGTGGCACTGTGGCTCAAGTGGCAGAGTGCTAGCCTAGAGCAAAAAGAAGCCAGGGACAGTGCTCAAGCCCTGAGTTCAAGCCCCAGGACTGGCAAAAACAAAAACAAAATACCCATCAGAAAGCAGGGCTGGAAAATACTCAAGTAGTACAACATTAGTAATAAGCAAGAAAGCCAAGCAAATGTGAACCCTTGCGTTCAAGGCTGTGATGGAAAAATAAACAAACAAACGATGGCTAATAAAGTAATGAAAGTCTCAAATCACAGATCAAAAAAAAAAATTTAAAGGACACAAAGTAGGACAAATACCTCATCTTTCCCCCAAACTCATACACACCTAAGTGTACTAAAATTATGACAAAGATCAAGATGCATTATACAAATAAAGTACTTTGTTAAAAGGTAAAAAAAATTTAATATGTAACCTAAAATAAAGATAAATAAGGGGAGGGGTGAATGAGAAGTTGAAAGGGTGACATTGATCAAGATGCACCATATTCATAAACTGCTTTGGTGAATAACAATTCCTTCGTGCAACTACTTAAAGATAATAAAAATATTCAAAAAAGAATAAAAGACAAAAATTAAGCCCATAAATACAAGAACAATGGCGAGAAAGTATAGGATTTTGTTAGAAATGATGAATGAGTAGACTGCCGCCTTTTAAATGCTTAAAGAAAAAACTTGGGATGGCTGGGAATGTGGCTTAATGGTAGAGTGCTCACCTAGCATACATAAAGCCTGGGTTTGATTCCTCAGTACCACATAAACAGAAAAGGCCAGAAGTGGCACTGTGACTCGAGTGCTAGGCTTGAGCAAAAGAACCTCAGAGACAGTGACCCAGGCCCTGAGTTCAAGACCCAGGGCTGGCAAGAAAAGAAAAGAAAAAGAAAAAAACTTGTTCACCTAAAATGTTACATCCAATAAAAGTATTTTTCAAAAACAAAGAAAAAAAAACGTGTCTGAGAAAAACAACAATGGATGAAAATTACTCTCCATATACTAGTGTGTTTACAATAAAGTTTAGAGGAATATTCTATAGACAGCAGGAAAAAAGACATTGAATAGAAAACTGGATCTATACAAGGAAATGAAGAACACTGGAAACTGAATAACAGAAGGTAAAACAATTATATTCTTATTTCCAATTGCTCTGAAATCTAACCAACAAATTATTGCAAAAGTAATAGCAATACATTATGAATGCACACATAAAAATAAATATATAGCAAAAAGAATGCAAAACAGTCTAATACCAGGAAGTAGCCTTTGATTAAAGATACACACAATTAGTAGGATTTTTTTTAAAGAAGCATAGTTTGTTGTATAGCAGAAATAAAACAGAGCCATGGAATTGTTCAATCAACACAACTTCAAGAAAAAGAAATAAAGAACAGATGAGAGAAACAGAAAAACTACTAACAAGATGATATATTTAAGCCATCTGTACCAATAATAACAATGCATGTGAAATGGTCTAAACACATGAATTTAAAGCCAGAGATTTTCAAACTGGATAAGGAAGATTTAGTTCTAAGCTATCTAGAAAAAAAAAAGACTTTAAATACAGACTTAGATCAGTTCAAAGTAAAAGGATGGAGAAACCGCCATAGCTTGGATATGGTTTGTCATCCATGGCTCAGTGTGGTAATGTTGGGATTGTAGCCCATAGGCTTGGAGTGCTGGAATTGGAAGGCTGTAGATCACAATACCTGGTACAAAGTAATTGAGTCATGAGGAACACACACACACACACACACACACACACACACACACACACACACACAAATGGCCCCACCCTGCCTCAGAACTGATGTCATTTTTCATGGGACCATTCTCAAGGAAAAATTGTTACCCGAGAGCAAGCCTAGACCTTTCTGGTCGCTTTTTGATCTCCTGTCTCAGGCACTCCTTCTATGGTGCCATCCACCATGATGTGACTCAACCAAAAGGGTTCTCACTGAGCCAGCAAAAATACTGTTTGGACTCTTATCCTCCAAAAATGCAAGCCAAATAAACGTCTTTTCTTCATGAAGTGTCCAGTCTCAGGTGTTTTGTTATAATGTAGAAAAACAAATACAAAACATATCCTTTGTAAACACTAATCAAAGAAACCTGGAGTGGCTACGTTGCAATAGCTAGACAAGCAGATCTAAAAAACAGTACTATCAGAGATCATGATGAGCAAATACAATGATAAAAGAGTCAGTATTACAAGAAAATAGGACAACCCAAAATATTCGTACATCTGACAAAAGAACTACAAAACACATAATGTACCCAGAGTGAGTTCCATACTCATTGTAGAGCCTGGACAATGGACAGACCTGGCAGGAACAGTTATTGATCTTGTCCAGGTCAACCCTGCTCTAATGAGACCAAATATTCTACTAGCTAGAAATTTGGTTACACACCACTCAGTGGAGCTACTCCCTGCCCCTTATACTGCTCAGAGTGGGATTTGTGTTGCTCCATACTCTGCAGCATCTTCTGTGCCCCTTCTGCTTAGAGAGTTGAGAACACAAGGAAGGAATCCTTGTTCTCTGAGCACTGGAGAAGTGAGCATGCAGTACACTGACAGCAGCAAGATGGGGACAGGGGTAAGGGATGCAGGCAACTTGGGAAGAACTAATGATTTATTGGATAAGTGGTCATTCAAATAAGTAGAGGATGAAAGGAAGAGACAAATCTCAGAAAATGAGTTTAAATTTTTTTGCAAATCCTATATCTGACAAAGGATACTGACAGGGCACTGTGGCTCACCATTGAAATCCTTGCTACTCGGGAAGCTGAGATCTCATGGGCATAGCTTAAAGGCAGCCCAGCAAAAGGTAGAAGTGGAGCTGTAGCTAAAGCGGTAGAACGCTTGTCCTAGGTGGAAAAAGCTAAGGGACAGAGCACAGGTGCTGAGTTCAGGTCCCAATATTGGCACAAATAGAAATAGTGAAAGGAAGGAAGAAAAGGAAAAGGAATGGAAGGGGAGGAAAGAAGAAATAAAAAAGACAGGAAAGAAGGGAGGGAGAGTAGGAGGGAGGGAGGGAGGGAGGGAAGGAGGCAATGACCTAAGATAGACAGAAAGGAGAAGTAGACTCAGAGCTAGTTCAGGATGTCCCAGGATAGATGGGGGTAGTGGGGTGGTCTAGATTTGAAGATCATTCCAGACATCTGAATGGGCTAAGCTGTCCAATGGTGGCTCCGTAGGAAGCTTAGGAGACTGAGGAGAAGATAGCTATCTTCATGTAGGTGGTGATGAGAATATACTTTTAGTACTCACACAGTGAAAGCAATGATCAAATCTGTTGTCTGCACAGGGAGCAACCAAATAAATGATGACAGGTTCGAGCATTGCCCCAAGGGCCATCTTGGAGCCCTGACAAGCCTCTGAGAAAGAAAAGATTGCTAATTACCTGCCAGTGTGATTGTCAACCCTCATCATCTGGGAAGCCATTACATACTGGCACAAGCCATTGAGCAGCCTACACTTAAAATAATAACAAAGGAGCTGGTTTACTTTTGGACGTGGGTTTTTGTTTTTGTTGTTCCCCCCACCCCCCAAGAGTCTAGGCCTGTGGCTGTGTCTTAATACAAGGCTCTCTCTGCAGGGGGTCCTCCAGCACCGGTGGTCCCTCCATTTCAGTCAGCTACTTGGGAAGAGTTTCTTGGGTTTATTCCTTCCTAAGGCAATGGGCATAGGGTATGGTTTTCTAACATGTATAGAAATGGGCATCGTCATTGCAATCAAAATAAAAAATATAGTCAAAAGTGACTAAATTGCCCTTACTTCTACATATCAACATAAGCCAATGAGTCACTGGTAATTCACTCCCATAATCCTAGCTACTCAGGCAGCTGAGATCTGAGGATTGCAGTTCAAAGCTAGCCTGCACAGGAAAATCTGAGCCTCTTATCTCCAATTAGCCAGCTAAAATCCAGAACTGGGATGTGACTCAAGTAATAGAGTGCTAAGTGGAAAGAACCAAGTGACAGTGGGAGGCTCTGAATTCAAGCCACAGTAGCAGCATGCATGCGTGCGTGTGTGTGCATGCGTGTGTGTGCACACACGCATGCACACACACACACATACAAGTCTTACAACAAAGTCCTTACCTCACTACCTATAAATATGACCCTATTTAGACACAAATCCTGTGTGGATGTCAAGTTAAGATGGAGTACTATATTGGCCTATGGATTAGAGTGGACCCTAAATCAGACTAGTATCTTTGTTATGGGGATTGAACATAGCCTGAGCTTCATCAACGCAGCATTTTTGCTCAAGGCTAATGCTCTACCACTTGAGCCACAGCTCCACTTCTAGAAACTACAGGTAAACCACCTGTGTTCTCTCTGGACTGGTACACTTACACTAGGCATGTATGAACACAGTCAGCAAGCCTGTTTTACCAATCTCTGGATTTTCCAGTTCAATAGGGCAAAAAAAGATATATATTTATATGGGTTTTGGCTTTTGTGTATATTACTTATCCATTCCTGATGGAGAGCCATCTCACCACTTGGCTTCTTATATCTTTCTTGATTTACAGCATTTCTTTATATATTAACATTTCTGATTTTTTTTTTTTTTTTTTTTTTTTGCCAGTGCTGCGGCTTGAACTCATGCACTCAGGGCCTGGGCACGCTTCTTTTGGTCAAGGCTAGCACTCTACCACTTGAGCCACAGCACCACTTCCGGCTTTTTCTGTTTATGTGGTACTAAGGAATCAAACGCTGGGCTTCATGCATGCTAGGCAAGCACTCTACTACTAAGCCACATTCCCAGCCCTGAATTTTTTTAAAAAACAGCTACATTCTTCTTATTTTCCCTGTGCTGTGTGCTACTGAGTGCTACTCACAAAAATGCTTTAATCTGATGTGAATTTGTTACTTTTGTTCTAGAATCCATTTCAGACCGGAAAAGCGCCCCAGACTACTTTCAGGAGTATAAAAACAAATAAGTCTCAGCCATCCTCCTAGAGGCCTGACATACTCTTCACTTTCAAAACAACTTCAACAATGCTTTCTGTCCAGGAAATCCCCCCACGGAAATCCTTTAGTCAATTAAAATGATCTCAGTTGTTCAGATTGACAATATCTTAAATACCAATATCTTAAAATGCTTAGGAAGAGAAGTATTTTGGATGTGGATTTTTTTGGTCAGATTTTGGAATACTTGCCTATAGATAATGAGACATCTTGGAGATACAACCCAAGTCCAAACATGAAATTCATTTATGTTTATTAAGTGGAGCCTTGTGGAAGTTAGGTCATTGGTAGTGTGCCCTTTAATTGATATCAGGACCTCAGCCCTCTTTCCCCCCACCTCTGTTGAGTGTGTGCGAGTGTCAATACTGGGGCTTAAACATGGAGCCTGGATACTTTCCCTAGCTTTTGCACTCAAGGCTGGTGCTCTACTGCTGGAACCACAGCTCTACTTCCATCCTTTAGGTGGCTAATTGGAGATAAGATCTCATGGATTTGTCTGCCCTTGCAGGCTTTGAATCATGATCTTCAGATCTCAGCCTCTTGAGTTGCTAAGATTACAGGCATGAGCATCCAGCACCCAGATCACCCTGTTTGTTTTTGTTCTCTGTCGACCATGAAGTGAGCAGCTATATGATCCCACCATGATGCACTACCATGAGACACTATGCCACCACAGACCCAGAGCAACAGGACCAAGAGACCATGGTCTGAAACCTCTGCAAATGAAATAAGAGGGCAGGAACCCATCTTGGCAAAAGGAGTAAGTATTGTTAAAGCAACTGTTTAATATTGTTAAAGCACCATTACTAATATTCATTTGTTGTAAGCACCCGTCTTAAAGTTTCTTTTTCCTTTAAATGTGCTAAGAAACTGTGGGCTGGGGAGGGTTGATTCCTTAACCAACTGCTGTTAGACCCTTTCCCTGTGTGGCCAGCTGTCTTAAGCAAAGAACCACCCGCTAGACAGACAGGCAGACAGACTGCCTTTATACCACATTAGCCACTTTGAACCCAACTCTGGTTCTAAGAAGACATTGGTTCAACAAGCAGCTTGTGCCAGACTTTTGCCACCATGGCAGCCACCTTCCCCCAGGTCAGAGGGAGAGCACTTCCTTTCCCTGGAGGCACAGCACACATATGATTGGTGCAAAACCAGCTCATTTGAATAAGGAACTGCCATGACTGGTGACAGGGACTGGGATGTGACAGATGCGAGTAGAGTCTTCATTTGCATGAATCAGTTGTCCTGCCCTCTTTGTGACTATATAAGCAGCCTGCTCAGCTTGCTTTGTGAACAGTCAGAAGACGCCCTTCTGTACTGCCCCTGATCTTACAACAGAGGTCAAATAAAGACTTCTCTTGAGTGGTCTGCCTTCCCTACTTTTGACTTTCATCATAAGCACTGGCTAATTGCTAACAGGAAGAAAAGAAGTGTCCGTGGAGGCAGCAGCAACACCAGGTAGAGCTAGCAAGCAATTCCTGCAGTAGGCAAGAGTCATCATCAGCAGTGACATCAGGGCTAGGGCCAAAGATGCAGACACAGTGGTAGTACACCCAGAGCCATCTCAGCTCCAGGGCAGAGATGGAACCTGGGCTTCCCACATCTGGTGGGAACATTTGGCCACTGACTGGCGCCTCCTTCCCATGATAGCAGGCACATCAGCAGCTTCCCACAACCTCAGAAGCCACGCTTGCCTTGACAGCCAAGTGGGAATGCAGCCATGAAGGCCAAAGTGGGAGCCAAATAGCTAGTCACAGAGGTGACAGTGAAAGCAGAACTGACACAGATTAGAATCAGGCAGATGAGAAGCAACAGCCGCAGATCCAAGCAGAGGCATAAAAGAGCTGTAACACTTCGGACTTCGGGCCAACCCCCAAGGTCCAGAAGCCCTTCTGCCACGCTAGCTGTCAAAAGCCTCCAGCCCTGACCACAGGGCTCCCCAGGTACAGGAGCTGCAATACTAAAAGGTGTCACCTGCTGCCACCTGTGGTCATCCTCGGATACTGCATACAGACACGCACAAAGGCCCCTAAATAACTGCATGGCCCCTTAACAGCATGGATTTCTATCAGGGCAGAGCAGAAGGCTAAGATAAATCTTTCCACCTTCTAAATTATCTCTGGTATTCTATCACAGTAGCAGAAAGCCAACTAAGTAATTTTGTCTAATACCTTTTTACAATTTTGTGCATGAGATGAAGTTTCATGGTACAGAACTGTCTACTTATGGCATCATGTCAGGGTTCAAAAAGCTTGAGCTTTTTGAAACATTCTGGTTTTAAGATTTTTGGATCAGGTATGTTTAACCTATACCGACAACTTAACAGTTTATGTAAAAGAGTAGAATAGCTGGGTGCCAGTGCTTCATACCTATAATTCTGGCTACTCAGGAGAGTGAGCCCTGAAGATAACAGTGCAAAACTGGCCCAGGCAGTATGAGACTCATTTCTAAGTTCCCAGCAAGAAGACAGAAATGGAGTGGTGTCTCAAGTGGTAGAGCACCAGCCTTGAGTGAAAAAGCTAAGCACAGTATTCAAGATCTGGGTTCAAATCCCAATACTAACACCCAAAAAAAGATCAGAATAATTTCTGAGGCAGTCTTTTACAAACATTTTAGGCTAGATATTATCCACAACTTAAAGGGTAAAATAATCCAGCTATTCACTAAGATGAGCAGCCCAAAGGACAAATAAACAAAGTTTTGCAGCAGAGAATAATTTAGACAAAGCAAGAAAAAAAAAAATCCTCCACTCCCTATTGACCTGCTGGGTGATCCCCAGCAAGCCACTGAGCCTCTTTGGACCCCTGAACATCAGAGAAACAAACACAGTGATTCAACAATGAACCAAAACACCAAGGGGGTCAAAAGTTTCCAGGGCTTGGCTTGGATGGAAGTTCCTAGGAACTAAGGGGAAAGAGTCACAAACAGACAAAGGCAGAACATCACTGTAGGACACTGGGGAGGAAAATAGTCTTTGAATAAGTCAGCAAAAACAAAGGCAGGCATCAATCACACTACGGCCTTGCAGGTTGAGACCATTCCTTGTTTTACAGCATTCCTTTGAAGGTCTTCTCCAAAGGACCTGGATTTGGCCCATAAAGATGTTTCCAGAATACTGGCTGTCATGTTTTCCTGTAGGCATGACCTTGCTGACTTTCAGATCTGTCATCCGGGAGGGATGAGGCCTTCTTAAACAAGCATTCAAAAGTACAAAAAAATTTTTTTTAAAGATTAGTAAACTTAACTATATTAAAATTTAAAAAAAAATTAGTGACCCATGTTTGGCTTCTTCCTAGACAGTAACATCGCCATATCTTAGTACCTTCTTTTCCAATTTCCTAGGGTGCTAAATCAGCACACTAGATCAGAGCACCTATGCTTCTAGAACTTTCAACGAACGTGAAGTAAAAACATGGAGAGAGTTGGGGGAAATTGGTGGCTCACACCTGTAATCCTAGATACTGAGGAAGCTGAAACCTGAGGGTTGATGTTCAAAACCAGCCCAGATGGAAGAGTCCATGAGATTCTATTTCCAGTTAACCAGAAAAATGACAGGCTGGAGGCATGGCTGGTGGAGGAGCACTAGCTGTGAATAAGAGAGTGGAATGAGAGGGTGAGGTACTCTCATTAAAAGAAAAAAAAAAGACCATTAAAAATAAAAGAACACTGAAAAGAGCAACACTGATGAACATGCCTTGTATTCATAAACTGTTTTGTTTTGTTTTTTGTTTGTTTGTTTTTTGGCCAGTCCTAGGCTGTGAACTCAGGGCCTGAGCCCTGTCCCTGGCTTCTTCCCGCTCAAGGCTAGCACTCTGCCGCTTGAGCCACAGCGCCACTTCTGGCAGTTTTCTGTATATGTGATGCTGGGGAATCGAACCCAGGGCCTCATGTATACAAGGCAAGCACTCTTGCCACTAGGCCATATCCCCAGCCCATAAACTGTTTTATTAAATGGCAATTCTTTTGTACAACTATTTAAAGATACCAGTAATAGTAGTAGTAATAATAACAATAAGGATTTGACTTTTTCTCCCAGAGCTGCATCTCTGCTCTATTCTATTCAAGGCCAAGTTTCTCAACAAGTCTCAGTTGTCTAGCAGAGACAACAGTAATCTACCTCCAGAAGCTTTTTATTGAATTTAACTTTACTGGTTTATTTATTTATTTGTGCCAGTTCTAAGTCTTGAATTCAGGGCCTGGGTGCTGTCACTGAGCTTCTTTTGCTCAAGGCTACCATTCTACCACTCGAGCAACAGTTCCACTTCCAGCTTCTTCTGAGTAGTTTATTACAGATAATAGTCTTACAGACTTTCTTGCATGGGCTGGCTTCAAACCGTCATCCTCAGATCTCAACCTCCTGAGTAGCTAAAATTATAGGAGTGAGCCACCAGTGCCCAGCTTCAGAGGCTTTTTGAGGGTCTTATGCCTAAAATAATTTGTGGAAATTGAGGGGTGTTTTATTTTTGGAAGCAGTGGTAATGAGGCTTGAACTCAGGTTTTCACACTGTCATTTGGCTTTTTGCTCAGTTGGCCCTCTATGGCTTGGACTACAGCTCCACTTCTGACTTTTTGCTGGTTAATAGGAGATAAGAGTCTCGCAAAGTTTTCTGCCTGCACTGTCTTCAATCTGTGATCCGTGATTTCCACCTTCCAAAGTGCTAGGACTACAGGTGTGAGCTAGTTGTGGAATTCTTAAAAACATATGTGCCATTTCCTACTGGAGATAAAGTGTGTATGAAAAGCAAGGAGGAAAAGCTAGTTGAAATTTAGGAGCATTGGCTGGGAATATGTCCTAGTGGCAAGAGTGCTTGCCTCCTATACATGAAGCCTTGAGTTTGATTCCCCAGCACTACATATATAGAAAATGGCCAGAAGAAGCGCTGCGGCTCAAGTGGCAGAGTGCTAGCCTTGAGCAAAAAGAAGCCAGGGCCCTGAGTCCAAGGCCCAGGACTGGCCAAAAAAATAAAAATTTAGGAGCTTTCTTTTTAATTCCTTTATTCATCATTCAATTCCAGGCTAAAGAGTGATTTACAAATACAACTAATCTTCCTTATATGATTTTGCAGACAAAACAAGCAAAGCTTTGCACCTCCCAGCCTGGAATCAGGTTTTAAAAGCTACTATGAAGTTTTTCAGAAGTTCAAGTCTGGGTCAGCATTTAATTTATCACATTTACCAGTCAGCATGCTTTCAGCTACAAGTAATCAAACACCTAATTCAACCTGCCTGAACAATAACAAAATGGAATGGCTCACTTCATAGAAAGGCCAGAGGTCAGGAAGACTCAGAGTTCAATTTGCACAGTCCCTGGGTCTTTTCTTAGCTATCCATTCCTTCTTTCCTTCTATCCATTTCTCATTCTCAGGAGAAGAAAAACCCAAAAGTCCCAGAAAACTTGTCAAGATCTGGGTAGAGCAGTTCATCTTCCTTCCATGTGTGCTTGGCACCATAGACGAGGGTGTGGGTTGATGGACATAGACCAGTTAGGGCATGTCCCAAACGCTAAAGCTGTAGCTCCCTGTCACAGGGAACACAAAAGCAAGAAGAAATGGGCCTTCAGTCTCTTGGTTCTAATCATACCACAAGCTGGTAACTCATGCCTATCATCCTAGCTACTCAAGAGGCTGAGATCTGAGGATCGTGGTTCAAAGCCAGTCATGGCAGAAAAGTGTGTAAGATTCTTAGCTCCAAATAACCAGCAGAAAGCAAGAGTGAAGGCGCAGTTCAAGTGATGGAATGCCAGTGTTGAGAGAAAAAGCTAAGGAGTTTGAGTTCAAGCCCTAGTACTAGCAAAACAACAAAACAAAACAAAAAGGCCATAGACTGGGTGGGGTTATAAAGAGAAGAGAGGTTCATCCTGGCTCACATCTCTGGTCTAAGGTGGGTGATGCTGGCAGAGAACAGGCAGCACAGGTATCATATGGTGAGACAGGGAACACACAGGTGACTGGGCCAAGCTGGCTTTTGTAGCAAAAGTACTCTCAAGACAAGCTATGAACCCATTCATCAATCACATGAATGGATTAGCTTGATTATTAGACTGAGCCCTTGTAAACACTCCAAGGTCCCATCTCTTAATAATAATGGGGATTACGTTGCTATATAAGTTTCAGGAAGGAGAGTCTATATTCAGCACACATAAAGGTCAAATACAGCATAGAAGTTCAAGGTCAAGTTCTATCTTCTATTCATACTGGTCCTTGGGATGGCCTCAAGACAGCCGAGAGTACAAAGCTAAACCTACCTTCTGTATGTAAAGAAGTTTCTTCCTCTCCCAAATATTCTAGAAAAAGAAATACGTTCAACAGCCCATTGTCAGGAACCAGTGGCTCACGCCAATAATCCTCAGATCTCAAGATTTGAGGTTCCCAGTTATCCAGGCAGATAAATCTGAGATTCTTCTCTCCAATTAACCAGCACAAAGGTGGAAGTGGAGGTATGGCTCAAGTTTGGCTCTAACCCGGAGCAAAAACGCTAAGCAAGAATGTAAAGAATGTGAGTTCAAACCCCAGTACTGGCATGCATGCATGTGCACACATGCGCGTGAACGTGCACACACACATTGAAATAGCTGTAGAAAGAGAGGACAGAAGAAACAGAAAAACAGAGAAGTGAGGAAAGAAAAGAAAGAAAGGAAGGGCAGGAAGGAAGGAGGCAGGGAGGGAGAAAGGGAAGAAGGAAAGAAAGGAAGGAAGGGAGGGAGAAAGACAGGGAGAGAGGGAGGGAGGGAGGGAAGGAAGGAAGGAAGGAAGGAAGGAAGGAAGGAAGGAAGGAAGGAAGGAAGGAAGGAAGGAAGGAAGGAAGGAAGTTAGTTCTCATGTGCAAGCTGGAGCTCTGGTCTATGCAGAAATCTGCCTCTGCTCGACAGAGCCCAGGAGCCCCTTGCACTAAAGGGAAGACTGAGCCCAGGTTTCCCGCAGCCTGGACTGAAAATCTCCATGGAGTGTGACCACTTTCCAAAGGGTCAGCACAGGGCAGTGACCTCAGCCAGCCTCCTGGGGGCTTTTCACTTTTCCAGAGACTGACACAAAAACCAATCCATTATGCTCACTAACCACAGATAAGAACAGAAAGGAAAGGGAAGAACTTTTGAATAACTACATTCAAATCCCAAGCTTCATTTCTGAGACTTAGGACAAAAAAGTATAAAACCATGATACACACTTTTGAAAAGCAAACAAAATTAGAGTCTTTCATTTTTAAATTCATATTCTCTTTAGGGAGATTATGTATGCATGATTTTGTTTAGGATTACATATATACATATATATGTATATATGTATATATTTATATATATATTAGGGTAGATCTATCTAGGTATAAAAATTACACAGAACAAATAAATTTGCCTTCAATACCCAGAAAGTTGTTTTGAACATCTAATAAGGTGTCATAATCATGAAGTAATGCCAAATGTAAAGTAGTACCACGAAAGAAGATTACATGGCAAACACAAATGGCCACATAAATTATAAAGAGCTGGGCACCAGTGGCTCATGCCAGTAATCCTAGCTACTCAGGTGGCTGAGATCTGAGGATCCCAGTTTGAGCCAACAAGATTAAGGAAAGTCTTTGAGACTCTTATATCCAATTAACCAGAAAAAAGCAGAGAGCCAGGTTTGAGGGGGAAAAAAGCTAAGGAAAAGTACTCTAGCCCTTAGTTCAAGCCCAGGATCCAGTACTGGACAAAAAAAAGAAATCCAAAACTGGTAACAATGACTATATAGGGTGACCTTAATGCTTATTCTAGAAATACTTTGGATTTAGTTCTGGATTCTGTTTTTCAAGTTCTAGAATGTCTCCATAAACTGAAATGTCTCAACAAACTACAAAAACCTCAGATTTTAGAGCATTTATTTTCCAGAGCATTTTGAACCTGGGGTTTGCAGACTGGAGATTCTCAAACTGTATGGGGAAACAAGTTTAACTGACATCCCATCCCACTCACTCTCAGTAACAATAACAGTCATAGCAAGCATTCACTGTGCATGTCCTCTCTTCTAAACACATCACACCGCAGGCATTTATGCTCCACTCCAGCCAGACACATGAGTGTCTCTTACCTCCATTTTACAAATGAGAAAATTTCTGTTCTTTACATTTCCTGTAAGAGCTGGGCACTAGTGACTCATACCTATCATCTTACCTACTCAGGGGGCTGTGATTTGAGGATCACAGGTCAAAGCCAGGCCAGGCAGGAACGTCCAGGAGCTCTTATCTCCAACCAACCACTCAAAATGGGAAGTGGAGGTGGGGCTCAAGTGGTAGAGAGCCATCCTAGAGGTAAAAAGCTAAGAGACAGTCTGCAAGCCCTGAGTTCACTGTTATATCTGCCTGGGAGAACAGCCCCCTGACCCTCTTGCTGTGAAGGACAGCATGTAGCCTTATCAGAAATGACTTTCTTTTCTTTTTGGACTCAAGGCCTGAGCACTGTACCTGGCTTCTTTTTGCTCAAGGCTAGCACTCTACCACTTGAGCCACAACACCACTTCCAGCTTTTTTCTATGTATGTGGTGCTGAGGAATCAAACCTAGGGCTTCATGTATACAAGGCAAGCACTCTTGCCACTAGACCATATTCCCAGCCCCAGAAATGACTTTCTTGAAACCAGTAATGACCTGACTGTGAGCCAGCAAAGGACCCCAAGCTCTGAGGTCACTTCCTCATCCTCTGAAGTCACTTCCTCACCCTCGGAGGTCACTTTTTCTCATCTGCCCCAGTCACACCTCTCTCAGACAGTGAAAGGTTCTCAGGCTCTGAGGTCACTTGTGCATCAGCTGCGGCCACACCTCCTCCTACCCTATCCCCAAGGAACCTCTCTCCCTGCCAGAAGTTCCCTCTCCACACACCTCCATCTGGAGCAGCCAGCAGTTTGGTTTCTCCTAATGAACTCTTTTCCGCCTGAACCACATGGAGGTCTCCTTTCACCAAACCTTACACACACTTCCTGTAAAATTGTTGGTCATATGCCAGAAGGAGGCCAGCTGGAGCCAAGCCTCAGATCTCAGCCTCCTGAGTGGCTAGGATTACAGGCGTGACACATGGATATCAGGCTCCCAATCATTATTTTTACGTTTATACACACTCAGATTCATCTCCTGGTACCAGCCTGAGGCCTCTGGACTGGCCTAGGCTGGAAGACCAAAGGTCTTATTCTCATTATCTTGGGGAGAACAGCCCTAGAAACATTTTAAATGCCAGGGTCACTGGCCAAGAGCCTGCAGGCCGACCTTCCACAATGCAGACAAGAAGGTTTACCTGGGATACAAGAACAAACCCCTGGGTAAGGTGGGGTTGGGGAAGCAAAGAACTTTACAGAAAATTCCAGAAGCAGGAGAACCTTAAATGAGGGGATTGGTGAGGGCAGCAGGACTTGACTCATTTTCATTACTTATTTTATCATTGTTTATACAATAAAACAATGACTCGTGTGCTAATATCTTCTCAGGAAAGTACCCAAACATAATATCAAGTCAACTGACTATAATTAAAAGGGTAATTTTATTTGGGAGAGGAGGGGAATCACTCACAAAGCTATTTATGAAAGGTACTGATTTCCATTTCCATCTCTAGACATGAAGATTCCCTACTCGTGGGTTGGGGAGAGAGCAGACATTGAATAACACCTGGCACAAAATGTGTGCCAGTGGCTCACGCCTGTAGTATTAACTACTTGAAAGTCTAGGGTCTGAAGAATCGCAGTTCAGAACCAGCCTTGTTAGAAAAGTCTATGTGCGGGCTGGGGATATAGCCTAGTGGCAAGAGTGCCTGCCTCGGATACACGAGGCCCTAGGTTCGATTCCCCAGCACCACATATACAGAAAACGGCCAGAAGCAGCGCTGTGGCTCAAGTGGCAGAGTGCTAGCCTTGAGCGGGAAGAAGCCAGGGACAGTGCTCAGGCCCTGAGTCCAAGGCCCAGGACTGGCCAAAAAAAAAAAAAAAGAAAAGTCTATGTGCCTCTTATCTCCAATTACCTAGCAAACTACCTAAAGTAGAAAAGTGGCTCAAGTGGTAGAATGTCAGCCTTGAAGGAAGACAAGCACATGAGGCCTTGAGTTCAAGCTCCAGTACTAGCATACAAAAACATAATTTAATTAAATTAATTTTTTTAAACCTGGCACAAAATTTAAAAATTTAAAAATTGAAGAAGGGCTGTTGGATATAAACTTTTCACTGCTGAAAAATGGCTACCCCTCTAGACTAAGGACAGGCAGAGTTTCAAGTTAGTGACAATATATTGTTCATAATTTATCTCACTTTCAATCACAACAGTGACAATGTGTTCAGCAGAAGCTGAGTGCCAGTGGCTCATGCCTGTAATCTTAGCTACTCAGGAGCTGAGGTCTGAGGATCATGGCTCAAAGCTGAATGAGGCAAGAAAGCCAATGAGATTCTTATCTCCAGTTAACCAGCAAAAAAAAAGGAAGTTGAGACATGGCTCAAGTGGTACAGCACCAGCCTGGAGTGAAAAAGCTCTGGGAGATGGAGCCTCAGTATTCACCAGTGGCTCAGTACATACCTAACATGGAGCAGCAGGTGGCCTGCCTCTCTACCCCAGGCTGGAAGGAGAGGACAATGAAATCCCCTCTCACACCTGAGTCAAGAGGACAGCACAGATTCCATGAACAATGAATTAATGAATCAAGAACAAAACAAGTGAACTATACCTAACTTGAGGTTAGGGATAGGAGATAGAAAAATGGGACAGAATGATGGAAGAGGTGATAACAGTCAAGATGCATTGTACTCACAACCTGATTTATGGAATTGTAGCTTCTTTGTACAACTACTTGATAATAAGATTATTTTTAAAAAAAAAATAAAGAGGGCATAAGACAGAATATTCTGGGCTGCAACCACAAGGCTTACCAAGAACCAGTCTAGGGCTGGGGATATGGCCTAGTGGCAAGAGAGCTTGCCTCGTATACATGAGGCCCTGGGTTCGATTCCCCAGCACCACATATACAGAAAACAGCCAGAAGTGGCGCTGTGGCTCAAGTGGCAGAGTGCTAGCCTTGAGCAAAAGGAAGCCAGGGACAGTGCTCAGGCCCTGAGTCCAAGGCCCAGGACTGGCAAAAAAAAAAAAAAAAAAAAAAAAAGAACCAGTCTAGTCCATGCTTAACAATATATATAATTATTGCATGAAATTCCCATTCATAGAATGGACTATAATTACTGTTTCCACGACCAAATCAAGTATTTAAAGCATTGGCTTGAGGAAAGAACAAGAGGAAAATTTTAGGAAGAAATAAGCAATCCTAGGCTGTCTCATAGCAATGGAGAACCGAAGCAGCTCAGACCAAGTGTGCCCACAACTCTCTACAACTCTGTCCTCTCCCACAAGCCATTCAACCAATGCTCCAGCCTAGGGGGTTTTCTGGAGAGCCTTCTCCTGTCCAGGCCTCCCAAACCATTAATCAAGGAAGAGAGAGGGCTCAGCTTCAACTCCAAGTTCCTTAACTTGGTGATTTTCTTATTCAGCTCACAAAGGCTTATGGATGGCTACACCCCAAAGTATAGTGCTTTGACATGTGTGAAGTTAAGGGAAACTAGATGGACTTACAAGAGTGGGGAACATCTGGCCCATAGCCAATAAGACTCCCAAATCGAACTGGAATATGGCCTAGTGGCAAGAGTGCTTGCCTCACATACATGAAGCCCTGGGTTCAATTCCTCAGTACTACATATATAGAAAAAGTCAGAAGTAGTACTGTGGCTCAAGTGGTAGAATGCTAGCCTTGAGCACAAAAGAAACCAGGTAAAGTGCTCAGGCCCTGAGTTCAAGGCCCAGGGCTGGCAGGGAAGGAAAAAAAAAGACTCCCAAATCATGTGGTACCTGACAGGACAACTGCCTGCAGCCTCCTGCCTATAATGGTACTAAAGCTTAAACTCAGGGCCTGGGCACGGTCCCTTAGCTTTTTCCCTGATACTCTACCATTGAGCCATAGCTTAACTTCCAGCCTTTTGCTGATTTATTGACTTTCCTACTGGGTTGGCTTTGAACATCAATCCTCAGATCTCAGCCTCCTTAGTGAATTGATAATTTTGTATGGCCCTGGCATAGTGTTGTAAATAATCAAATGGACTTTGGTAGAAAAAAGGTTCCCCATCCCTGATAGGAGCTGCCTCAAAGCCAAGGTTTCTCTAACATTTCCTTGTTTGTCCTCCAAATACAGGAAGATCTCTCTGAAGTTCCCTTGTAAGACTGAAGAAACTTCTTCCAAAAGAAATACAATTTTCTCAAGTCCTCCTTTAGGAATCTCACAAAATAAGCAGGAAAATAGAGCCTGAGCTGGGTGCTAGTGGTTCATGCCTGTAATCCTAGCTACTCAGGTGTTGTAATGAACTTAATAGGTGAGATACAGAGAAGCCACATTTTGAGAGGTTAAATTGGGAATCTTTATTGGAGAGCCAGCATCTACAGGTGGGCTTCTATCTCAAAGACCTCAGCCCAGAACAGAGCTTAAAGCTTTTGAAGACAAAAACCATGGGGGGGGGGAGGAGCCTTAACAAAAGCAAACCATATTAGGAAGTAACTCAGGTACCAGCAGAACTTACCAGGCAAAGGAGTAGCTCAGGGGTCAGCTTAAAACTTTCCATATATGGGAATCAGGAACATTAGGGAGGTAATCAAGGCAGAATCAAAGTATTCTCTGTAGCAAAGTTCTCCAAAGGCTAAACAGCATGATATCTGCAATTCAATGAATGGCCTCTCTCACCTCTAGGCTTTTCAAAGCTGGGTAGAAAGCCCCCTCCACCCAGCAAGGCTGTAAGGACAAGGCATATTGCTTAGACTCGGTCTCTTTACTTCACAGAGAGCTGAGATCTGAGGATTGCAGTTCTAAGCAAGCCTGGGCAAGCAAATACAAAAGACTTTTATCTTCAGTTTAACCACCAAAAAGCTGGGAGTAATGGTGTGGTTCATGTGGTAGAGTGTCAGCCTTGAATGAAAAAGCTACACACACACACAGACACACACACACACACACACACACACACACACACACACACACACACACCCTGAAAGCTATCACCATCTCAGATAAATATTCTGAGTGTTGCTCTCAGATGACTTCTATTTTCACAGCAAGACAACTTTGGCATACCTCTGACTTCACCTTCCCATCATTGTCCTCAGTCATCTTCCAAAGTCAAGAGGAACCTGTCCCAGACTATTGGCTGTTCTTTGAGCTCATTTGTTTTTTCTAAAGGTGGTTGACTACTTGCCTAAAGTTTCCCTGACCTCTAAAAAGAGAGTATTTAAGCTTCAACCATCTTTAAGTTTTATATTTCATGTGTTTCCCAGGCACATGTGCACAGTGATGAGCTTGTAGTCTTTTCTTCTGTAACTTTGTTTCAGCAGCTTCAACCAAGGAAAGTTTGGACTGACTCCTATTTGTGTTGTGTCAGCAACAGGGCTTGAACAGGACTTTGGCACTGTCCCTTAGTTTTTTCACTCAAGGCTGGAGCTTTAGCACTTGAGCTACAAGTCTACTCCCAGCTTTTTACTGGTTAGCTGGAGATAAGAGTCTCACTTTCCTACCCAGTCTGGAACTCTGATTGTCAGATCTCAGCCACCTGAGTAAACAGAATTTCACCTATGAGTCACCAGCACCTGGCTTGGATTGGAATTCCTACACTACTTTCATCAGCTCAGAATTCCTGGTTGAACTTCTAATGTGTCACTTCCTAAAGCATGGCGTATAGAAGGCAGCAAAGTCTTCTCACTGTACCTAACTCATATATGAAGTCAAAAGTTCTGTTTGTACACCAGGTAGGAGCAATTCATGAACATAATCCTAGCTACTCAAAAGGCTGAGATCAAAAGTTTGTGGTTTGAAGCTAACCTGGACAAGAAAGGCTGTGAGACTCTAATTTCTAACCAGCCAAAAGCAGAACTGGAGGTGTGGCTCCAGTGGTAGCATACCAGTCTAGAATTAGAAAAACAAGTAAAAGCATGAGGCTCTGAGTTCAAGTCCCAATACTAGCATGCATGTGTGCACTCATGCACGCACATGTGCATACACACACACACACACACACACACACACACACACACACAGAGTTCTGCTTGGGAGCCAAGAAACCAACACAAAGATGCAAAGGTGGGGAAGTAGCAAAGACAAGAAAAGGGAAGGGCCTGGAGAAGGGACTCTGTATTCCCAGGTACCATCACAGACCCTTCTGTTCCTTTCCCCTGAAGTGGGGAGGGAGGGGTGGAAGATGAAGGTGCCAACTGGAGTCCAAACAACTTGAGTCCAAAGGCTGTCTTCATCATACATTATCTTATGGACTTTGGGGTATGGTCTTTGTGACAGATAATCCATTCAGCCATCAGCAAATGATTATGAAGTTCCTGCCACATGCCAGGTGCTGTTTTAAGTGTTAAGGAAAGAGTAATAATAAATGAAACAATCCAATAGATTTCTGATGTGTGGAGGTGATAATCCATAGGAATGGAGGAGTATATAGGTACAGAATAAACAGTAAGGACCTGCCTCACACAGTTGTTTTGAGGACTGAATTGGATCCTATGTATGAGGCTAGTTGTCCAAGATCCAATCCAGTAAATGATAGGGAATAACATACCCCAGTTGGCATTAGCAGCATGTCATTGGTAAGGACCAAAGAAATAACACACCGGAATTAAGGGAAGGACGATTGAGAATTATAAGGAGAAAGCCCAAAAAGGAGAGTTCATCTAAACTTTTTGCATCTAGGGTATAAGAAAAGGTAAGAGCCATCAGGATGTGTCCCTGCAGGTAGGGACCCTACTCAAGAATGGCTCCCAGAAATGTGCTCAGCCAGTGAAAAAGGTGTATGAATACAGGCTCCGTCCATGGCTTTAACCTGGCACAAGCAAGGACCAGAACTCTCAAATGAAATTGACAGTTGCTGCCCTCTTAAGGTCCCAGGTCTGTGTCCCCCTATGTGGTGCTAATGACCAGGGCTTCTCAATGACAAGGTCTCCTAAAAGGCAAGTCACTCTCTTGAAGAAAGAATGTTGTTTTTTTTTGGGGGGGGGGGCGGGGTAGGGATAGAGGGGTGCTGGTACTGGGGCTTGAACTCAGGGAGATAAGAATTAATTGGAGATGAGAGTTACACAGACTTCCCTACCTGGGCTGACTTTGAATAGTGATCCTTGGATCTCAGCCTCTTGAATAATGTACACACAATGAATAGAACTTATTGGAGGAAATAAATTCCTTCCCATTCTGAAGGTCAGGACTCCAAGATCAAGGTGTCAGCATTTGGCCAGGGCATGAAAGAAGACTTCTGATTCCTGCCCCCTAGTGTGGTTCAAACACACACACACTGGCCAGCAAGTCTCTGAGTTCCAACTTGTAAATTAAAATAAACAACCTAGGCCATGCAGAGTCAGCAGATGCAAGTCTCCAGTGCCCAAACCACCAGGAGAGCAGTAGGAAACCCTGAGAGTGAGGCAAACCAAACAAACGCCAGTGGGATGGACATTCCCAAAGCAGGCCCTCAATTGCCCGGTCCTGTGGACGTGAGCCAACATGGAGGTCTGCCCCAGGAGTGTCTTATCAATATTAAATTCCTGGTCACACTCCCTCCTGTGCATTATAATACAGCTCTTTAAAAGTCTCTGGTGTATTTAATCAAGCATACAGAATCTACTGGTCTTACTGAGAAATGACCACACACCAATAGTTCAAAATGAACTACAAACCATCTGGAAACTCTGGAAAAAAAATAACTAGAAGCAAACATAGTACTTGCTTTCTTCCAAGCATTAAAATATATATGCCCAGCTGGGGTGAAACTTGCTAAGAGTGCATGGGGTCTGGGCTCTCATCACCATGGCTAAAGAATGTGTGTGTGTGTGTGTGTGTGTGTGTGTGTGTGTGTACATACTGTGCTTCAAAGGGGTTTATTGTGTTTCTAAATTTCTAAAATCAAAACCTTATTTCCCTAGCTTAAATTTATCTATACTATTTACCAGACAGTATAAAACCAGTGTTTTATTAGAAATATGTTCATTTTGTCTTAGGGCAAACTTACAACTTGTAGAACATGAGGGATAATTAAGTTTTCATCTAGGGTTACAGACTCAAAGTCAAAAGCTTTGTCAGGCTGGCTGCTGGTGGTTCACACCTATAATCAATCCTGGCTACTCCAGAGGCTGAGATCTGGAGATTGTGGGCTGAAGCCAATCTGGACAGTAAAACCCATGAGACTCTTATCTTCAATTAACCATGAAAATGCTGGCAGTGAAGGTACTGTAAGGTTCAAGGAGTAGAGAACTAGACTTGAGTTAAAAAAAAAAAAAGCTAAGGGCCCTGAGGTCAAGCCCCAGTACGGAAACTCAAACACACACACACACATACACACACACATAAAGTGGTATCAGAAAAATCACTATCCTATCATTTCAAAGAGTTCTGTGGTAGTGCTTTGAAAACAGAGATTTAAGATTCTATGTTTTAAACACAGAAGAAAGCTATTTTGACTAATTTAGTTTTACAAGCTATGTGAGAAACCAAATTAAAAATATTAGTGTTGGGGCTGGGAATATGGCCTAGT
This sequence comes from Perognathus longimembris pacificus, assembly GCF_023159225.1. NCBI lineage: Eukaryota > Metazoa > Chordata > Mammalia > Rodentia > Heteromyidae > Perognathus > Perognathus longimembris. The sequence continues at coordinate 64,062,052 of NC_063163.1, forward strand.
GGTAGAGTGCTTGCCTAGCATACATGAAGCCCTGGGTTCAATTCCTCAGCACCACATAAACAGAAAAAGCCAGAAGTGGTGCTGTGGCTCAAGTGGTAGAGTGCTAGCCTTGAGCAAAAAGAAGCCAGGGGCACTGCTCAGGCCCTGAGTCCCAAGACCCAGCACTGGTGGCTCCACGCCTGTAATCTTAGCTACTCAGGAGGCTGAGATCTGAGGACTGCAGTTCAAAGCCAGCCCAGGAAAGTCTGTGAGACTCTTATCTCCAAATAACAACCAGAAAACTGGAAGTGGAGGCGTGGCTCAAAGTGATAGAGCAGTAGGCTTAAGTGAAAAAGCTCAAGGACAGTGCCCAGGCCTGAGTTCAAGCCCCACTACCAATAATAATAATAATAATGATGATGATGATGATGATGATGAATCAGTGTTAGAACAGTGACATACTGGTTATTATGGACTGACAGCAACATATATACCCAACACTACTCAACTTAAAATCAAAACATACTAACAGATGAGAAAGGGAAAGAAAATATATATCATCCAACAATATGTATCAAGATGAGCTAGAGAAGTATTTCTATTTAGAAATTCCATTTTAAATGACCCTGCCTTTGAAACAACCACCCAAAATAATCATTATACAGGGATGTCAGAGCAAGTTTGATTTGTTAAAGCACAGTACCAAAAAGTGATCATGAAATATGATATCTACATGCTAGTTCATATAGGTGATAAATCCAATCAGTAGTCTTTTAGAGAGACACTGGAAGAACCACAGGTGGACAGAAAAGAGTTACATGTAAACTAATACAAGCAGTACATCCAATTGTATAAATAAAGACATTACAGTTGCAAGTCTAAAAAAATACATGTAAAAGGTGACTGGAATAAATACGCAAAAGTGAAAAAAATTAGTATTGGAGTAATCACATTGGGCATGTGCCTGAACCCTGGTAATATTCCTAGTACTTTTTGCTTGTTACTTTTTGTGCTGGTACTAGAACTTGAACTCCAGGCCTCAAGTTCTTGCTTAGCTTTTAACTCATGGCTGGTTCTTTACCACTTGAGCTACAGCTCCATTTCTGCCTTTTTGAAGATTAATTAAAGATAAGAGGCTGATGAATTTTTCTGCTTCAGCTGGCTTTGAATCACAATCCTCAGATCTCAGCCTCCTGAGTAACTAGGATTTCAGGCATAAGCCACTGGTGCCTGGCAATTCCTTGCACTTTTTAAAGGGATGGTTTGTGTTTCAAAGCATCTTAGAACTCGGTTTCTCCCAGGAACTGGCTTGTCCAGGCAGAAGAATGACAGCAATGGTAGCCCCTGGTCCAGCCCTAGGCAATGTAACACTCCTTACTTTTCCATCATCATTCAGCTTATAAGTACAAGACACAACTACTGCTATCGGTCTCTAAGATCTAAATCTCCCTGCACTGCTGAAGGAAACAGCAAGTCACTCACCATTCGGTCCTTAATATAATCACTCCAAATCATAACACAGCTAAGCCTCAGCCTTCAGACTTACGTAACTTCATTCTCAGACCCAGAAGATAGAAGCCAGTGAGAAAAGATCACAATAGATAATGTGGAAAATCCCAGTTTCTAGGACACAGGCAAGTTACCAAGTCATGCATCACTTGTGTGCCATATCCTTGTACATATGTTGTTTTTTGGGGGGGAACACTCCTACGGATCTGCCAGCCACAGCCCTACATCAAATCCCTTCCTGCCTATGCCCTATTTGTGAATGGCCCACAGGTTAGCAATGGTTGTTATATTTTTGAAACACTGTAAAATACAAACAAATAAAAATACGCAATGAGAGACTGTATTCAGCCCTCAACGCCCAATATATTCATTATCCAGCCCTTTATAGTCAAAATTTGCTGACCCTTGCAGGAAAGTAAGCTTTATTAGTGCTTTAAAAGATAAACTGAGGGGCTGGGGATATGGCCTAGTGGCAAGATATACATGAGGCCCTGGGTTCAATTCCCCAGCACCACATATGCAGAAAATAGCCAGAAGTGGTGCTGTGGCTCAAGTGGCAGAGTGATAGCCTTGAGCAAAAAGAAGCCAGGGACAGTACTCAGGCCCTGAGTCCAAGCCCCAGGACTGGCCAAAAAAAAAAAAAAAAAAAAAAAAAAAAGATAAACTGAGGCACATTAACATTTTTAACAGTTGAATTGATCAATAGGTATTTGTGAGAATCAGACATTACCAGACTATGGTCTGGGATTCTGCCAGAGGAATTTGAAGGGAAGGATTTTATAAGAAGAATGTTAGAGCAGAGATCAATTATTTGACAGATAAAAGTGAGAGAAGTTGTCTCATATGGATTATCCCAGTGGAAAGTCCCTACTTGTATAGCTAATACTCTGTGGTCCCTTGTGATTGACTAAGATAATGTTTCATTTGGTTTACACACAGCCCAGGGCACTGGCCCCATCTCAAGCTGATAAACACCTGCTCAGTTATTCCAGCATGCAAACTTTTAGAAGCTAATAAATACTGTGCATCTAGCTTGATTATCTCAATATTTTAAATAGTTTCCTAAACATTCAACTGTAAACATATGTTTTTTTCTGATACTAGGGCTTGAACTCAGGACCAAAGTGCTCTCTCTCATCTTTCTGAGTAGTTAAGATTATAGACATGAGCCACCAGCACAAGACTTATTTATTTTTGTGCCAGTACTGGGCTTGAACTCAGGGCTTCTGTCTCTCCCTTAGCTTTTTCCACTTAAGACTAGTGCTCTACCATGTAAGACATACCTTCCTTTTCAGCTTTATGCTGGTTAGAAATTTCTGCCAAGGCTGGCTTTGAACCTTGTTCCTCTTATCTCTGCCTCCTTGAGTAGCTAGGATTGCAGGTGTACGAGTCAAGTACTCTTGCCACTAGGCCATATTCCCAGCCCGATTGCAGGTGTAAATCACTAGTACCAGGTAGAAAAACACTATTTTTCCACTAATAATTGAGAGATACATGTGTAAAAGGAAACAATGACCATACTATTACTAGTAAACACAAAATTTAATTTTTAAAGCATATAACAATTAGATCCCTACTATCCAAAGTCTATACAGTCTTATTACAAGAGTTTTAGAAGGATACATGAATTCCAAAACTAAAAATGTTCATCTCTAGGGACTAGTAAAAAGAAAGGATTTCAGTTTACATTCATCCTTTTTCTTTTTACACACAAGGTCTTGAATTGCTTTTTGCAATTCTTGTTGTATTACTTTCATTTGTTTTTTTTTTTAACACTTGGTCTGCTATGGGAATGGAAACTGCTAGAAAGCTCCAAGTTTGCTGGATTCACACTTAAAATCCTCTTGCCAAAGCCTCCCAAGTACTGGGGTTAGCAAGTGTGTGCCACCATGCCCAGCTCTTTCTTGAAATTCTTAAGACAACAATACAATGTTCAAATAAATGCTCTAGTCTATAAAATTTTTTTTAATGCCCACAATCCTAGCTACTCAGATCATGGTTTGAAGCTAGCCTGGGCAGGAAAGTCTGATGTTTTTTCTCCATTTAACCACCAAAAAGCCAGAAGTAGAGGTGTGGTTCAGGTGGTAAAGAGCCAGCCTTGAGTGAAAAAGCTAAGAAATACTGCCCTGCCCCTGAGTTCAAGCCCCAGTACACACACACACACACACACACACACAAAGAAGGAAAAGAAAGGTAGTGATGGTTAATGAAAAACTCACTCTTTTTGCTTCAAAGACTTTCGGCTTTGCTTATAATTTTCTTGTTACATTATCTATATTATAATCAGAAGTAAATTGAAATGTTCACAATATCGATAACAATATCATGCCTATTATTTGAATTAGGTGAAAGAACTCATTTGGGGGAAAATTACTTTTATATATCCTATAGTCATCACCAAAACAACTTGAGATGTATAAACAGTAAGCCAATCAAGGAAATAAAATTAAATTATAAAATATATTCAATATAAAAGCCAGCCCAAAAAAAAAAGAAGGCTGGAGAAGATTGTTTTAAATGGAATATATAGAACACAATAAGCAAGATAGTACATTTTAATCTGTAATTACATTGAACTTAATGGGCTAAACATTCTGTTTACAAACACATTCATATGGGATACCTAACTATATGTTTGGTTTGAATTCACATTTGCAGCTGTAAAATCTCAGTGTTAATTTCTCAATCCTAGATAGAATAAATGGGCAGGAAACCCATTAGAATAGACAAATCTTGCCGGGTACTGGTGGTTCATATCTACATCCTAGCCACTCGAGCGTCTGAAATCTGAGGATCCCAGTTCAAAGCCAGCCCAGGCAGGAAAATACATGAGACTCATTTCTCCAACTAGCCAGAAAAAAGCCAGAAGTAGAGTTGTGGCTCAAGTGGTAGGATGCCAATCTTGAGCAGAAAAGCTAAGGAAGAGTTCAAGGCTCTGAGTTCAAGCCTCAGAGCCAGCATTTAAAAAAAAAATAATAATGATCATCCTGAACCACACTATCAAATGCCTTGTCCTTGCTGAGATTTTCATACTCCATCCACTAACAGCACAAATTCTTTTTGACAACTCATATGATATTCACCAAAATAGATCCTATTTAGGGTTACAAAATATAACCTAAACAAATTTTATAGAAATGAAATAATATGAAGTATGTTTGGGGACCACAATGAAATTAAATCAGAAATCAATAACAGGAAACATCTGGGAAGCACCCCAATATTGTAAATTAAACATGATTTTAAATACTCTGACTGAAAGAGAACACCACAGGAAAATGTGGAAATACTCTTAATTCAATGAAAGTGAAAACAATCTACCAAAAATCATGGATATGTACATAACAGTGGAAAAGTAGCATATTAAATGTTTATGTTAGAAAATATAAAAAATATAAGAATATAAGAATATAAGAAAAATAAGGCCTCAAACCAACCTTCTAAGGCTATACCTGAAAGAACTACAAAAAGGGAGGAGAAACTAAGTCAAAGGCAATCAGAAAGAAGGAAATAGAACTAACAGCAGAAATCAGTGATATATGCAATCAGCGAAGTGACTAGAGAAAAATGGATGAAACCAAAAACTGATTCTTTTAAAATATTTATAAAACTGGCAAAATACCTAAAATACAGATAGAAAATACAAATTATTTATAACAGAAGTAAAAAAGAAACACCAATACAAATTCTAGATATCAAAATGACATTAAGGAAGGAAATATTATTTTCCCATAAATTCAAATTTTTGGATAGATGGACAAATTCCTTGGAAGACTAAAAATTCCAAAGTTAACTTAGGTTGAAATAGATAACCCAAATAGTTTTATATTAAAAAAAAAAACTAAGTGAATTCATTATTTGAAGTCCTTCAGACAAAAAAGCTCAAGACAGAAAAAATAATTTGAAGAGATAACAGTTTCTTTGATGAAGTCTACAAAACAACATAAAGAAATACACTCAATTCTATCTTCTAGAAAACAGAGGGGAAAAAAACACTTCCTAATTCATTTTATGAGGCTGGTATCAAACTATTAACACAACTTAACTGAAGTAATGACAAGGAAATAAAACTTCAGGCAATATCTCTCAGAAATAGCCCCTAGAACATTTCTGTGCCATCAGTAGATATCAGCCAATTGAATCCAGAAAATATTTTTTTTTCTTTTTTTTTGGCCAGTCCTGGGCCTTGGACTCAGGACCTGAGCACTGTCCCTGGCTTCTTCCCGCTCAAGGCTAGCACTCTGCCACTTGAGCCACAGCGCCGCTTCTGGCCGTTTTCTGTATATGTGGTGCTGGGGAATCGAACCTAGGGCCTCGTGTATCTGAGGCAGGCACTCTTGCCACTAGGCTATATCCCCAGCCCCCAGAAAATATTTTTAAAAAGGTAACACATCATGATGATCAGTGAGGTTTATTCTGAGCATGTAAAGTTGATTCAACATTCTTAAATATTAACTCTCAGTAAACTGGAATTAAAGGGAACTTCCTCAACCTGATAAAAGGTGCCAAAAGATGAACTCTGGCATCATAATTTGCAGTAAAATACACAATGTTTCTCTCATAATCAGAAGCAAGGAATAGGGAATGGAAAGGGTATCTGATTTTACCCCTACAACATCCTAGACAACCTAGATAGTATAACAATTTAAATATAAATAAGTCTTATCAATTGCAAGGCAAGAAATAAATGTATTCATAGATGTATAACCATCTACACAAGAAATCGCAAGCCACTACCAAAAAAACCCTACTAGAACCAAGGAATGAGTTTAGCAAGATCATAAGTTTTAAGGTTATGTGTTTATTTTATTTTATTTTATTTTGTTAAGGTGATGTACAGAGGGTTAAGGAGGGTTATGAGTTTTTAAGGTTAACACAAAAAATTATATTTCTATATACTAATAATGAAAAATGAAGCTGAAACTTTTTGGTACTACTATGAACAATGGCAACAAAAAATCATTAAATTGATATATATCTTTCAGATAGATGCAAGAGTTGTATGATTAAAAACTATAAATGCTGAAGCTGGGTGCCAGTGGCTCACACCTATAATCCTAGCCATTCAGTAGGCTGAGATCTGAAGATCACTGTTCTAGACTTATTAACTCCAGATTTTGTGTTCTTTGTCAGAGAGGGGAGTATATCCTACATATTTAAACTGTTGGCCACATTTTATGTTTTTAAAAATGGATAAACAGGGGCTGGGAACATGATTTAATGGTAGAGTGCCTAGCATGCACAAAGCCCTGGGGTCAACTCCTCAGCACCACATAAACAGAAAAGGCCAGAAGTGGAGCTGTGGCTCAAGAGGTAGAGTGCTAGCCTTGAGCAAAAAGAAGCCAGGGACAGCTCTCAGGCTCTGAGGTCAAGCCCCAGGACATGGGGAAAAAATGGATAAACAATGTATTACATGTATGGTTTATACACATACGAACATGTATAAATCTCAACAACAGTCGATGAGATGAGGTCTTGCAAACTATTTGTCAGGGTTGGCCTCAAATTGTGATCCACCTGATCACTTGCCAAGCAGCTGGGATTACAGACATGAAACACCATAGTCAATACAGGAAATACTTTTCAAATCAAGCAAGAGATGTAACACGTACACTGATAGAAAAGTCAATTATGTCTAAGTTCCAATTCTGTCCCAAACTAAGGTACAGAATCACAAAGTCAGAATCTCAGAACGATTCTTTCTTTTTTTTTTAATTGTTATATAGATAATGTACAGAGTAGTTACAGTTACATAAGTCTGGTAATAAGTGCATTTCTTTTTTAACAATATCACCCCTTCCCTTGTTCTCTCCCAGTTTTCCCCCTCTCATCCCCACACACAAATTGAATAGTTCATTTTCAACACAGTGACTAGTGAGTGCCACTGCTGCATTTGTTCACCTTTGTCCCTCCATTTCTGTGCCCCCTCTTACCCTCCCAAAGCAGGATTCTTTCTTAATTGAAGAAACCAATTTTAAAAGGTAAAGCAAAGGAGCTAAAACTCATGCAATTCTAAACAATAACAATAGTAAATATGGAGAAATCATATTATCTAGTTTCAAGACTTACTGTGTAAATAACTCAAGTAACTCAATCTAGAAACAAATCTTCACAATGTAGCCAATTGATTTTTGAGAAAGATTTAAGACATTTCAATGGAGAAATGATAGTCTTTTCAAACAATTGTACAGGAACAATCAAGTCATCTTTTACTTTACATAAAATATGAGGCTATAAAACCTCTAGAAGAAAACATTCTGTGTGGCAAAGACAAAACAAAAAATTTAAATTGCTTTTCAAAGTCACTGTAAAAAAAATATGAAAACACTACAAGAAAATGTTTGCAAAACACCTACTGAATACAAGAATTTTATCTAAAATATATAAAGAGCTTTCAAAGCTTAATAATAAGATAGAACTAATGTTAAGCTGCAGCTGCTCATACCTACAACCATAGCTACTTAGGAGGATGAGAACAGAAAGATCACATGTGAGGCCAAAACAAAGCACAGATATTTATCAGACCCCTTTAGAGCCAAGAGTTGGCCAATAATGGTATGTGCCTGTCATCCCAAATGATATGGGAGGCTGAAAACAAGACAATCTAGGCTCTAGGTGAGCATAGGTAGAAAAGTTCAGGAGACTCCATCTCCACAAAGGGAAGTTGGGTGCTGTGGTATGTGCCTGTGATCCCAGTAAAAACTAGAAGCTTAAAACAGGAGGATGCTAGGCTCAACCTCACACTCATGTTAGAAGTGAAATAAGACCCTATCCTAAATATAACCAGCAGAAAATAGGGCTTGAAGCATAGCTTAGTGGTAGAGTACTAACCTACCAAAGCAAAAGGTCCTCTATTCAAATCCCAGGACTGAAAGAAGAAAAAATAAACAATTTTCTTTTTTAAAAAATTTACAAATAAATACACTATTTATATACCTATGAAAATTGGGTAGGGCCGTGCTGGTAATACCAAAGGTTGACAGGGAAGCAGAGCAAACACCACTCCTCTGTGTATGTTGGAAAGTAGATTTTTTTCTTTTCTTATAAATATAAACCAGTATTTACCATATGACCTAGAAATTCCATTCCTTGGTATTTATCCAAGAGACATAAAGCCAAATGTTCATTTTTAAAAAACAGGGCTGGGAATATGGCCTAGTGGCAGAGTGCTTGCCTCATATACATGAAGCCCCAAGGTTCAATTCCTCAGTACCACATACATAGAAAAAGCCAGAGTGGTGCTGTGGCTCAAGTGGTAAAGGTCTAGCCTTGAACAAAAGAAGCTCAGGTACAAGGCCCAGGCCCTTAGTTCAAAACCCAGGACTAGCAAAAAAAAAAAAAAAAAAAAAAAAACAACTATACCTATATGTTTATTCTTGCTTTATTCACAATAGCTCTTCAGCTGATGACTAGCCAGGCACTATGATATAACCGCACAACAGAATACTCGCAGCAACAAAAAGAAACTGGTTACTGACAGAGCAACACGTGTGCAAATGCCATACTGATTTCACTGTGTGAGTGAAGCCAAACTCTAAAGATTGCCTGATGTAAAATTTCATTTCACTTAATGTTCTGGAAAATGGGCAAAACAGATGAGTGGAGACCCAGGATCCGGGAACTGGAGAGAACTGTTTAGGAACAGGCTAAGAAATGCTCTGAAGATTGAACATGAGCTGGGTATCTGACTACAGTGGCAGGATCTTTGGGATACTGGTTCTAGGACCCACCACAGAAACACCAAAAACAAAAGATGCTCAAGCCAGTGCAGGTGACTCATGCCTGTAATCCCAGCAACTCAGGAAGCTGAGAGCTGAAGATCATGTTCAAAGCCAGCCAAGGCAGAAATGTCTATGAGAGTCTTATCTCCAACTAAGCAGCAAAAAGCTGAATCAACACACAAAGTAGGGATTAATCAGATATGCAAAAGATCAGGGGCAGTGGGGATGTCTGACATCAACTACTGACCAGGTAGGCAATTCCTTTCTAGTTGTACAGAAATCATGACATCTTGTTACTAACCCTTCTATACTGGGATTCAAAATAATGCCTTGTGAGCTTCCTGCTGTCGATTCAGGGTTTCCCTTTCCTCCAGATTAGAGCTTCTTTCTGGCACTAGGTGGCCATAAACTCCTTTATCCACTCTTTAAGAAAAAAAAAAAAGATGATGTGAAAAAAAAGAGTGCCAGCCTTGGGCAAAAAAGAGCCAAGTGAGAGCTTGAGGCCTTGAGTTCAAGCCCCAGAAGTGGCACAAAAGAAAGAAAGAAAAGAAAACTTTAACATATGTAGTATTTTTTTAAGGTGGTTTTTTTTTTTTTTTGGAGAGAAAAAAAACACAACAGAGCCTGGACATGGTAGTAAATACTTGTAATCCCAAACTTGAGAGGCTGAAACAGGAGGATCCGAGTTCAAGACCTTGAATCAAAAACAAAACAAAGCAAAGACACAAAGGAAAAGTGGCATTCCAGTCCAGTGTACACCTCTATGTATACTCACCCCTGCCATCCCATGAGACCTATGCTACCTGAACCATGGCCACTCCCACCCCAGTGCTAGTTAAAGGATTATTGTGCGCTCCAGTGACTAAGACATATTTATTTCTCTATGTGTGTGTATGTGTGTGTTAGTGCTGATACTGAGACTTGAACTCAGGGTCTGGCTGCTGTCCCTTAGCTTTCTCATTCAAGGCTGGTGCTCTACCACTTGAGTCACAGCTCCACTTCCAGTGTTTTGCTGTTTAATTGAAGAGAAGAGTCTCATGGGCTTTCCTGGCTGGGCTGGCTTCGAACTGTGATCCTCAGGTCTCAGCCTCCTGAGTAACTAGGATTTCAGGTGTGGGCTACCAGCACCTAGCACACTTCTATTCTTTAAAAGAAGGTACACATTCTAAAATTGGTGGTGTTTATGAACATTGCTTCCTTTAATGAATGACAGTGGCTGAAACGTCTGAACAAAATGCATTTTTCAAGTCATCAAGGTGAAGTTTAGATACAAATTCTGATCCTCTACATGGACAATACACTTTTACTTCTAAATCTGGGTACCAGTGGCAAACATTTGTATTCCTAGCCACTTAAGAGGCTGAAATCTGAGGATCATGGTTTAAACCTAGCCCAGGAAGAAAAGTCTGAGAGATTCTTACCTTTAATTAACCATTAAAAAGTCCTAAGTAGAGGTATAGCTCAAGTAGTAAGAGCACCAGACGAGTGAAAAAACTAAGGCACAAGGCCCAAACCTTGAGTTCGAGCCTTAGTACCAGCACAAATAAGCAATAATAATCATTTTTATTTCTAGATATCAGTCATGGTCCTAATGTTGTGGAAGCAAACTCCATTTTAACATCACAAGCCACTGAGCTGGTTCCCATGGCTCTTACCAGCTACTGTAATCTCAAATCTTGGGTTCCAGAGATGAGATAATGCTGGCATATTACAGCTAATGAGCCTTAATGCCCTGGAAGAGTCAATGCTTTCACATAGGCTTTTCAGAATAAACCTATTTTTCCAGCCCAGTAGATTTTCTTGCCAAGCAAGATTTGATTTCAAAATTACACTAAGTTCTAGAAATTCAGGTTTCTTTCTTACATACTCTCACATTTCAGCAGAGTGTGAGCAAACCTTATGACCCATGTTCCTGCCCTCTGGGGTGTGGAAAGAAAACAATCCACTGGGAAGAATTACGCTCCCATTGCCCGGGCTTTGACTGACAGGACTCATGGGACTCTGGGAATCTCCTAGTGGAATTGTGTTTAGCTGGTTGCTATTGAATCTCTGTGCCTGTGCTTGTTTGTTTAAGCTCTGTCTCCTGCTTTTGAAGACTTCTCTGAAGTAACTCTCCAGCTTAGGTACATTGTGCGTGTGTGCGCGCGCGCGTGCACACGCACATGCGCGTACTAGTACTTGAACTCATTGCCATGCTCTCCTTTTTCCACTCAAAGCTGGCACTCTTCCACTTGAGACTCACCTCCACTTCCAGTTTTCTGCTAGATAAGAGATAAGAGTCTTATGGACTTTCCCACCTGGACTGGCTTTACACCTAATCTTCAGACCTCAGCCTCCTAAACATCTAAAATTACAGGTGTGAGCCACTTGATCTATATAAATCAAGGAAGGAGTTGCAAGGACTGTAAGGAGGATAGGTACAACTCTGAAAAGGCTGTGGGGCATACAGTTATAGCTCTGGGGTAGAGGACTTGCTGAGCATGTGCTGGACTCTGGGTTCCATACCCACAGTGGCAGCCAATGGACCCCAAGACTAGGAAGTATCACAGGGCCTGGAAAGCAAATGGCCATGGGCTTTAGAAACTTCAGCATTCTTAGATGGAAGGCTTCCCAACTGAAATCATATGGTAAGCATGACGATTTTTAAGTTAAAAAATTGTATCTCTTTTTTAGGCAAATTTTGCAATAAGAAATGTTTTTAGGGGGTTGGGGATATGGCCTAGTGGCAAGAGTGCTTGCTTCGTATACATGAGGCCCTGGGTTCAATTCGCCAGCACCACATATACAGAAAATGGCCAGAAGTGGTGTTGTGGCTCAAGTGGCAGAGTGCTAGCCTTGAGCAAAAAAAAAAAAAAAAAAAAAAAAAGAAGCCAGGAACAGTGCTCAGGCCCTGAGTCCAAGCCCAGGACTGGCCAAAAAAAAAAAGAAAAGAAATGTTTTTAGGATTAACTAAAACCTGTGATACAAATTTTCACTTATATAATCTCAAGCATACACTACAAAAAGAGAAAATGAAAAGTGAAGAGAAATACATATTAAAATATTATTTTGCTTGAACAATGGACCTAGGCAAGATTTTCCTCAACTTTCTTTATAATAAATAGATACATAAATGTTTAATTTGCCAAGATATATTTCTAGCATTGCCAGTGTTAGAAACATTAATATAATGTTTGTGTGTGCTGATAATGGGGCTTACGCTCAGGACCTGGGCACATTCCCTTAGCTTTTTCCCCTTAAGGTTAAAAGTAAAACCACAGCTCTACTTTTAATTTTTTGTTGGTTAATTGGAGATGAGAATCTCATGGACTTTCCTGTCCTGTCCGGCTTCCAACTGTGCTCCTCAGAGCTCACCCTCCTAAGTAGGTAAGATTACAGGTGTGCCCTGTTATCTTTGAGATGGTCCCTAACCCTGCCCACTGTTTCCTCAACATTTATTTGTCCAAGGCCAAGCTTCTTTGCGCCTTCACAATGGTTCTCTGTGTTAGAACTGCTTTCCTCCTGTTCCTGTTTTACCAGAAGCACAATAATTTGTGTGTGTGTGCACACACGCGCATGCACGTGCACACGCACACACGCAGCATCCCTGATATTTAAACTCAGGGCCTGGACACTGTCCCTTAACTTTTTCCTCTCAAGACTAATGTTCTATGACTCAAGTCACACCTCCCCACCCAGCTTTTTGCTGGTTTATTAGAGCTAAGAGTTTCATGAATATTTCTGCCTGTGCTGGCTTTGAACTGTGATCCTCAGGTCTCAGACTCCTGAGTAGCTAGGATTCCAGGTGTGAGCCACTGCTGCCCAGCTAGGAGGTACAATTTCTGAAGCACACAATTCCTCACAGGAATTACACTAGTCAGATTTGCACATCCTTTTCTGGTTCCCTTCCCCATGCCTGGCCCACCACCCTTCTGAACAGACACTTCTCAACCCTTAACCCATTCATTTCACACTAAAATACAGACAGCCCTTAGATCCTTAGTTGTAGTGGTTTTCATCACCCGATATACTTACAACCTTCGGTGCCTGTCACTTACATAGTTCAAGATTGTATATGAAATGATAACATCATAAAATAATTACTATTTATGCCAAGTATTTTCCTTGTCTTGTAAAGACAACATAATACCCCTAAAATGAACTCCACAAAGAAAGCCTCACCTTTTATTCAAGTCATTATAAATGTTCTCACATTATGGAGGCTCTCCATTTGTTGACATTATACTGTGATAAAGATATGTTAGCCTGAATTAATTTAATTAGGCCAGTTTTAGATATTTATAGAAATCATCTGCTAGACTGTTTTTCTAGAGGTTAGAGGAGCATGCAAAGAAAGTTAACAGAAGTGGGCATGAGGGTACACACCTATAATCCCAGCACTCAGGAGACTGAGATTGCTTGAGCTCAGAAATTCAACTAGCCTGCATAACATACCAAGAAGGTTCCCCAAACCACCTCAAAACAAAATTTTAACATAAATATATTTATTATTCTTGGTATGACTTCTTCACATGTACTAGCTCTGGTAATCTTATAAGTAAGTTTTATAAAAAGAACCATATAAAGAAAGTAGCACAGAGCTATATTCTGTTACCAAGAAGAAAGAAATCTAAATGCTTGAGAGTTAGGAAAGAGTCTGGAGATAAAACTCCTTTCTATGTTTTGCTGGTACTGGGACTTGAACTCAGGGCTTCATGCTCTCTCGACTTGCTTGCTCAGGTATGGTGCTCTACAATGAAACCAAACCTCCAGCCCAGCTTTTTGCCAGTTGAGTAGAGATGAAAGTCTCATAGACTTTTCTGCCTGGGCTGTTTTCAGGTCACAGTCCTCCAGATCTCAGCCTCCATAGTAGCTAGCATTACAGGTGTGAGTCACAAGCAGCTGGCTCAGGGGATAAAACTTCTAATGGCAATCAATACAAGACCTAGGTTCAGAAAGCACTGTGAGCTGAACATGTCTGAGAAAGCAAAAAGTGACTGGTTATAAAGACACAGCCTCAGCAAGGCCTCAATAAAGAATACACTGGAGAGAGAGAAGCCAGAAGCAGGAACTCTGCCAAATGAGAAACTAGAAATATTACAGCAACACATTACATATCCACATTTCAGATCCCATTCCATAATTACAGAAATTAGACATGTATGTATTTAAATTATCTTTAAGTAGTTGTACAAAGGAGTTGCCATTTAACAAAGTCTTTTTTTTTTTTTTTTTTTTTGGCCACTCCTGGGGCTTGGACTCAGGGCCTGAGCACTGTCCCTGGCTTCTTTTTGCTCAAGGCTAGCACTCTGCCACTTGAGCCACAGCGCCAGTTCTGGCCATTTTCTGTATATGTGGTGCTGGAGAATCGAACCCAGGGCCTCATGTATATGAGGCAGGCACTCTTGCCACTAGGCCATATCCCCAGCCCTAACAAAGTCATTTCTAAATACACTGTATCTTGATCAATGTCATCCTTTACACACACACACACACACACACACACACACACACACACACACACACACATATATATATATATTCCTAATATGACATTTCTGCCACTTCAATAGTTTATGTTGCTAGACCTCCATATTGGTAGATCCCACAAGCAGATATTCAACCAATCATACCACACACTGAAAATATTCACACACAAAAAACTGTGCCTTTACTAAACATGTACAGACTTTTCTGTTGTCATTATTCAGTGCAATTACTAACCTATGTGGCTTAGCAACTCTTTCTCCAGCATTACACTGCTTTAAGGGATGATACAACTTAAAATGTGTGGACACATGTCTATAAGTTTTCTGTAAATACCAAGCCATTTTGTTTAAGGGTCTTGAGCATTCTTGGATTTTGGTACCCACATGAGCTACTAAAACCAATCCCCCCAGAAATGCTGAAGAACAACTCTATCATAGTCACCCCCAGAAGGACTTTGGGTTTTGTTTTTGTTTTTGCTGGTACTGGGTCTTGAAGTCACACTATTGCTTGGCTTCTCTGCTAGAGGCCTGCACTCTACCAATGGAGACACAGCTCCACATCCCGCTTTTCACTGCTTCATTGGAAGTAAGTTTCGCAGACTTCTTTTTTTTTTTTTTTTTTGGCCAGTCCTGGGCCTTGGACTCAGGGCCTGAGAACCGTCCCTGGCTTCTTCCCGCTCAAGGCTAGCACTCTGCCACCTGAGCCACAGCACCCCTTCTGGCCATTTTCCATATATGTGGTGCTGAGGAATGGAACCGAGAGCTTCATGTGTAGGAGGCAAGCACTCTTGCCACTAGGCCATATTCCCAGCCCAGTTTCACAGACTTTTTCTGCCCTTGCTGACCTTGAACTTCAACTGTCAAATCTCAGCCTTCGGAGTAGCTAAAATGACAAGCATGAGCCACCAGCACCAACTAAGGAGTTTCTTTATAAAACTTCTTAGCTGGAGAAGAGAAGCCTTGCTATTTGGGAGAGGCCCCTCAGATGCGATCCCATATAGAAATCCCCACAACATCCCGGGGCTGTGGGTATCACCCTCAGTGGACAGTGAGAAAGTGCAGTTTAGAAGCTAAGAAACTTGCCAAAACCACAGACCCTGTCAGGACTGGCCCCAAACCCAACTGACCTGAGCGTGGGTTCTGAACCATGAGTTCTCCAAAGCAGGAGGTACTCATGTCTGTGCCACTGGCAAGATCAGATGGGCATTTTTCTGTCTCCCCTGGCCTGCTTTAAAAACTAAACCCACATTAAAAAAAAAACAAAACTGTTCTGCCAAGACCAGAGCCAGAAACCTTCTGTGCTGTTGTCCACAGTGAGCCAAAGGGGTACAGAAACCACAGCTTCAGATCCTGTAGGAAGAAGGCAGCCGGAAGCTCATTAGCAGCATCCTTCTCTGGGATCTCATGTTACAGCCCTCGTCTTCACAAGAGACAGAGGAAGCCAAGAAGATGGTGGCTGTAATCCCAGCTATTCAGGAGGCTGAGATCTGAGGATCATGGTTTCCTGCCAGGGCAGGAAAGTCAGGAAACTCTTATCTCCAATTAGCCACCAAAAAGCCTGATGTGGAACTGTGATTCAAGTGACAAAGAGTGCCAAAAAATGGAAAAAGCTAAGAGAGAGGCCCAGAACTGACCTCCTCCTCCACCTCCTTCTCCTCCTCCTCCTCCTCCTCTTCCTCCTCCTCCTCCTCCTCCTCCTCCTTCTCATCATCATCATCATCATCATCATCAACATCATCATCATCATACTATAATAACAGTTATATGAATATGGGTCCTGCTTCTCTTGAATAAATGAAGATAAAAAGTATCTTGGGCCAGGTGCCAGTGGCTCACACCTATAATCCTAGCCACTCGGGAGGTTGAGATTTGAGGATTACAGTTCTAAACCAGACCAGGCAGAAAAGTCCATGAGATTCTTATCTCCAATTAACTATCAAAAAAGCTGCAAGTAGAGCGGTGATACAAGCAGTAGAACACTAGCTGTGAATTTACAAAAAGGTTCAGGAATAAGGCTCATGCACTGAGTTCAAGCCCAAGAACCAGCACAAAATAGTAGTAGTAATAGTAGTAATAGCAGCAGCAGCAGCAGTTGTTATTGTCATCTTGTGGGGACTTCATAGAAAGAAAAAAGGAACTGAAAAACAGCCTTCTCCTTGTTTTGATAACATATTTGTTAAAGAACTTGAAGTTTAGAGCCATAAAGACCGAGAACCTCCATCTCCTATGTCTGATCTGAATCTCAGAACAGGTATTAACCAGAAACACACACACACACACACACACACACACACACACACACACAAACACACACACACCATTCTAGGTTCTCCCAACTCTCCCCAAATACAGAACATGTGCAATACAGATGTGCAAATCTTCAAACACAAAATGAGAGGAGCATTTTCCTTTCCAGCAAACTCACCATAGCAGAAGTAGTAGTAATACCTGCCATGAGTTTCAGTTACAACCTCAGAACACCCGTAGCTCCAGGGTCTTTAGCTAAGCAAATAACCCTCAGCCCCATGAAAATTCCTGTGAAGTTGTTTGAAACACTGGATGTAAATGTAAAGTTTTCCTTTAGCAGTTAGTGTTTGTTTGCTTGTTTGAGTGCTGGTACTAGGGCTTGCAGCACCTCATGCTCTCATTTAGCTTTTTAGCCTTAGGCTGGAGCTCTACCATTTGAGCCATACCTCCACTTCTAGCGTGTTTTGGGGGGGTGTGTGTGTGTGTGTGTGTGTGTGTGTGTGTGTGTGTGTGTTTGGGGGGGAATAAGGATCTCATGGACTTTGCTGCCCAAGCCAGCTTCAAAACATGATCCTCAGATCTTGGTTTCTGAGTAGCTAGGATTACTGATAAGAGTCACATGTATCCTGCACTTTAGCAATTTCTTTAAGCCATTACTTTATGTGAGAGCAAGGATATAATCGCTCGTTTAAGAAGTTGATAAAGCAAAATAAAATAGTATTAAGAATCCAGAAAATCTGTTTTTGCTCAAAATTATAATACCTCTAACACTGTCACAGGTGTTCAATAAGCATCTGCATAGAGGACTTCTTGCTGTTCTTGCTATTTTACTATCTTTTATTAGTATACATCAATGATACAAGAGTTTCATTGTGATTGTTCCAGAACTACATGTGGTACCCTTTGAGTAAGTTCCCATGAGGAATATTTTGATGACTCTGTTTCTTCAAACAAAAGTCTGGCCTTGAAGGAACAAAATGTACCACCACCCACTGCCTCTAACTTTGCCCAGTTTTTACCATGGGTGGGAAGGCACTGAGCTCCTAATGTCTCCATCTCAATGAGGTGCAGGTGTCCTCAACTTACCTGAATGTGCACAGCGCCCTCTACTGCCTGAGCCAAGTTGGTGCAGCCACTGATTAGCGACAGTTGCTGCTCTGCACTCAGAGAACCTTTCAGAGCACCAGACTGCTCCAGCGACTTCATCTCCTTTCTGGAAAGAAACAGAGAATGGCCACTGTGAGAAATCAAATTGAA
The DNA here is from genome assembly GCF_023159225.1 of Perognathus longimembris pacificus. NCBI lineage: Eukaryota > Metazoa > Chordata > Mammalia > Rodentia > Heteromyidae > Perognathus > Perognathus longimembris. Next base: position 64,080,233 of record NC_063163.1, read on the forward strand.
AAAAAAACCTCCAAGCCTGGCATTGGGGGCTTACACCTGTATTCATAGCTACTCCGGAGGCTGAGATCTGAGGGTCACCTTCCAAAGCCACCCAAGGCTGAAAACTCCATGAAACTCTTATCCCCAATTAACCAACAAAAAGCTTAAAGCTGAAACATGGCAGAACTCTAGCCATGAGCAAGGAAAGCCCAGTGAAAAAGCAAATACCTGAATTGAAGTCCCAGTCCCAGAATGCACATGCATGTGCACACAAATACACACACACACACACCTAAAATGTATATGGACGCACAACAGGCCTAAATAGCCAAAGCAATCTTGATTTAAAGAAACAACAAAGATAGAGGTATAAGAATACCTGGTTTGAAGAAATACATCAGTGTAATCCAAACAGCATAGTCCAGGCACAAAAGAACTAACAGATCAATGGAACAGACCAGAGATCTTGGAAGTAAACCCACCCAGAGACAGTCAAGTGATTCCTGACAAAGCACCAGAGCCAGACAGCGGAGAAAGGACAGCCCCTTCAGTAAATGCAAGACAAGCTCTTAAAATTCAACAGGCTTTTTTTTTTTTTTTTTTTTTTTTTTTTTGCCAGTCCTGGGCCTTGGACTCAGGGCCTAAGCACTGTCCCTGGCTTCTTTTTGCTCAAGGCTAGCACTCTGCCACTTGAGCCACAGCGCCACTTCTGGCCGTTTTCTGTATATGTGGTGCTGGGGAATCGAACCCAGGGCCTCATGTATACAAGACAAGCTTTCTTGCCACTAGGCCATATCCCCAGCCCCGCCCCTTCAGTAAATGATGTGGGGAAACTGGGTCTCCACATGCAGAAGGTTGAAACTAACTCACCCCGTGCAAAAGTGAATGCGAAATGGATCCAAGACCACAGTAATCCCTCAAACTACTATAAGAAAACATGGGGAGCTAGGCCCCCATGGGCTGGTGCCTGAAAGCTGATCATGACTCCAAGCCAACACAGGCAGTAAAGGCCGAGAAATTCTAATTTCCAATTAACCAGCAGGAAACCTGAAGTGGAGTTATGGCTCAAGTGGTAGAACACTAGCCTTGATTTAAAAAGATAACGGATAGTGCAGAGGCCTGGGATTTAAGCCCATTACCAGCATGAACAAACTTGCCTGGTGAGATTGTCACCATTTGTATAAGTTTCAGAGTGCCTAAGGGAGAGGAAATTCTATCCCTCCTTCTTGAGAATGAATAACTCCTACAACCCCACCCCACACCAACTGGTGAGCTTAAACTACAGAAAAGCCCATGGGACTATGTCTAATTACCTAGCAAAAAACTGGCCCAGCTGTGGCCCAAGTGGTAGAGTGCCAGCTGTGAGCCGAAAAACCCCAGTGAGTATGAGGCCCTTAGTTTAAGGGCTAGTACTGGCATTGCAGAGTAACATAGCACCCATTGCTTTTCTAGAACTATTTTCTTTACTTGATTTAAGAAATAAGACAATCCTCACCAAAAAAATTAAAAAGTATTTAAAAAATAATAGCTATTCTAACAATAATGAAACTCATACACCTCTTGGAATGTTGTAATGCTATATACATAAAAGCTAAAAAATAATGTGCGATTGGCTGCAATGCACAAGGACTACCACTAGAGGTCAGCCTAATGCTGTGGTGCAGTATAAGACTACTGCAGCCCAACTAGAAGTTTTTATTTTAGACTAGAGGGATAACATTAACAATTTCCTCTGCAAAGCAAGATATGAGTCAGTTTTTAAATGTTTATATATGTGTATATATAAATGTATTCAACATGAGTATCTATTTAAATAGGCAAAGTAGGTGGAGAAATTGAGCCCTGGTACATAGATAGATGAAATGAAATACAGCACAGCTGCCATGGAAACCAGAATGGTGGTTGTTCAAAGAAATAAAAAATGGAACTCTACCATGTAATCTGGTATATATCCAAAAGAAATAAAACAGGGCCTTAAAGAGTTATTTGAATGCACACATTCTAGGCTCATTCAAAAATAGAACAAAAATGGGAGCAACCCAAATGCCCATAGACCACTGACTGGATAAACATAGTGTAATATATGCATACAATGACAGATTATTTTGCCTTTAAGTAAGAAGAATAAAGCGTGGATGTATACTAAGTGAATAAGAGAATAGTGTCACCGAAGAGCAAATACAGTATGATTCACATGTATGAGGTACCTAGATTCATAGAAAATTAGAATGGGGTTTGTTCAGGAGTGGAGGGTAAAGAGAAGATAAGTGTTTAATTTGTTCACAGTTTTGGTTTTAGATGGAACACTTTCAGAAATGTGTGGTGTTATGTAAATCCTACTGGGTTGTACACACTTAAAAGTAATGATAAAGCCAAGTGGTAATGGCTCATGCTTGTAATCCTAGCTACTCAGGAAGCTAAGAATTAAGGATTGTGATTTGAAGCCAGCCTGAGCAGACAAATCTGCAAGATTCTCCTCTCTTATTAGCCAGCAAAAAGGTGGGAGTGAAGGTGTGGCTTAAGTGGGTGGAGCACCAGCCTGTAGTGAAAAAGCTAAGGGAGATCATAAGGTCCTGACTCCAAGCCCCAAGAGCAGCATACACACAAGCACAAGCACAAGCACACGCGCGCACACACACACACACACACACACACACACACACAATAAAACTTCATGTTAACTCCCATTTAAAATGAATTGATTTAGGGAATAATCTACTAGATTATATACTTTGTAGAATTAGTTAGAAAATCATTCTGACTAGTATATTCCAAGTGACTAAAGTAATAGTCTAGGCCTTGGACTCCAAAATCTTCATTAAAACCTAGAGCTTAGGATCCTCCTACCTCAGCCTCTTGATTGCTGGGATTAGAAGCATTCACTACCATGCCCGGCCCTGGAAAGCCCTTTTCCTTTGTTTACTAGAGCTCCTCCTTGGGCCCTCTCCTGGAAGCACACACTCCCTTCAGCCTTGAATCCCTATAGAAGGGTCCTCGTCTGGGCCAGAAGTTTGACCTGGTGGTAGAGTACTTGCCTAGCATGCACGATGCCCTGGGTTCGATTCCTTGGTACCACATGCATAGAAAAAGGCAAAAATAGGCTGGGATGTAGCTCAGTGGCAAAGCGCTTGCCTAGCAGGTGCAATGTCCTGGGTTCGATCCCCAGTACCAAAAAAAGAAAAGACAAAAAAATACAGTTAAAAAAAACCCAACCAAAAAAGAAAAAGGCAGAAGTGGTGCTATGGCTCAAGTGGTAGAGTGCTAGCCTTGAGCAAAAAAAAAAAACACAGAAGAGTGCTCATCCCTTAGGTCCCCTCTGGGACCTAACTGGGAATTAAGTTTCAGTGTGAATTTTGGAGGAGGCACCATCATTCAAACCATAGCAGAGGATAAGCCAAGTTCTCTTTGGCCTACTCCAGCCTACTCTCTCATCTCAGGTCCCTGCTTCAGATCTCTGGTCGTCCTACCTTCTAGCAAGGTGCTGTTCTTCTCGGCCCTCAATGGGCCATGTTGCTATGTTGCTGTGTCCCTGCCTTATTTCACTTTACCCTCCTATTACCTCTGAAGCAACGTGAAGACTTTACAGTATCAGTATCAACTCTAAAATCTATCTCTTCAAGGTCTTCTTGGGCTAGTTGCCATTACAGATCTTCCTTGCTAGACTCCCTATACATCTGATTGCTCCGTTACTGGACCTCCAGACCCAGAACTCAGAGCCTGAGGTGCATTGTCTCACTTAATTCCCAGCCTCCATGAGGAAAGTACTATTCTATACTCTTGGCAGATACTTTGGATATTGTATCTCCCCCCAAAGCCATGTGATGTGGGCCTGGACACCAGGTTGGTGCTATTGAAAGGAGGTAAAAACTGTAAGAGACCAGGCTTTGTGGGAGGCCTTTAGGTCATTGGGGGTGGGGCAGCTCCTTCTATTTCTCTCACTTCCTGTCTCCTGATGTGCTTTGACTCCACCACATACTTCCCCCCTCTCAACACCCCAGAAGCCCAAACCTGCCATGGATTTCATCCTAAATTGTGGGTGCAGCCACCCTTTTTCTACGTTAATCATCTCAAGTTTTGGGTTACAGCTGATGAATACAGTATCCCAGAACACCCACAGGCAATAAGCCATCTGGAATATAAGGCTTGAGCCAGGTGTGACAGTAGGCCCTGAGTTCAAACCCTAGGATTGGCATAGGAAACAAAACAACAAACTATAACCTAGATAAAGCCAAAGCTGACTTCTCCCCAAGTTTCCTGATGTCCTATTAGCACAGAGGACTTTCATAAATCAGATCAGGCAAAGCTACTTCTCTTCAGGAAGAAAATAAGAGAAATGAAGCAATTGTTTGAACTGTCCTAATGACAGCCAAGTAACAGCAGGACCTGTGAACACACAGATAAATCAGGTTGAATGACCCAGCTGAATCCACTGCCCATTGCTTGACCTTTTAACCACAGGGCCATCAGATTACTCCTGAGACTTCAGTCCAGCAAGGTTTCATCAACCTGACCCCCGAACCCTACTTCCAGTTAATTAAACTACTACTGATAGCCTCTTGCCTGAGAATAGGGTGTCTAACTTTGTATTTAGTTTTCTGTACTGTCTTTCAACAAAACTGGAAATGTTTCTCCTATACGTCTTCTACGTGTGTGTGTGTGTGTGTGTGTGAGAGAGAGAGAGAGAGAGAGAGAGAGAGAGAGAGAGAGCACTAGTCCTTAAACTCAGAGCTTCACATTCTCCCGGAGCTTTTTCACTCAAGACTGGGGTTCTACCACTTGAGTCACACTTGTACACTTTCACACTTTTTTTATCCATTTTCTTGAAGCATTTTTTTATGTAATGACTTTTTTGTTGTTTATGTGGTACTGAGGAATCGAACCCAGGGCCTCATGCATGCTAAGCAAGCAAGTACTCTACCACTAAGCCACAATCCCAGCACCACTTTCACACTTTTTATTTGGAGATAAGAGTTGGCCTGGGCTGGGGATATGGCCTAGTGGCAAGAGTGCTTGCCTCGTATACATGAAGCCCTGGGTTCGATTCCCCAGCATCACATATACAGAAAACTGCCAGAAGTGGCGCTGTGGCTCAAGTGGTAGAGTGCTAGCCTTGAGCAAAAAGAAGCCAGGGACAGTGCTCAGGCCCTGAGTCCAAGGCTCAGGAATGGCAAAAAAAAAAAAAAGAGTTGGCCTGGGGGCTGGGAATGTGGCTTAGTAGTAGAATGTTTGCCTAGTGTGCATGAAGCCCTGGGTTCGATTCCTCAGCACCACATAAACAGAAAAAGCCAGAAGTGGTGCTGTGGCTCAAGAGGTAGAATGCTTGCCTTGAGCAAAAAGAAGCCAGGGACAGTGCTCAGGCCCTGAGTTCAAGGCCCAGGACTGGCAAAAAAGAAAGAGTCAACCTGGGCTGACTTCAAACCATGATCCTCAGATCTCAGCCTCCCAAGTAGCTATATTACAGTCATGAGCCACTGGTGCTCAGCTTTATATTTTTTTTATATTTGCATCTTTCTTCTACATTCTTCTTCTATATAGATTATTTCTATTTGTTGATAATTATAGTAAGGTACTTTTATTACATTTTCTAACTGTGGGTAAGGTATAGAAATACAATTGTCCTTTTCTTCTACCTGCAGTGTTTTCTCCATCCTCAGAGTTTTGCCTACTAAGGCCTATGTTCAAATTGTGTGTTTCCTATCTGTTTGTGGTCAATTGGGCTGGAACCCTTCTGAAATCTCAAAGTATATTCATTTTGACTCACACAACCCTGGTGCTGTCTGTCACATCATGCTGACCATAGCTGTTTTAGAACAGAAAAGTCAACTTATACAATATCAGCTTTACACAATCTATAGACAAATAGGCAGTGGATGAAATAAGAATGTGTGCAACTATGAAAATGGAACAGTGAAAACATGCAACTGTTTTGGGAAAAGGTGAAAGGTGAAAGAGAAGGGGATGGGTGAGATTGACTGGGGTACATTGTAAACACGTGTGGAAACTTAACAATGAAACCTCTCTGGCATAACTGGTTTCTTTTAAAGCTAAAAGTAAGGACAGGGGAGGGTAGAGCCTGGTGTGAGATTACAGACTCACGCCAGACTCTGCCTGGGAAGCTGAGATCGTGGATTCTTATCTCCAATTAATCATCAAAAGCCCAGAAGTGGAAAGGTGGCTCAAGTGATAGAGCACCCACCTTGAGTGAAAGAACTAAGAGACAGGACTCAGTCTCTGGGTTCAAGCCCCGGTACCAGCATAAAAAAAGAAAAAAAGGAATGTAGCTCTGTTTCAGTCCAAGTCTATTTTCTGAATGTTCCTAGAAAGCAGGGAATGGGGCTGAAAGCTTGAAATTACTTCCTACAGCAGCAGCTGGATGGTGGTGGAAAGAAAACCAATAATACCCCCGGGTCCTAAAACCAGGAACCCAGCCAACGCCTGTTACCCACTGTCCACCATCATGATCCTGGGGTTGGTCATTTAGGCCGCGTTGCACCAGCTGGGTGGTTGGTTGGGAGTCACTGGCCTAGGCTGACTTTACTCAACTTTATAGCAGCTAGTGGTGGGAGTGCTGGAGTCCAAGAAGGTGCTAAAGATATTGAGGGGGGGCCTGACCTTCCTATTACTGGCTGGTTAGACTGAGCTGATTGAGAAGGGCCAGGAAGGGTTCCCAACAGCAAGGGAGGGGGTCTTGGTGCACAGGCAGCTTCCCAGCTCTCTGCTGAGTCATGATGACTAATGCTCTATTGGCAGTTCGAGGTTGATAGCCAAGTCCAGGGTCAGGAGGTAAGAGGAGAAGAGTTGCGTTGCACTGGGAATGGTGGCACCTACCTGTAATCCCAGTACTTGGGAGGCTATAGTGGGAGAATCATGAATTCCAGGTCCACCTGGGCTATATAGCCACATCTTGTCCCAGAAACAAACAAGAAACAACTAAAGGTCCTACTAAAAGGGCTCAGTAAACAAAGAGAGAAATTCCTGAACATTTTAGAGTCCACAATTCACAATTCCAGTTGTTCTGGCATGTGGGTATGTAGGAAAACTAAAAGCAAATCTCCTAAGAGGAATCCACTCAGGCACAGTGGCTCACAACTACACAAGAGGCTGAGATCTGAGGACTGTGGTTCAAACCCAGCCTGGGCAAAGTCCATGAGATTCTTACTTCTAATTAATCACCAGGCAAGGGACAGTACCCAGCCCTGAGTTCAAGCCCCAGTACTAGCACAAAAAGAGGAGAGAGAGGAGGAAGGAAGAGAAAGAGACAGAGAACAGAGCAGATCAATCCAGAAAAAAAATCGACATAGAGTTCCAAGCAAAAGTTAGGGAGGGCAGAAAGAAAGGTAGCAGGTCAAAAACAAGGCCTAAGTCCAGCACTAAGTTGATTACTTAGAAGTAAGTAATTTGCCTCAGAGATCGCTTCTGGTGGTTTATTAACTCCTGGCCTAGATGAAAAGCTGAGTTATTTTTCATAGGAATCTGGACACCAGAGTCTGCGCAAAATGGCAGGAGAGGCTGAGACCGGGGAGTAGGGGACCCAGAGACAATGATTTCAGACTGGCCCCCCAAGTTGTGCAAGGCAGCTCGTGCACACAGCCTGTGAGGGGCGGGGGAAGGGGTGGCATCCAGTGAGGGTGTTTCTGTCTCTGGAGCGTTAGAATGGCTTATGATGGAAATGGATCTAGCTGCCAGTTAAGAAATAAAACGCCTGCATCCATGGGTCAGATCACAACTTTCTTTACTTGGTTTCAGTGTTTCTGCCTATAATGCGTCTTTCACCCTCTGAAAAATCTTACAAAACCTAATATGTGCCAACTCTGGTCATATAATGCCCAAAAAAAGGAAGAATTGTGAGAATTGGCTGATATGGTTTTCTACAAGTTGCTCTTCCAGAATGAGATGTAAATAGGCTGTGTTCTAAGCTTCTCACTGTACCACCTTTACGGAAGGATTAGTCTTGGATGACAATTTATTAATTATTTTTTTTGTATGGTTAGAGCTTAAACTCAGGGCCTTGCTCTCTCACTTGGCTTTTTTACTCAAGCTTTCTCATTCAAGGCTGGTGCTCTATCACTTGAGCCACAGCTCTTCTTCTGACTTTTTGCTGGTTAATTAGAGATAAGTCTCTTGGACTTTCCTGCCCAGGCTGGCTTTAAACTTCCATCCTCAGATCTCAGCTTCCTAAGGAGTTAAGATTACAAGCATGAACTACCAATACTCCACAATTTATTAATTTTTAAATTCACTGAGTCCTCATGGCAGAGTATATTGGGTGATAATTTCTTCAATCTTCTCATTTCTTTTTTTTTTAGGATTTTTTTTATTAATTAAATTTTGTTGACAAGGCGTTGTGCAAAAGGGATATAGTTACATAATAGGGCAATGAGTACATTTCTTTTGATATCTTACACCCTCTTTTTTCTTAATATCATTTCTTTTTTTTTTTTTTTTTTGCCAGTCCTGGGCCTTGAACTCGGGGCCTGAGCACTGTCCCTGGCTTCCTTTTGCTCAAGGCTAGCACTCTGCCACTTGAACCATAGCACCACTTCTGGCCGTTTTCTGTATATGTGGTGCTGGGGAATTGAACCCAGGGCCTCATGTATACAAGGCAAGCTCTCTTGCCACTAGGCCACATCCCCAGCCCTAATATAATTTCTTAATATTGAACAAATATCAACGCCACCAGTCTACATTTACTTTTACAAATTTGGAGTAAATATTTACTACTTCTACTATTTAAGAGGAGTAGTTGCTAAACTGTAGTGTGGTACACACCTGTAATCCAAGAACTCAGGAAGCTGAGGGAAGAGGACTATGTTATGTTGGTGGGAGTATAAACTGGTTCAACCACTCTGGAGGTTCCTCAAAAGACCAAACAGAACTCCCCTACAATCCAGCTATCCCACTCCTGGTCATTTACCCAAATGATCACAAATAAGGCCACATTAAAGCTACCAACACAACTATGCAGCATTATTTACCATAGCTAAGAAACAGAACCAAGCCAGATAAAATATAGAACCAACCCAGATGCTCCTCAGTAGATGAATGGATGGAGAAAATGTGAGATAGATAGATAGATAGATAGATATAGATATAGATAGATATACACAATGGAATTCTATGCTCCCATCAGAAAAAATGACATCACCCCATTCATAAATAAATGGAAAGACTTGGGGGAAAAAAATCATATTAAGTGAAGTAAGACAGACCCAAAGAAACATAGGCTCCATGGTTTCCCTCATTTGTAATAATTAGTATTTGTCTAGGCTAGTCCTAGAGGAAGATCACAATAGCTTAATAGCTATGTACATATGACCATACAAAATGAGGCTACTCAAAATGAACTCCAAGATATGGAAACAAGAGGATTTTTGTGGTGTTTCTTTTTGTTGTTGTTGCTATTCTTGTGTAATGTACTATGTGAAGTTATTTCTATTTTCCTTTGTTTTCCCCCCTCTGGTTTACCCCCTGATGTCACTGTTTTTTTATTTTGGTACCCTGTGTCTTGTATATATGTTTATCTGATTTGGGAAAGGTAAGGAGTATAACAAAATGGTTAGACAATGGTGAATGAATGCAACAGCAATACTCACAAGACACTATGTTGGAAATGAACTTTATAACTTGGGGGGAGGGGAGCTGGGGGGCAAGGAGGGAAAGTGGGAGAAAACAAGGGAGGGGGTAACACTGTTTGATAAGAAATCTACTCATTGCCTTACTTATGTAACTGTAACCCCTCTATACATCACCCTTACAATGAAAGAAAATTTAAAAAGAGGACTGTGAGTTTAAGGCCAGCCTAGTCTACATAGCAAGACACTGACTACAAAATCCACAGACTGCTGGGTGCCAGTGGCTCACATCTGTAAACTCACCTACTCAGAGCTGAGATCTAAGAACTGAGGTTTGAAGACAGCCTGGACAGAAAGTGTGAGATTCTAATCTCCATGTGACCAGAAAAAAGCTAGAAGTGAAGGAGTACTAGCCTTGAGCAGAAAAGCCAAGCAAGAGCAAGAGGCTCACAGTTCAAGCCCCAGTACTGGCACATGCACACATGTGTGCATGCGTGACCATGTGTGCACACACATGCATGCGCACACACACACACACACACCAAAAAAAAAAAACACACACACACAAGGGCTGGTATGTATCACAGTGGTAATGTCCTGGTTTTATCCCCAGTATGGTATCTAGAAAGACAGGTAGACAGGTAGATATAGACACATCAACAGATAAACATATGTGTATATGTGAATATGTATAGGTAAATGGGTAGATCAAAGGAGGGGAAGGATGGATAGGTGATAGATTAGATAGCTAGAGAGATATGTGTTTTATGTGAATATATATAGACATATATGTAGATAGATGATAAAAGGATGGATATATGGGTAGATTGTGTGTATATGTACATTTGCATGCATAAATAGATACAAACAAACATGATAGAAGGATGGATAGACAGATGTATATGTGTATACTATATGTATATGTGTATGTATGTATAGGTAGAAGCATATGTATATAGATATGTGTATGTGCATATGTATAGTGTTTAGTAATTTTAACATACATAAGAATTTCTAAAGATTTCTAGAGAAATTTTATTCTTAAAAAATCACCCTATAGGGCTGGAGATATAGCCTAGTGGCAAGAGTGCCTGCCTCGGATACATGAGGCCCTAGGTTCGATTCCCCAGCACCACATATACAGAAAACGGCCAGAAGCGGCGCTGTGGCTCAAGTGGCAGAGTGCTAGCCTTGAGCGGGAAGAAGCCAGGGACAGTGCTCAGGCCCTGAGTCCAAGGCCCAGGACTGGCCAAAAAAAAAAAAAAAAAAAAAAAAATCACCCTATAGGAAGTGAGCCAAACTAAAAGGCTAAGACAAACAGCAGGTCAAATCTCTATGAGATAGGTACAGAATAATTTGCCTTTGGAGACTCCTAACTTACAAACTAGAGCCTAGGACCTGTTCAATTTCAAGCTCTGGGAACAGGAAACTCACTTGCCTCTTACTTCTGCATTCCTAATGGCTAACACAGGAATGAGAGTGTGGAAAGTGAGGGACACTAAGAACACAACTCAAAGGCGCTGTCCTGATGGTAGTCAGAGGGAAGGAAGGAAGGAAGGAAGGAAGGAAGGAAGGAAGGAAGGAAGGAAGGAAGGAATGAAGGAAGGAAGGAAGGAAGGAAGGAAGGAAGGAAGGAAGGAAGGAAGGAAGGAAGGAAGTCTCCTTAATTTAGTAGAATTGAGCAACAGATATTCATGTCTGTAATCCTAACTACTCAGGAAGCTGAGGTCTGAGAATTGAGGTTCAAAGCCAGCCCAAGCAGGAAAATCCCTAAGACTCCTATCTCAAATTCACCACCAAAAAGCTGGAGGAGCTGTGGTTCAAGTGGTAGAACATGAGCCTTGAGCAAAAAGCTCAGGGTCAGTACCCAGGCCTTGAGTACAAGCTCCAGTACTGGCCAAATAAAAAAGAAAGCAAAGTAGTAGGATGATGATGGGAAAGTACATGCTTACCAACATTCACAATTGATCTGTAAAAGTATTATTAAAACACAGCTATGCCCATCTGTTTACATATTATAGATTTTATTTTACAACCAGAAGTTGAGACAGAGGCCATTTAACCCCAAATCATAGAAGATTTACAACTGACTTAAACAAAACATTGGCCAATCCTCGTGCTTATATGGGGATGCTTAAAACCTAACTAGACCAGAGACTCAGTTCTCTTTCTCTTTGGCCTACTAATGTCACTTAAATCCAAAGCCATCAACCCACAAACATGATCACCAGAAACAGTACCAAGTCTGGGTCTGTCAGAAAGTGAAGCTTCAGCTGTTTTAATTGTTTCCAGCTTCAGCTACTTTTATTGAAGCTTAAATTTCACCTCAAGGCTCTATGAAGACTTCTTTTCATATTATGGTGGGCCAGAATCACTGAAGGATCTCTTTACAAAATCACTGGATCCTATAAAAAACTATTTTTATGCAGCAAGGAGTCACAGAAACTAAGGAAAATAATTGAGGTTCTGCATTTAACTAAGAATATGTGATTAAAAAAAAAAAAAAAAGAACTTGGGGCCGAAGTATAGCCGAATGGTAGAACATATGCTCAGCAGAGAGAGGGGGAGAGAGAGAGAGAGAGCGAGAAAGCGAGAGCGAGAGAGAGAGAAATAGAGAGAGAGAATGAAAGAAGGAAGGAGGAAAGAAGGGAGGGGGGAAAGGAAGAAGGAAAGAGAACTCCCAGAAGATATAGAGAAGGCAAAAATAGCACATGGAAAGATTCTCTAGATCATGCCAGTAGAAAATACAACAATGAGATACCACTATACACCTATATAACTGAACTCCTTAACACTGACAACAGGAAATGCTGGATGGGAGATGGAGCAAGAGAAACTCATTTATTGCTGGTGGGTCTGTGAAATCATATGGCAAGCACTTTACCACTAGGCCATATTCCCATCCAGAAAAAAGGGATTTTTAAGGCAGTGAAACTATTCTGTATGGCATCAGAAAGATGGTTACATCAGTATATAGTTATCCAAACCACAGAATACTAGGAGTGAACCTTAATGTCCACTCTGGACTTTACAACAATACCACTATCAAGTACTGGTTGTAGTTCATCTACTAGAATAAATGTTTCACTGGGGGCAGGATGTTCAAAGTGAGGAACTTGTGTATTTTTAAGATGTGAGTCTGTGGGAAATCTTATCTACCATGCTGTTTGTTCATGGGTGCTAAATATTCCTACACATAGTAGGCATTAAAATAAATAAAGATAAATCTATTTATCTAAATATCTATCTTGATAGATGGATATCTAGATATATAGATAAAAAGATACATACATATCTATCTATAATCCATCTATACACAGCTAGATGTGGGTATATGTGTGTGTCTGTGTGTGTATGACTACTGGGCTTGAACACTAAGGTTAGTACTCCACCACTTGAGCCACAGCTACAATTCCAGTTTTTGGCTGGTTAACTGAAGATAAGAATCTTTTGAATTTGTCTGCCCAGACTGGCTTTGAATTGTGACTCTCGGATCTCAGCCTCCTGAGTAGCTAGGATTCCAGGAAAGAGCCACGGACACCTAGGCAGTCCTGGGGCTTGAACTCAGAGCCTGAGCACTGTCCCTGGGCTTCTTTTTGCTCAAGGCTTAGCCCTCTACCACTTGAGCCACAGCACCACTTCTGGCTTTTTCTATATATGTGGAGCTGAGGAATCGAACCCAGGATTTCACGTATATGAGGCAAGCACTCTACCACTTAGGCTACATTCCCAGCCCTCAATTATATTTTTAAGTGAATTAAAGTACAAATAAGTGAGTGAGAAAACTTTTTAAGTTTAAAGCCCCCCGATAGTGTAGAGGGCCACAGTGAAGGACACTGGTGCTCTACTCCAAGTCGTATGGACCCCTTCCACCAGCACTATGTAACCCCAGCTTTGGAGTGCTTGTCATTCAGAAGTCCATACCTACACCTTCCTCAAAGTACTCTGTGGACCCAGAGCAGAGCTGCAAATGCCTAGGAGCAGTAGCCATCAAGGAAGGCCCACAGTCAGTGACTCATACAGCTGTGATGAAGCTTAGCTCTTGGCCTCCAGGTGACAAACTGTAGTGTGTAAATTCCAGAACTCCACAGAAGCCTGTTGTGCCTAGAGCTTCTGAAATCAACCCTTAGCTAGTTTCTTCCTTATCCTCATCCTGTCTCCCCAACTACCTAACTGTCTTCTTCTAGGAACAGTTTCTTAATTACCTGCTTGAGAGTCTTTATCTGATTCTGATTAATCTGATCTAAGATACCCTGACTAGATTTATCAAGCATAGAGTACATGCTGATTTGAAAAGTGCAACCAAAATCAATAAGCAAACCACAAGAGATGATGGAAATAAATGGACAGATTTGGTGAAGAGGCAAATGAAACGTTTTTGTGTGTATGTGCCAGTACTGGGGCTTGAACTCATGCCTCAGATTCTTGCTCAACTTCTTCACTTAAGGCTGGCATTCCACCACTTGAACCACACCTCCACTTCCAGCTTTTTGTTGGTTCACCGGAAATAAGTCTCATGAACTTTTCTGCCCAGGCTGTCTTTGAACCATGGTTCTCAAACTTCAACCTCCTGAGTAGCTAGGATTACAAGTATGAGCCAACAGTGACTGAAATCCATAGAGAATTTAAACAGCAAACACAACTTTAAAGAATGGAATCAATAAAGTGGAAGAAATCTACAAAATGTATTCTAAAAACACAAAAAGACAGAAACATGAGAGGTTAAGACAGGAAAGTACGAAGAGATGGTCCACATCTGAAGAGATGGATCTTCAGGTACAATGGGCCTAGCAGTGCCACTCTTAGGTCTGTACCTGTAAAAATTCTGTGCTTACATACCAGGAGACATACATAAAAATATGAATGGTAGTATTGCTTATAACAGCCTGGAACTAGAAAAGGCTATAATATTCAACAAGAGGATCATAGATCATTTATAGAAGTATTCACATGAACTACAAGAGCAAGAAAAACAATATATTGCTAAGGGATACATATTTATGATAGAAGTTTTTTTGGTTTTTGGTTTTTGTTTAGTGCCAGTATGGGGCTTGAACTCAGGGCCTAAGCACTGTCCTGGGGCTTTTTCACTCAAGGCTGGTGCTCTATTACTTGAGCCACAGCTCCATTTCAGGTTTTTTTTGCTCATTAATTGGAAATAAGAGTCTCAGGAATTTTCCTGCCTCTGCTGGCTTCAAACTATGATCTCAAACCTCAGATCTCAAACCTTTTAGCCTATAATCAGGAAGGGTTACAGGTATTGAGTCACTGGTGCTAGCTAGAAGTTTTTTGGTTTGTTTGTTTTTTGTTTTGTTTTTTGTTGTTGTTCTTTGGCCAGCCCTGGGCCTTGGACTCAGGGCCTGAGCACTGTCCCTGGCTTCCTTTTGCTCAAGGCTAGCACTCTGCCACTTGAGCCACAGCGCCACTTCTGGCCGTTTTTCTGTATATGTGGTGCTGGGGAATTGAACCCAGGGCCTCATGTATATGAGGCAAGCTCTCTTGCCACTAGGCCATATCCCCAGCCCTTTTTGGTTTTTTTTTTTAAGCAAGGAAAATGATAAATACAAATGTAGGATATTTACTAGCTTTGATGGGAGGAGGGCAGAGGGATGAGATCCAAAAGGTACACATGAGGGGCTAGGAATATGGCCTAGTAGAAAGAGTGCTTGCCTCGTATACATGAAGTCCTAGGTTCGATTCCTCAGCACCACATATAGAGAAAACGGCCAGAAGTGGCGCTGTGGCTCAAGTGGCAGAGTGCTAGCCTTGAGCAAAAAGAAGCCAGGGACAGTGCTCAGGCCCTGAGTCCAAGCCCCAGGACTGGCCAAAAAAAAAAAACAACAAAAACCAGAAGTGGCACTGTGGCCCAAATTGGCAGAGTGCTAGCCTTGAGCAAAAACAAGCCAAAGACAGTGCTCAGGCCCTAAGTTCAAGCCCCAGGACTGGCAAAAAAAAAAAAAAAGAGGTACACACAAAGTTTTGTCCATATTGGACATCTAAAACAGAATTGAAGAGTCATGGATATTAATTTCATTATTATCCTTCCTAATCTTACATACATGATCCATTCTTTGGTATATAAAAAATGACCTTAACAGTAATATCTGCTGAATCTATAAAGCATACAATTACGGGCAGTTGCTGGAGATTAAGTAACACATTTTTAATCACTCAGAGGTTTTCACACAAAATCATGGCAATAATATCTGCCTCAGGGTTTCCTGTAATAACTTAATAACTGGGAGTATTAGACGCGGGCTGAAGAGGAAGCTCAGTGGTAGAACACTTACCCAGCAGGTGTAAAGCCCTGGGTTCTATCTCCAGAATTATGAAACAAAATTTAAAAGATTACTAAGTGATACCACCCTTGGGCATCTTCACAGAATATTATGAGTCTGGACATAGTAAAGGCATTTGCATACCCATGTTTACTGCTGCACTATTCACCATAGCCAAGTTATGGAAACAGCTCAAATGACCTGCAACAAATAAGTGGAACAAGAAAATGTGTGTGTGAGTATGTATGTATGTGTGTGTACATACACACACACATACATACAGGAATTTTACTCCTCTATCAGAAAGAATAACATTATGTCATTTTCAGGGGAAAAATCATGTTAAGTGAAGTCAGGCTCAGAAAGACAAACAGCACATATTTTCTCTTATGTGTGGAAGTTAGATCTAAACATAAACATACATGAAAGCATAGGCAGGATTATACATGTATATATATATGCAAACAAATTAATTAAAGGACTGGATATTTGGGAGGAGTCCAAGGGTGTTAACTCCTCTGAACAACGCACAAACTGTTTAACAAAATACCAGTCAGCTGAAACATGTTTAATAGGAGGGGAAGGGGCAGAGAGAGGAGAGGCAGATGAATGGGGGGAGGAAGAATGAGCAAATGCAGTCATTATACTCAATGTACTTTATATGAAAGCTGAGCTATGTAACTTGAGGGTAGGGATAAGATTGGGACAGATGGGAGAGAATGATGGAAGGGGTATCAATGATCAAGATTTATTGTACTCATAATCTGACCTGTTGTACAACTTGTACAACTTAAAATATTTTTTTTAATCTCACTAGGCTGGGAAGTATTTTTTTAATTTCTGGGGCTGGGAATATGGCCTAATGGTACAGTGCTTTCTATGTATACATGAAGCTCTGGGTTCTATTCTCCAGCACCACATATAAAGAAAAAAAGCCAGAAGTGGCGCTGTGGCTCAAGTGGCAGAGTGCTAGCCTTGAGCAAAAAGAAGCCAGGGACAGTGCTCAGGCCCTGAGTCCAAGGACTGAACCCAGGACTGGCAAAAAAAAAAAAGTTCACTAGGCTATACTTACACCTCATAACTATATCATCCAGCTACATATCTAGGTACAATGCCTGGTGGGTAGTGAGTACCAAAATGCCAAGCTCTTTCCTTCCATGTTGGTATAGTCAGTGTGAATGGTTTTGTTGGTGGTGGTTTTGGTTTTTTGGTTTTAGATTTTTAGATTGCATTTACTTTGGCACTAGCTATTTGTAAGTGTGTGTAAGAAGTAATTTTTCTAGGTTCAGGTTCTAAATCTATAAAATAATAATGTCTACAGTAAATAATTTCTTAATGTCTATAACTTAATTTAAGACTATATATATGTATTTTTCAAAAAGTAATCTTAGGTAAACATTTTATTACTAAAAAGCAAATTAAAATTATATGTTCATGACAATCATCAAGAAAACGAACAACAAATGCTGGTGAGGATGTGGGGGGATAAAGGAATCCTCATACACTGCTAGTAGGAATACAAAGTAGTGCAACCACTATGGAAATCAGTATGGAAATTCCATAAGAAAACTAAAAATAGATCTACCTGATGACTACTACTTATAGCACTACTGGGCATATATGAAAGAGTGTGAAATAATATATAAGAAAAATACATGAACACTCGTGTATTGTTGCATTGTTCACAAGAGCCAAACAGTGAAATCATCCCAGGTGGCCAACAATAGATGAATGGATAAATAAAATATTATACATATATTATATATATATAAAATGAAACATTACACAGCTATAAAGAAAAGTGAAATCAGGTCATTTGCAAGAAGATGCATGGAACTGGAGAACATGTAATGAGATTAGCTCAAAAGGCCAGATAGCATGTATGATATCATATGTGAAAGCTAGCCCTAAAAGGCATACATATTCATGGTATGTGCATTCATATATATGTGTGCATATGCATGTATGTATGTATGTATATAGGTATATACACACATAGAACATGACTCTAACTATGGGACTATTTATATAGATGAGGAGAAAGAGAAAGAACGAAAGAAAGATGGAGGGTGGATGATTTCAAAGTATAGTATAATTGTATAAAGATGGCATAAGGAACTGCAATGAAAGCTGTTGCTTACAAGGGAATTGAGCGGACAAGGGAAGAGAAAGCAATAGAGAAGGCTATTATGAGAAAAATGTAATATATGCATGTTAGAAATATTATAGTAAAATGTCCTTGGTAAAATGTAATATCCTCTAAAAAATGAATGACAGAAAAGCACAATTCAGGGAGAGGGAAGGACACTAGCAGAAGGGAGGAGGGCTAATGAAGAGGATGAATGAGGCTAAATATGATAGAAGTAGTTTGTTTGCGTATATGAAAACAGAACAATAAAACCTTTTGGAACTGTTTTAAGAAGGGAAATAGATTAAGGGAGAATGAAGAAGGGATGAGGTGGTTGGGGATATATTGCTTACATATATGGAAATGTCACAATGAAACTCCCCTTAAAACAAATTATATATTCATGGACATCCCCCAAAGACAGACAATAATACATAGTAAAGCCAAGTGACATATAAAATGGTCAGAGTTTTCTCAGTGATGATCTGCACAGGAGGACTTCCACGCGCAAGGAACTGTTGTCTGTTGGAAGTGTGGTTCTCCTTCCTTCTAGTCCCTAACCCATGGCCTTGTCTTTAGGTTCCATTCATTTTCCTATCACCATGAATGCCATCCCGAATGATCAGTCATCAATTTTGGTAAGTTCCTCTGCATGTGTGTGTGTGTGTATGTGTACATGCATATGTGTGCGCTCACGCATGTATGCACATGTGTGTACTGGTACTGAGGCATGAATTCAGGGCCTGAAAGCTTTTTCATTCAAAGCTGGCACTCTACCACTTGAGCCACCACTCCACTTCTGGCCTTTTTTTGTGCTGGTTAATTGGAGATAAGACTCTCAGACTTTCTTGTCCCACCTGGCTTCCAACCTCAATCTTCAGAACTCATCCTCCAGAGTGATCAATGATACCCAGCACAATTCCTCTACTCTTA
Organism: Perognathus longimembris pacificus; assembly: GCF_023159225.1. Taxonomy (NCBI): domain Eukaryota; kingdom Metazoa; phylum Chordata; class Mammalia; order Rodentia; family Heteromyidae; genus Perognathus; species Perognathus longimembris. The sequence continues at coordinate 64,099,123 of NC_063163.1, forward strand.
GGTCATTAGCTAGTACAACTGTCACAATGACTGACACCCATATAAGTAACTTCAGTTCTGTCCCGTCTAACTTGGGTCCTGCCATGAGATCAATAGATGAAGACAAAGCCTGGGAGGTCTGTTCCTAAAAAGCAATCCCACAGCCAGGGCAACAGTAACTCATACCTACAATCATGTAATCCTAGCAACTCAGTAGGTTAAGACCTGAGGATCCCAGGTTGAAGCCAGACTGGACAGAAAAATCCATGAGATGATAATCTCCAATAAGCTAGCAATAAAGCTGATAGTGAAGGTGTGGATCAAGTGGTAAAGCACCAGCCTTGCTCAAAAAAAGCCAAGCAAAAGCCTATGGCTCTGAATTCAAACCCCAGTACTAGCACATAGAAGAAGTTTTTAATGAATAGAAAACAAGTAGAATACATAGAAAAATTCCTGGAAATCCAGAAGAAAAACAAAGAAAACAGGCCAAATAGAAAGGGATGAAAACCTGGACCAAGTATATGAACAAGTAATTAAAACTAGCATGAAGCCAGTACTGATGGTAGACTGAGAACAGAGGTTTCAGGTTTGAACTCAGAAGAATAAAGCCCATGAGATTCTTATCTCCAATTAAACAGCAAACGAAGCTGGAAGTGAAGGTATGGCTCAAGTGGTAGCATACCAGCTCTAAGCAAAAAAACCAAGCAAGAACACAAGGCCTTGAGTTCAAGACCCAATATAGGCACAAAAATAAAAAGCAATGCCCACCTCATGCAGCTCTGGTACCACCTGCTGAGGCAGGTTCCGGCCCTGCATGAGCCTTTATGGGAAGTCTACAAGTTCTTTGGGAAATGAAGCCTAACATTCCCATTTGGATACTCCACTCCTGCTGTATCCAAAGGGCCCTTTCCCTACAGTCCAAATCCCATGCTCGGATATCCTGATACCTGGTCTTTATCATCCCAGAGGCACTGCACAAGCTGTCTAATAAAAATGGCCAATCTTTATAATCTTGCAGATCTGATTTTAAAAAGAGAAAAGAAAAGAAAACTGAGAGAAGCAGCGCCATTCCAGTTCCTCCCAGAAGGCGTGAGCCAGCCTACCTGATGTTTTCCAGGGCATTTGTAATCTGCTGTTGCTCAATATCATAGAGTTTCACTTTGAAGCCTCCACTGGCAAACAGCATAGCCCAGCTTCGTCCAATGAGTCCGCTAAGGGAGAGAAAATGAAGACAAGATTCAAGTTAATTCAATAATCAAACTGCTTTTCAGTCCTTATCTAAAGTGGGGCACCACTGGCTCACACCTCTAATCCAAGATGTTGAGGAGACTGAGATCGAAGGATCACGGTATAAAGCCAGTTGGGCAGAAAAGTCCAAGAGACTCTTATCTCTCCAATTAACCACCAAACAACTAGAAGTAGACCTGTGGCTGAAGTTGCAGCATGCCAAACTTGAGTGAAAAAGCCAAGCAATAATGTAAGGCCCTGTGTTCAAGCCTCAGTACTAGCATATACATTTATACATAGATACACACACACACACATTTACACGCACTTATAAGACATCTCACTCTTTCAACATTTAGTAAACACCTTAGAAGTACCCATCTTGGGTTGGGATGCAGTCAGTGGTATAGTTACTTAGCACGCACAAAGCCCTAGATTCCATCCTGAGCATTACACACACATACACACACACAGAGCATACTGCTGGGTGCTGGTGGCTCACACCTATAATTCTAGCTACTCAAGAGGCTAAGAGCTAAGGGTCATGGATCAAAGACAATTGGAAAAGTCCAGGAGACTCTTTCTTCTAAAGGCATAAGTGAAGGTGTGGCTCAAGTTAGTGGAGTAGAAGCATTGAACAAAATGCTAAGGGACAGCACCCAAGCCTTGAGTTCAAGCCCCAGTATCAGCACAAGAAAAGAAGGGGAAAACATACACACACACACACACACACACACACTAAGCCTATTTACTTAAAATGTTGCCTCTTCCTACTGAGGCACTCCTGAGCCCAACTCCAGTGTCAGCACTAATAGTCCAAGGCCCAGGACTGGCCAAAGAAAGAAAACAAAACAAAAATCACAGGAAACTATTTTCAGGCCTCCTCAGAATTTTTTTTCATTACAAGACTCCTACCACATATACACACATATATACACATAACAGCAAGAAGCAGTTACTGGTGAAAAGGGAGCTGAAGGAAGTTACTAACTCATTGTCTAACTCATGGAATTTCTCCTTTTCTGAGATTCTATTTTTGTC